>NC_064928.1:106507802-106881969 GCF_023897955.1 Schistocerca gregaria
AGGTATGCATGCCGTTTGTTTGCCATGCGTGCCCACCCATCCTATGCCTCCTACTTCGATGATTACTTTGATCACCGGTATGGGGTGAGTTCTTCTTCTCTGTTACCTCCTGGGGTCCGCATTCGCCACTTGCTACGGGTCTGGAACCGCTCGATCGCTGTGGTCGCAGTTCGAATCCTGCCTCGGGCATGGATGGCATGGATGTGTGTGATGTCCTTAGGTGAGTTAGGTTTAAGTAGTTCCAAGTTCTAGGGGACTGATGACCTCAGATGTTAAGTCCCACAGAGCTCAGAGCCATTTGAACCATTCTGAACTCAGACGGCACACCCAAGTGGGAACGTAAACGGTTAAACATGGCCATTCCGTCGCGAAGTGGCCGTCAGTTAAAATTTGGGCGCAATGTGTACCAAGTGGTGGGGCAGCGCTACTTATCAAATGACGATGGCTAAAAAGGCTAAGACCAATATGCAGCCTAGTTAAAACGAATTCCTCCCGATGGGAGGGCAGTCGTCCAAGCCGCTGGGTGAGGCTTAATAATCAGGAGCTTATTCCCATGAAGTGAGGACGAATGGTAATGACAAAGGGACACCACCTCCTGAGAGACGGCAACACACAGGTCATTGGAGGAAATATACAGGGTGAAAAGTATTTAAACCGGCAAACTCTGGGTTGTAGAGGGCATCAAAACAAAAAATTTTCCCTAATGTAATTTTTCCTATAAGGATTATTGAAACCAGTGGAGGCTGTATTAAGATCTTCAGTTGTTAGAGGCCGTATTACGATCTTCAGTTGTTAGAGGCCGTATTACGATCTTCAGTTGTAGGCAACTGCTGTCCACCAGTGTAGTAGTGCATCGTCTGTGTTTACTAATGGAGCGATACACCTGGAGTGAGTACACTGATATGGTTGGTGCGTACTACGTAGCGCACCACAACGGACGAGCTGCACAGCGGGTTTATCAACAACAATATTCTAATCGCCGTATCCCGCATCATGCGACCTTTGCTGCTGTGTACCAACGTCTGCGTGAGACCGGGCGATTTAGCAGATTACCTGGACAGGGACGCCGTCGCACGGTAAAAACTCTGCAATTTAAGGAAGCTGTCTTGCAGCATGTGGAGCGGGGTCCTTCAATCAGTATTCCTTCGAGAGCAATTGTTACGTCCATTTCACTTACAGCGTCTCCACAACCTGGAACCAGCTGATTGTCCACCAAGCATGACAGTTTTCGCAGTGGTACCTGGAACAGTGTGAAATGCATCCTACATTTCCATGCTCTGTGTTGTTTACCGATGAACCAATCTGAACAGAGGACACAATTGAAAAGTCTGTGTCGCCAGATGTACTCCGTGGCCTGATACAGGGCGAAGAGCTCAGCTGGAAATACTGACAAGCGAACCTCCCCATCGCACCCCCCTCAGTTTTAGTTATAAGTTGGCACAGTGGATAGGCCGTGAAAAACTGAACACAGGTCAATCGAGAAAACAGGAAGAAGTTGTGTGGAACTATGAAAAAAATAAGCAAAATATGCAAACTGAGTAGTCCATGCGCAAGGTAGGCAAGATCATGGATAGTCCAAGTTCAGGAGCGCCGTGGTCCCGTGCTGCGGAGCGAGAGGTCCTTGGTCAGAGTCTTCCCTCGAGTGAAAAGTTTAATTTTTTTTATTTTCAGTCAATTTGAAAACGAAAGAAACATATGTTTTGACGGAGCACAGGGAAAACTGTGCGACTGTGAAACTGTTGCATTCATTTGTTGCAGTTTATGTGACAAACTCTTATGTTTTCACCACTTTTTTGGGAGTGATTATCACATCCACAAGGAAACCTAAATCGGGGAAGACAGAAGAATCTTTCTACCCTTTCGCCAAATGTACAAGTTAGGTGGGTCGACAAAATATTCCTGTCATGTGATGCACATGCCGCCACCAGTGTCGTATAGAATATATCGGACGTGTTTTCCTGTGGAGGAATCGGTTGACCTATGACCTTGCGATCAAATGTTTTCGGTTCCCATTGGAGAGGCACGTCCTTTCCTCTACTAATCGCACCGTTTTGCGTTGCACTCGCAAAACACATACGCTAAATTTATTACAGTGAACAGAGACGTCAATGAACGAATAGACCATAATTTTGCGAAAATGAAGAAAGTAAACTTTTCACCTGAGGGAAAACTTGAACAAAGGACCTCGCGTTACGCAGGTGCTCACGCTAACCACAGGCCTACGGCGCTTCAGAGCTCACACTACCCTTGATGTTGCCTATCTTGCGCATGGACTACTCGGTTCGTATATTTTGCTTATTCTTTTCATGGTTGCACACAACTTCGGCCTGTTTTCTCGATTGTTCTGTGTTCTGTTTTGCAAGGCCTATCCACTGTGCCAACTTGTAACTAAATCTGAGGGGGGTGCGATGGGGAGGTGTCCTTGTGAGAAGTGTGCCGGAAGCCGATAACGAGAGACACGGCTGCCAATGACAAAGGCACACCCGACCCCACGGTCAGTCCGACAGCCATCAAGTACAAAGGTACTATCACAAAGTTCCATGCGAAGGCCGTGCAACTGAAGGCGATACAGAGAGACTGGAATATTGTTCTTAGGAAGCAAATGAAGGCCGATATTACCAAGGGCCCGCTTCACGAGGCCAAGGTGGTGAAGGGTTCACACCCAACATGAAAGCTGCATGTAGTGTGAAGTTTAGACGCCCCTAGCAAGTTCAAATGGCTCTGAGCGCTATGGGACTTCACACCTGAGGTCATCAGTCCCCTAGAAATTAGAACTACTTAAACCTAACTAACCTAAGGACATCACACAGATCCATGCCCGAGGCAGGATTCGAACCTGCGACCACAGCGGTCGCGCGATTCCAGACCCGTAGCAAGTGCCGAATGCAGGCTCCAGGAGGTAACAGAGAAGAGGGTGATCCAAGGAATCATCGAAGTAGGACGCTGTGATGTAACAAAAGGAAAGTGATCTTCTTATTCAATGGAAAGGTTGGATATTGAGATTTCGCTTACTGTTTTATCAATCACAACTGGCGTAAGATTTATGGATTGACCATTGTCATAAACTATTGCATTATGAAATATGATAGCATTTACTTGCAGTTTCGCGTGGGTTGAAGCTAGCGTGCTATTGATTAAGAAATTGCATTATTGTCTTTCTAATTACTTCATGATCGTAGATACGATCATAACCAGTTGTGAAGTTATTGTTAGGACAAAACAATTTCCTAAGGGACCAGAAAGTTCTTAAGGGCGCAAAAACAACTGCAACAACCCACAAAAGGGAAATTTAATATTAAAGCTGATGCAAGAAGACGATAAAACAGTTTTCTTTTTGTCAATGTAACACGCACATTGGACTGCTGATCTTGGTGTCTGTAATCTTAGCAAAATGCATAATTAAAATGAAAATAATACTGAGGAGATGACAGGAATGAGCACTGCTAAATGATTCAGTATTACCAGAACATATATTTATTTTAACTAAAACATATATCTTACCTTAAGCTTAGTACTACAGTGACAGTAGATTTTAATGTCCGTTTCATGTCCATTGAGCGCACTTTTATACAGCCATTGTCTTCTTCAGTCGCTCGTGCGTCATCACGATAAGTTATAACAGTTCTTCTTTTTACACTTCACTCAAACTTAGACGTAACACCGTTTTATACATTTCGTAAAAATTAGATCAGACTGCCACAAATCTGCGTCCGTCTTACTTAAGGAAAACAGTACAAGTGTTTAGCGCTCAACGCTTCATTTGTTCTCCAGCGAACAAAATAGTGATGGATCGCATATCTATCCGTATTTTTCTGTTTATATTGCCGCCCAAAGACGACGAATTACATTATGTAGGAAGTTCCACCGTCGCTGTGCGACGCCTTAGTATGCATTAATCATTCTTTACAAACAAGTATTTGCCTTCTGGCAGAAAGTATTAACTATTTGCTGTTTTAATGAAGCCAAAAATAGCAAATATCACAAGGCATAGGAAGGGTGGCCACGCATGGCACACAAACGGCATGCATACCTGCTGAGGAGAAAGTCTCGGCGGTAGGACAATGGTAGTTCATCACCTTCACCGTACAACAGACTCTCGACCGGGATGGCGTAAAAGACAACCGTGGCCAAACGGATGCCACGATGGTGGATGGTGCTGAGACGGCAAAAGAGGGATGGACGTGCAGGCGCACAGAGGCTAGCTACTGGATGTGACAACAGACTGTTTCCGTAATTGTTGAAGGGGGAATGAATGGTCACCAGTATGTGAAAAGAGTGGTAAATGCTGTTGTCATACGATACGCGACCAGGGTTGGAATAGCTCATTCCGGCAAAATACACTCCTGGAAATGGAAAAAAGAACACATTGACACCGGTGTGTCAGACCCACCATACTTGCTCCGGACACTGCGAGAGGGCTGTACAAGCAATGATCACACGCACGGCACAGCGGACACACCAGGAACCGCGGTGTTGTCCGTCGAATGGCGCTAGCTGCGCAGCATTTGTGCACCGCCGCCGTCAGTGTCAGCCAGTTTGCCGTGGCATACGGAGCTCCATCGCAGTCTTTAACACTGGTAGCATGCCGCGACGGCGTGGACGTGAACCGTATGTGCAGTTGACGGACTTTGAGCGAGGGCGTATAGTGGGCATGCGGGAGGCCGGGTGGACGTACCGCCGAATTGCTCAACAACGTGGGGCGTGAGGTCTCCACAGTACATCGATGTTGTCGCCAGTGGTCGGCGGAAGGTGCACGTGCCCGTCGACCTGTTACCGATCCGCAGCGACGCACGGATGCATGCCAAGACCGTAGGATCCTACGCAGTGCCGTAGGGGACCGCACCGCCACTTCCCAGCAAGTTAGGGACACTGTTGCTCCTGGGGTATCGGCGAGGACCATTCGCAACCGTCTCCATGAAGCTGGGCTACGGTCCCGCACACCGTTAGGCCGTCTTCCGCTCACGCCCCAACATCGTGCAGCCCGCCTCCAGTGGTGTCGCAACAGGCTTGAATGGAGGGACGAATGGAGACGTGTCGTCTTCAGCGATGAGAGTCGCTTCTGCCTTGGTGCTAATGATGGTCGTATGCGTGTTTGGCGCCGTGCAGGTGAGCGCCACAATCAGGACTGCATACGACCGAGGCACACAGGGCCAACAACCGGCATCATGGTGTGAGGAGCGATCTCCTACACTGGCCGTACACCTCTGGTGATCGTCGAGGGGACACTGAATAGTGCACGGTACATCCAAACCGTCATCGAACCCATCGTTCTACCATTCCTAGACCGGCAAGGGAACTTGCTGTTCCAACAGGACAATGCACGTCCGCATGTATCCCATGCCATCCAACGTGCTCTAGAAGGTGTAAGTCAACTAGCCAGCAAGACCTCCGGATCTGTCCCCCATTGAGCATGTTTGGGACTGAATGAAGCGTCGTCTCACGCGGTCTGCACGTCCAGCACGAACGCTGGTCCAACAGGTGGAAATGGCATGGCAAGCCGTTCCACAGGACTACATCCAGCATCTCTACGATCGTCTCCATGGGAGAATAGCAGCCTGCATTGCTGCGAAAGGTGGATATACACTGTACTAGTGCCGACATTATGCATGCTCTGTTGCCTGTGTCTATGTGCCTGTGGTTCTGTCAGTGTGATCATGTGATGTATCTGACCCCAGGAATGCGTCAATAAAGTTTCCCCTTCCTGGGACAATGAATTCACGGTGTTCTTATTTCAATTTCCAGGAGTGTAATACAAGACCCCACAGTCTGATTCACATGACAAACGCCATGAGGAACCACAAATTATTTTATATCCAGGGCATCTGCAGCTGCTGAAGCTCATGCTGAATGAACACACTGCTTCCAGCTGATGAAACTTGGTTTTAGTTGGCCACACTGCATGTTTCTCGGCTTACAGTAGCATCGTTAGGTACAACAAAGTTACTAGCCTACATTAACCCATGATTTTAGTATGCCAATACCTTGACTATGAACATGGGGTTCACCTACGAGGAATTTATGTAATAATTTTTGTTGCAAATGAAGATACGGCAGTAAGCCGTGAATGTGGTAGTGTGGTCAATTAAAACCACGTTTTTGCTTCTGTCAGCCGTGTTTTCATTCATCAAGGGTTTGAGGAATGTACGGGTATTTGGGATGTGATGAGGTATAGTTTACCTGCATTCAGATTCCCATGCTTCCATAGCTCAACGAATGCAACAGTGTATTCGTGCTCTTTCATGCTTTCCCATCCTAATGGTACTGATGTGGGACAGCAGCTCCGAATGGAATGGAAGTCTGCTCATTTAGTACTCCTTACGTGATGAACATGTGTGCAAATTCGTGGCGTAACACTTTACATCAACGTTAACCTACACTTAGTTTTCCCGTGTAACTGTTTGGCAGGAATGTTTTCAGTTGCGACTCATTAGCCATGGAGTAAGAGAATAGCACACTCTGAATTTCGTGAAGCACACTGCATTTCTCTGTATTAAGAGAGTAGGTGTGGGCAACTTCATGGTAAAACGCTTTACATCTACATCTACATACATACTACGCATTCCACCTTACGGTGCGTGGCGGAGAGTACCTCATATGACATCTAGCATCTTCTCTCCCTGTTCCACTCCCAAACAGAAGGAGGGAAAAATGACTGCCTATATTTCTCTGTACGAGCCCTAATCTCTCTTATCTTATCTTTGTGGTATTTCCACGAAATGTAAGTAGGCTGCAGTAAAATTGTACTGCAGTCAGCCTCAAAATTTCCTAAGTGAGCTCGGGGTCAGCACAACTCTCTCACTGCCGTTGTCAGTTTTCGTGACCTGCAGCCGCTGATGCTCGGTCAAGTAGCTCCTCAACTGGCATCACAAAGCACAGTGCACCCTAGGTTGGTGATCAGCACATGGCTACCCAGATGATCACTCAGTCAAGGGCCAACCACGTTCCGTGGTGCATTTGGTGATCTGACGAGAACCAATGTATTTATCGCGCTGGCCACAGAGGAAACACATATTAGAAGACTACAATCCTCTCTTTTGAGTTTCCGAATTACGTATTCCACTATTCTTGCCTGTTACTAACAAAGGAAGCTCCTGCATAGCACCCTCGGTCTCAGATTTAGTAATAAAATGGCCCAGTGGATGGCCCGTGTAAAACTGAACACAGATCAAGCTCTAAAACTGAACTGTCAAAAAA
This sequence comes from Schistocerca gregaria, assembly GCF_023897955.1. Taxonomy (NCBI): domain Eukaryota; kingdom Metazoa; phylum Arthropoda; class Insecta; order Orthoptera; family Acrididae; genus Schistocerca; species Schistocerca gregaria. The sequence goes on from NC_064928.1 coordinate 106,514,997, forward strand.
AAGAGGCAAAATAGAAACAGCGAACGATCTGAGAAGTGCGAAACCAAGCGTGCTTGTGTGCTCACAGTGTTGGACTGTAAAGATCCGCATCAAACCTCCTTTGTGTCCCATTCCTTTTTCAGAAATTTATGAACTCTCCATCCGGCCACTGAAGTGCCTGGTCTCCTTCTGTATTCATGGAAATTATCATACTATACATTGGTGTTGTGTACATAGTTCCGCGTAGTCAGCGCCTACACAACTTTACCACTAGAGCGCGCCTTGCTAAGCACAAGAGCGCAGGCGCAGCGTTCATCCATCTCTGCACTTCGAGATGGCGCTGCCATAGAGACGGACCAAATTCTGCTTCCGCCGATCCGCGTATTAATATGTAACGCAGCCGATGAGATTGCTGCTAATGTAGAACCTTTTCTCCTCGCGGATCACACTCGCGCAGTGATACCTGAATGCTAGTGGTATTATAACGAGTGTACAGACCTCCGATTAGTCAGTCTGCATTTGTCTGCACCAGTCTGCACCAGTCTTTATCAGTAGACATTTATCTGTACCAGTCTATAGTCAAGCTTCAGTCTGCGCCTAATAAGATTATCATATTCCTGTACATAGCCATGAAGATAAATGTCTAGACAATTTGTCAACTATCAGAGATATGTGAGAATAAGATTAACGTACCAAGACCAAAGGAACTTCAAATAGTCAATTGTAAACAGCGTCCAGAATCAAGTTACGTGATGTTCATGATTTTTATTATTTTAATAAATGTGTCTGAAAATTAATCAAGTTCTGTTTGAAGTAGGTCACCGTCAATGTGCTACTCTAAGCGTGCAAGTGGCATTTCTTTCGTCTGACCTAACGACCGAAGATAAACACGCCACGATAAGACCACGAGACATATTGCTGACGCTCGCCTACTTCGTTAGAGCGACAAGTCAAATAATCTGATGGTGTGTGTACTGAAAGTCTTACAGTACGCACACCACAATTGGTTATAGAATATGAGTCGTGCGCTAATAATAAATCACCGCGGCAAGTAAATGTGATGCACGCTAGATGACGCATAGACCCAGCACAGAAATGAAAACAACAAATAAACTGGAGCGAACGATGTTACAACGAAGGAATTCAAGAATCAAAACTTCCAAAACGGAACGTAAGGTGTAACATGTGGCACTGTTGCAAACGCACATTACACCATGACTCAGACACGAATTTGAATACAGCGAACAGACACGTCAATGGCCGGTCGGACAGTTAATGATTTTGTGAAAAAAAAAGGAAAACCGGACAGCCCCTCCGCATAGGAACACCGTAACTTTATAACTAGTCCGTCCCCGCTAGCTCCGTGGTCAGCGCGACATAATGTCAATCCTAAGTGCCCGGGTTCGATTCTCATCATTTCATCCTCATCGACGAGCAAGTCGCCGAAGTGGCGTCAAATTGAAAGACTTGCACCCGGCGAACGGTCTAGTCACACAACATTTATTTACCACATAACTACCACGCCATGCTCATTCAGACTCGCTCGTTGTTGCATACGTTGGTCTAGGACCGTTTACTGTTTCTAGTTTGCTTCTTTTTTCATAGTTCAGTATATGACGGGCTATCTAGTGGGTACATCTTGGCACTAAATGTGACGGGCTTGCGATGGCAGTTCCCCGTGTTAGCGCCAAAGCTACGACATATTGCAGTTGTGAAGTATCGTGTGCTTGTAATTAAGGAGAAGCTACTCAAAGTTGTGCTGTGAGGGCTATGACTGTAGTATTCCAATCCCAAAGAAAGCAGGTGTTGACAGATGTGAAATTTACCGATGTATCATTTTAATAAGTCACAGCTGCAAAATACTAACACGAGTTGTTTACTGACGAATTGAAAAGCTGGTAGAAGCCGACCTTGGGGTAGATCAGTTGGGATTCCGTAAAAATATTGGAACACGTGAGGCAATACTGGCTGTACGACTTATCTTAGAAGAACGATTAAGGAAAGGCAAACCTACGTTTCTAGCATTTGTAGACTTAGAGAAAGCTTTTGACAATGCTGACTGGAATACTCTCTTTCAAATTCTAAAGGTGGCTGGGGTAAAATACAGGGAGCGAAAGGCTATTTACAAATTGTACAGAAACCTGATGGCAGTTATAAGAGTCGAGGGGCATGAAAGGGATGCAGTGGTTGGGAAGGGAGTAAGACAGGGTTGTAGCCTCTCCCCGATGTTATTCAATTTGTATACTGAGCAAGCAGTAAAGGAAACAAAAGAAAAATTCGAAGTAGGTATTAAAATCTGTGGAGAAGAAATAAAAACTTCGAGATTCGCCGAGGAAATTGTAATTCTATCAGAGACAGCAAAGGACTTGGAAGGCCAGTTGAACGGAATGGACAGTGTCTTGAAAGGAGGATATAAGATGAACATCATCAAAAGCAAAACGAGGATAATGGAATGTAGTCGAATTAGGTCGGATGATGCTGAGAGAATTAGATTAGGAAATGAGACACGTAAAGTAGTAAAGGAGTTTTGCTATTTGCGGAGCGAAATAAGTGATGATGGTCAAAGTAGAGAAGATATAAAGTGTAGACTGACAATGGCAAGGAAATCGTTTCTGAAGAAGAGTAATTTTTTAATATCGAGTATAGATTTAAGTGTCAGGAAGTTTCTGAAAGTATTTGTATGAAGTGTAGCCATGTATTGAAGTGAAACATAGACGATAAATAGTTTGGACAAGAAGAGAATAGAAGCTTTCGAAATGTGATGCTACAGAAGAATGCTGAAGACCAGATGGGTAGATCACATAACTAATAATGAAGTATTGAATACAATTGGGGAGGAGTTTGTGGCACAGCTTGACAAAAAGTAGGGACCGGTTAGTAGGACATGTTCTGAGGCATCAAGGGATCACAAATTTAGCACTGGAGGGCAGCGTGGAGGGTAAAAATCGTAGAGGGAGACCAAGAAACGAATACACTAAGCAGATTATGAAGGATGTAGGTTGCAGTAAGTACTGGGAGATGAAGAAGCTTGCACAGGATAGGGTAGCATGGGGAGCTGCATCAAACCAGTCTCGGGACTGAAGACCACACCAACAACAACAACAATTGCAGCAAAACGTGTTAGGTACGCTAATGCGTTGATGCGGAATTGATTTACGCTCCAGTTTTGGCCACCAGGAGCAAGTATAGCCTTGTACTCTGTCTGTATGACGGTATGACATGCACACCGTCATTTGACGTGGCATACCGCGATTGAACACTACGGCTGTCGAGTAGAGAGACTGAGCGCTGTTAGTTAAACTGTGTTATGTGAACGACTGGTACGTCTGAGGGGAGACATGTTGTCAGGAAATCGTTTAAAGAGGATGATAGTGAAATTCAAAAACACTGGTGAGCTTGTTGTGGCAGCTGGGAGAAGAAGGCGTCCTATCCCGGTGGAAATTATGTTGGAAGCTACTGTTGCTGTAACTGACCTTTCAGCACGTGCCATGGGTAGTGTTAGTTCTTGTGCAGTGAATTGTCCATCGCATTGTTAAACAGTACGCAATTTTTTTCGGTCTATTTTACATTGGTACCCGTTTAGCCGACACGGTAGCTCAGCGTGTTCGGGAGGATCAACCACCGAACTTGAACAGGATGTCTTGCGACGTTCGCAACGACCAAACACAACGATAAAAAGGACGATATAGCAACTGCGACCTCGTGCCCTACAGTAATGTCATGAATTGGATCTTCAGTTTCTGATACGTATCGACGTTGATGACGTGTGGCCGGGCCCTACAGTACTGCACTACAGTAATGCCGAATTTGGGGTGCCGTTAAACCAGGTGCTGTACATTGAAAATTTATAGCACTCCCGTATTTGGCTGTGTGGTGTGAATTCACAAACACCTTTATTCTCAGTCCTTTCTTCCTCGAACAGAATGCAGCCAGAGGGCCCGTCTGGTGTACCTTCACGTACGCACTTAGTCGAGACTTCCTTATACAGCATGTGATTCCTGCTTTGGAAGAGCCCAGTTGTGTGGAAATCATTGTTTTCGTGCAAGATGGAACAACATCTCCTGTCGCTCTCGCAGTGAAAGATCAGCTTAATGCAACACTCCACGAACGTGTTATCTCCAGTGAGTTTCTAAATGCATGGCCTGCGAGATCACATGATCTGAATCTATGTGACTTTCTGACTGTGGGTATATATAAAAGAAGGCGTTTACGATGAACTCTTTCGGTCTCTTCCTAGTGTGAAGGTCAGTATAAGGGTACACGATGCTCATTTTCCACCGGAACTGCTGCGAGCAGGCCGGCCGTAGTGGCCGAGCGTTTCTAGGCGCTACAGTTTGGAACCGCGCGACCGCTACGGTCGCATGTTCGAATCCTGCCTCGGGCATGGATGTGTCTGATGTCCTTAGGTTAGTTACGTTTAAGTAGTTCTAAGTTCTAGGAGACTGATGACCTCAGAAGTTATAAGTTCCATAGTGCTCAGAGCCATTTGAACCATTTTTTTCTGCGGAAAACAGCTGATCACGTTGTTTTACAGATGCAGCTTCTCATCGATGTCTCTGGTGCTCATACTCAAGCTGTGTAAGCTGCGATTAATAGTAAAATCAACATTACGCCTTTGTTGTTTGTTCTAAATTTTCTGCCCATTTCCTGTTCCTAATCCATTGCATATGGAAACATTCCTGTGTCTTACTAGAGTTACCTTGTGGCCGAAGCTCGAACTGATTTTTTTCCACCGTAGATCGGTTCCGCATTAACGCTTTATCATATTTATCATGTTTCACTGTTATACAATAATTTTCGGGCGGAGTAGCCGCTCGGTTTGAGGCGCCATGCATGGATTGCGCGGCCCCTCCCGCCGGAGTTTTGATTCCTCCCTCGGGCGTGTGTGTGTGTGTGTATGTTGTTGTTAGTTTAAGTTAGTTTAACTGGTGTATATGTTTAGGGATCGATGACCTAAGCAGTTTGGTTCCTTAGGATTTCACACACATCTGAACATTGTAACCCACACTGGACCTCTGTAAGAAGCTACACTTTGATGATTACCACTCGGTGCCTTTCAGTACACACCGTATATTAACAATAGGTAATAAAGTTGTTATTGTTGGCAGTCCAAGTTTCTGTGACGTAAAGCGTGGGTGCAAGTCATGTTCCTCTTAGTATTTCGAACAGGATGTTGGTTTTGGAACGGAATAGATTGCGACAGAATTTCTGAGTGAGATCATTTCCAGGAATTTTAATGTTGGCACGTGCGCTCTAGTGATGAAGCATCGCCATCGGGCAAGCGGTGCAGAAATATAGCCATGAAAAGGTTTTTAGAAAAGGAAACGTCCAACAAAAAGGTTGTAGATTTTATGCCGCTTAGATGATTCATAATGTAGAACTGAATACCACAGGAAGCCGTTCAGCAAAACAAAAAGTAAATTCAGAGAAAAAGCGCAAAACTAATAGACTGGTTCCGGCTGTGTTGAAGGCCACGGCAGTTAAAATGTCAGGGAATTTAGCTTCAGCTCCATGGTGTCGGACCACGCTTTGCTATTAGATGTTAACGATCTGTCTTAAACAGCACGGCTGGTATATTTATGGAACGAAATACAATACAGGCATACAGCACGAATCTAAGTGGGAACAGCGTAAGTAGCGAAACTCCGTAAAACAGGGCAGAATGTACATGGAATATATCGTTTTAAGTCCACTCTTAGTACTACACTACTGACCATTAAAATTGCTACACCAAGAAGAAAAACAGATGATAAACGGGTATTCATTGGACAAATATACTGGAACCGAAATGTGATTACATTTTCACGCAAGTTGGGTGCATAGATCCTGAGAAATCAGTACCGAGAACGACCACCTCTGGCCGTAATAACGGCCTTGATAAGCCTGGGCGTTGAGCCAGACAGAGCTTGGATGGCGTGTACAGGTACAGCTGTCCATGCAGCTGCAACACGATACCACAGTTCATCAACAGTAGTGACTGGCGTATTGTGACGAGACAGTTGCTCGGCCACCATTGACCAGACGTTTTCAATTGGTGAGAGATCTGGAGAATGTGCTGGCCAGTACAGCAGTCGAACATTTTCTGTACCCAGAAAGGCCCGTACAGCATCTGCAACTTGCGGTCGTGCATTATCCTGCTGAAACGTAGGGTTTTGCAGGGATCGAATTAAGGATAGAGCCACGGGTCGTAACACACCTGAAATGTAACGTCCACTGTACAAAGTGCCGTCAATGCGAACAAGAGGTGACCGAGACGTGTAACCAATGGCACCCCATACCATCACGCCGGGGGATACGCCAGTATGGCGGTGACGAAGACACGCTTCCAATTTGCGTTCACTGCGATGTCGCCAAACACACATGCGACCATCATGATGCTGTAAACAGAACTTGGATTCATCTGAAAAAATAACGTTTTGCCATTTGTGAACCCAGGTTCGTCGTCGAGTATACCATTGCAGGCGCTCCTGTCTGTGATGCAGCGTCAAGGGAAACCGCAGCCATGGTGTCCGAGCTGACAGTCCATGGTGCTGCAAACGTCGTCGAACTGTTCGTGCAGATGGTTCTTGTCTTGCAAACGACCCCATCTGTTGGCTCAGGGATAGAAATGTGGCTGCATGATTCGTTACAGCCATGCGGATAAGATGCCTGTCATCTCGACTGCTAGTGATATGAGGTCGCATCCGTGTTTTCCGACAACGCTGTGAACGCACACTGGAAGCGTGCATTCCTCATCGCCATACTGACGTATCACCCGGCGTGATGGTATGGGGTGTCATTGGTTACACGTCTCTGTTACCTCTTGTTCGCACTGACGACACTTTGTGCAGTGGACGTTACATTTCAGATATGTTACGACCCGTGGGTCTATCCTTCATTAGATCCCTGCGAAACCCTACATTTCAGAATGATAATGCACGACCGCGTGTTTCAGGTCCTGTACGGGCCTTTCTGGATACAGAAAATGTTCGACTGCTGCCCTGGGCAGCACATTCTCCTGATTTCTCACCAATTGAAAACGTCTTGTCAATGGTGACCGAGCAACTGACTCGTCACAATACGCCAGTTACTACTCTTGATGAACTGTGCTATCGTGTTGAAGCTGCATGGGCAGCTGTACCTGTACACGCCATCCAAACTCTGTTTGACTCAATACCCAGTCGTATCAAGCCGTTATTACCGCCAGAGGTGGTTGTTCTGATTAGTGATTTCTCAGGACCTATGCACCCAAATTGCGTGAAAATGTAATCACTTGTCAGTTCTAGTATAATTGTAAGTAAGCTGTTTAGGTTTTTTTATTGGTAACGCCGCCGCCACGTAGCGCTCTGTATAAAAATCACTGGCTGTGGCATGCGCAGTCTGTGTTTAGTTTGCATTGTTGTCTGCCATTGTAGTGTAGGGCAGCGGCAGCTGGATGCTAACAGCGCGTAGCGTTGCGCAGTTGGAGGTGAGCCGCCAGCAGTGGTGGACGTGGGGAGAGAGATGGCGGAGTTTTGTAATTTGTAAGACTGGATGTCATGAACTATCATATATATTTTAACTATTAAGGTAAATACACTGTTTGTTCTCTATTAAAATCTTTCATTTGCTAACTATACCTATCAGTAGTTAGTGCCTTCCGTAGTTAGAATCTTTTATTTAGCTGGCAGTAGTGATGCTCGCTGTATTGCAGTAGTTCGAGTAACGAAGATTTTTTTGTGAGGTAAGTGATTTGTGAAAGGTAAAGGTTAATGTTAGTCAGGGCCATTCTTTTGTAGGGATTATTGAAAGTCAGATTGCGTTGCGCTAAAAATATTGTGTGTCAGTTTAAGCACAGTCGTGTATAAATTGTTCTAAGGGGACGTTTCGTATAATATATTTGTCGAATGAATATCCGTTTATCATTTGCATTTATTCTTGCTGTAGCAATTTAATGGCCAGTAGTGTAGAACTACTTAAACCTAACTAACCTAAGGACATCACACACATCCACGCCAGAGGCAGGATTGGAACCTGCAACCGTAGCAACCGAAGCTCCTACAACCGCTAGGCCACAGCGGCCGGCGCAGCAATGTTCGCTGAACGGTGATTGAGGTTGCACTGTTGATAGTCCCTTGGTTCATCTGGGCAGTAAGTTGCTCAACAATCGCACGTCTATTCCCCGAAGTCACCGCTCGCCACTGTCATCTATTGCCCGTGCTGTACAACAGCTGTCTCGGTGCAGGTTTTGGATAGCGCTACTTCGCCAGCCAAGGTATACTATAGCCACGGCGGCACTCTATACTATAACATTCCCTTACAAAATCGAACAATGCCTAATCAGAATTGGACGGCTAAGCACTGGAACGCGATTGCAGGCATTCAGTTATGCAAAAAGCAGCTTTGACTGTCAGTAGGCATCACTAACATCCTGACTTCATAAATGTTAAACTGTTTTAAATAACTCTGATGCTCCACAGGATAAACAGAACACCTCTTAAACCAGAACACTACATACAGGAACTAAATATAATCAAACAAATTGTTAATAATGAATGAAAAGAACCAGTTTGCTTTTGTTCTACAATATTGTAGAACAAAAGCAAACTAGTGCTTTTCATTCATTATTATAATGTTGTTCTACCAAGAACCGACGGAAGATTATGTTCATAAAACAAATTGTTGTTGAAAACGACTACAAAACAGACATCATATACAGACTGAACACCGGAACCGTGCGACTGCTACGGTCGCAGGTTCGAATCCTGCCTTGGGCATGGATGTGTGTGATGTCCTTAGGTTAGTTAGGTTTAAGTAGTTCTAAGTTCTAGGGGACTAATGACCATAGCAGTTGAGTCCCATAGTGCTCAGAGCCATTTGAACCATTTTGAACAGACTGAACAACAAGGTAAAACGGAAACATGCAGTACACACAGACAACACAGCAGACCACACCACTTCAGAAAAAAAGAGAGAGATGGTACACACTAACATACAATAACAAAATATCACACAGAATAGGAAACATCTTGAAGAATCAAAGGATCCCAATAACATTCAGAACAAACAATACATTTCAGAAAAGACTAATACCAGTCAGAAAAACGTCAGACAAATTCAGCAACGCTGGAATATATCAACCCACTTGCAAGTCCTGTCAGGACCACTACATAGGACAAACAAGCAGAAATTTCCGATCTAAATACAAAGAGCACATGAGAGCTCTAAAAAGCGACGGCACACATTCAACTTTTGCTGAACATCTAATTAACAAAAACCATAACTCCACTAATATCGAATACGATCTATGCATTCTGAGAAACAGCAAAAGCCTATACCGACAACTAACAATACAAGAAAACTACCACATACAAAAAGCTATAGTCGAAGGGAAAAATGTAATAAATGAAAACTCAACACTCTCCAACAACACAATCTTTTTTTTACCCATCCGCAGCTCGTGGTCGTGCGGTAGCGTTCTCGCTTCCCACGCCCGGGTTCCCGGGTTCGATTCCCGGCGGGGTCAGGGATTTTCTCTGCCTCGTGATGGCTGGGTGTTGTGTGATGTCCTTAGGTTAGTTAGGTTTAAGTAGTTCTAAGTTATAGGGGACTGATGACCATAGATGTTAAGTCCCATAGTGCTCGGAGCCATTTGAACCATTTTTTTCTTTACCGCTCTGAGAGAACTGACCAAGGACACAAACAAAGAGCACACACTCGCAAAAGAACCGCTTCCCCATCACACACAGAGACATAAATAATGAACAGAAGTCGTCGTAATTCGCGCTACACTTTTTCATAGCATTTCTCGCCACATGCGATACGCCTCTCGCGACACACGCGAACAGCAAGATGGCGTAATATTCTGAATCAGAAACAAACTGCAAAAGTTCTGTTTTTCTGTGTATAAAAGCAGCCACATACCATCCAACGAACGTGAGTACACGAGTAGGTAAGCAACACCTCAGTACACACCAAATAAATGGCTTCTACAACACTACCACAAACCCAAGTATATACTACTGACATACGAAGTTCACCTTTTACTATTTGTTTACCAACAGCCGCTCACATGCTTGCACATGACATGATGTTCGCTTAGTAAAAAGACGGCTACAGAAAAAAGAAGCACAGAAAATATGTCGCAAACAGCGTCAGCAATTACTTAAAATATGCGGTAACATAACAATAAATAAGGAAGTATGAAAGTATCAACAGAAAACTATATTTCAAAAGAAGAATTGTAAAAATGTAAATATGTTTTACTGTGTTTGTACAACCATGCCATTTTCTGCATGTTTTAGATTTTAAAGAAACCACTGTTCATGGTGATATTTGTCGCCGAAACTAGTTTGAGATAATAAAGAAATAAATTAACAAATAGGTGTTTTGCATGAAGGCGGACTCAATTTCTGATATTACTGTTTTTCTATGCAAACATGGACCAAATGGAAGAGTTCCAAGATAACATTAATTATACTGTTGTTGTTTGGCCTCATGGTAGAGAGAATTTAAACCGGTTTTTGGAACACCTGAATTCATTCCACCTAGATATTCAGTTCACTATGGAGGTGGAAAAGAATGAGTGCCTTCCTTCCGTTGATGTGTTGGTCAGAAGGAAGACTGATGGTACGTTGGGACATTCTGTTTATAGGAAGCCTACTCACACTGACTTGCATCTGCGAGCTGATAGTTGTCACCATCCAGCTCAGCGTAAAGGAGTACTTCGTACCTTGGTTCACAGGGCCCACGTTATCTCAGACCCCGAAAATTTGGCAGTTGAGCTAGCACCTCTCGAAGTCACCTTTCGTCAGAGGCAGATCGAACGTGCGTTGCGCCATCAGCCTTCTGTGCAACGGGTGAGTGACGTTAGATACGAAGTGGCACCTAAGTCTACGGCCTTTTTGTCTTACGCAGGAATCATTTCCAACAGGATTGGCCGTATTTTGCGGAAATATGATGTGAAATGTGTTTTCGACCACCTTCTAAGATTAAGGCCCTGTTGGCGTCCGTGAAAGATGATCTTGGTTTGCGTAAGGCTGGGGTCTATCGTATTTCTTGCAGCTGTGGCATGTCATATATTGGTCAGACAATCAGGACTGTGGAAGACCGGTGTACTGAACATAAGCGTCACACACGCTTACAACAGCCGAGCAAATCCGCTATTGCAGAACATTGCCTTGAAACCGGTGATCCTATGGAATACAACAGCACGGAGATTCTGGCTTGCACGTCCAGCTACTTGGATAGTGTTATTAAGGGAGCTGTTGAAATCAAACTATCAAGCAACCTTATAAACAGGAATGGTGGATTTTGTCTAAATGCTGCTTGGAATCCGGCTCTGTCTCTCATGCAAAAACAGAGGGACAGAATTAGGGCTACAGCACCTGTTGATTATTAGTGACTATCGATATTTCTGATGTTGGTTATCTTTGGTTGTGTGTTGACTTTACGGTTACTGTTCTGTGTGTGGTATCTTCCTTGTTTCTCCACTGTGAACCGAGGTATTAAATTCCCTTGCACATTGCTTCCTCCTTGAGAATGGCAGGGTGTGCTCCTGCCGAAATATCGGCGGTGGTCGACGACGACACCCGGCAGCAAACCTCTAAATGATTTCACAATTTTTGTAGTTTCAGAAAAACACAGCAGCACGTAAAAGGTGAAAACTTTCCTTTAAAAATGGAAAAAGAACGTATATTGAACTTCTAGCTAGAGTAGAAACGACTGTACCAAGGCAAATCACTCTGCTCCACATCAATATACCTAAGTACAGGTTTGGCAGTCGCCAACTCGAATGTTCATTAAAGAAATTAAAAACCATGTTTGCCGCCAGAGGCTAGTCTACTTGTAATTGAGAATTATCGCACAGATACGTTGCCTCCGTCCACTACGATGGAAGGAGAGATAGTGCATTGTAGTTACCCCATTAAAGGCTGCTAGCGACTGCTGCTGCTGTAGTCGAAACACAATTTAAACATGATTATGGTTCGCAAACTCGAAGGTGATCTAAGCGCTTAGACTGTGATTTATCTGCGGTTGCTCTCGAGCTAACGTCACGGAGGAAAGAGTTCTTATTAGGTTAATTATAGCTGCCAAGTCATTCACTGTAAAAGGACAGCTAGATTCAGATAACTAGTGAACAACTCACAGCAGCAGAATTTTATTCTGTCAGGAACAGCTCGCTGGACTGGATCGTGGAGGAAATGTATTTAAAAGTGGGACCATTTCATGTGTGTACTAATTGGTCAGCTTTAAGCATTTGATTGCATGTACGGATCACAAGACAATGTAAATCTTTGCCAGCGGTAAGGGGGAGGTTTACTATATTTTTGTTTAAAAAATGTTTTTTAATTGCATTTCTGGATCCATAAAAGTGTTTATAATCCACCCCTGAAACGGTTTTTCCGAATATGGAACGGAAATGTTTGTTATTCACGGTTGAAAAAATATGCACGTGCCTGAAATCGGCGTTCTTCACGTATCAGTTTTTTTCTTTCGGAGGACGAGTTATTGTACCGGTCCTGGAGAGTAAACTCAAAATTGAAATGAAAGTATGAACGCGTGTACTTGGAAGTTAGCCCCCCAGCATTTGCATTCTGGTGCTAAGACTGTGGAGTTGTGACTTTCCCGACAGTGATCAGTTTCAACAAAGGGTATTCAACAATTCTGAAGACCATGACAACAATGGACGTCACCCAGTTCGCGAAGCATTCGGGAGACCACCGGATTCAAGCGGCCGAAACCCGCTCTTCACCGGCCGTACGAGCGGCTCTGGAACAGCGCAGAATGGCCCAGAGGGAGCAGAACGCCCTCTATGAGGAAGTGGAAGGACTAGTTCATGGACCCGGAATAGCGGATTGAACGTAAGTTGAGTAATATTGCATTTATATGTAGTTATAACTTAAAACGCGTTTTCCTCGAAATGACTTTTTTTTTATCACCCGATATGGTACTGCAAATCTACCAAACCGATTGGCTTGATTCTTTGGTTCCGACGAAGTTAACTAAATTGTCTTTTATTTCGACCCATCAGCTGTAAATAGCTTTACTTGGCTGACGAAGTCGAAAAATCGATGAAAAAATCCTGTCTTTTCAAACGGCCGCCATTGTGTTTCTTATGGTTCAAATAACTTAAACGAGGTACAACTCCTAAAGAATCGTATATACTTCGCTAACGTAAGCTAAATTTTGATTTCAGACAAGCCGGCTGACCTGTGGCATACCGCGCGTGGAGGTCTACATCGAAATTTTGTTTCGTTCCAATGGCACTTCCGCCATTGCTCTTCGACATTTCCGGTCGAAAAAATTACAGTTTGTAGAGGAAATAAAAATAAACATTTTGACTAAATTGATATTTATAACAAATCCCGCGAAAAAAATTCTCAAAGAACTTGCTTTCTTCGGGTTAAAGTTAGTGAACCCCCCCCCCCCCCTAAAAAGAAGCACTTCCACTACCACTAAAAACTGGAAGTACCTGCCTTGGGATACGTGGACTATTGTTCAAGGCGGGAAAGGTTGTTCGCTGAGGCAGGTAGGAGTGTGGTGGTAGATGATTGGAGGGTTGGCGCGTATTACATAAGAGGCAGGATTGCAGGGACTAGAGGGGGGGGGGGGGAGTAGACGGAAGTATCGGTGAGCTATGATTTATAAAGCGGAGTGGCTGTCAGGAGACTAGAGGGCGGGGAGGGGGGGGTAGACGAGCGGAAAAATGTGGTAGTGAATGAAGAAGGAGAAGCGAAAAGGTGTAAGGAAAGATGGGGAGGGACAGGAAAGCGAGCCCTGAGGACGTGAAATGGATGGGCTGGATTTAAAGTTGATAGGGCGGGTAAATTTATGGCCGCATTTGACGGTGTGGGAGGGGGAGAAAATTGAAATTTCCTTGGGAGAGGGTATGGAGTGTGTGCTAGTGTAGAGTTGGAGACACGGGAGAGTACTAGTATCGGAAAGTGGAGGGGAAGCAATAGGCTTATTGGAACCAGGTTTGCAGATGGTGTCGACTTTTCAGAGGTGTTCAGTGTGAATGACGAGAACTGGGAATTTGATGAGGTACTAGCATTTGTAGACTTGGAGAAAGCTTTTGATAATGTTGACTGGAATACTCTCTTTCAAATTCTGAACGTGGCAGGGCTAAAATACAGGGAGCGAAAGGCTATTTACAATTTGTACAGAAACCAGATGGCAGTTATAAGAGTCGAGGGACATGAAAGGGAAGCAGTCGTTGGGAAGGGAGACAGGGTCGTAGCCTCTCCCTGATGTTATTCAATCTGTATATTGAGCAAGCAGTAAAAGAAACAAAAGAAAAGTTTGGAGTGGGCATTAAAGTCCACGGAGAAGAAATAAAAACTTTGAGGTTCACCAATGACATTGTAATTCTGTCGGAGACAGCGAAGGACTTGGAAGAGCTGAAGGGAATGGACAGTGTGTGGAAATGAGGATATAAGATGAACATCAACAAAAGCAAAATAAGGATAATGGAATGTAGTCGAATGAAGTCTGGTAATGCTGAGGGAAGTAGGTTAGGAAATGAGACACTTACAGTAGTAAAGGAGTTTTGCTATTTGGGGAGCAATATAACTGATGATGGTCGAAGTGGAGAGGATATAAAATGTAGACTGGCAATGGCAAGAAAAGTGTTTCTGAAGAAGAGAAATTTGTTAACATCGAGTATAGATTTAGGTGTCAGGAAGTCGTTATTAAAAGTATTTGTAAGGAGTGTAGCCATTTATGGAAGTGAAGCATGGACGATAAATAGTTTAGACATGAAGAGAATAGGAGATCTCGAAATGTGGTGCTACAGAAGAATGCTGAAGATTAGATCGGTAGATCATGTAACTAATGAGGAGGTATTGAATAGAATGGGGAGAAGAGGAGTTTGTGGCACAACCTGACCAGAAGAAGGGATCGGTTGGTAGTACATGTTCTGAGGCATCAAGGGATCACCAATTTAGTACTGGAGGGCAGCGTGGGGGCTAGAAATTGTAGAGGTAGACCAAGAGATGTATACACTAAGCAGATTCAGAAGGGTGTACGCTGCAGTACGTACTGGGAGATGAAGAAGCTTGCACAGGATAGAGTAGCATGGAGAGCTGCATCAAACCAGTCTCAGGACTGAAGACCAAAACAACAACAACAACTAAAGGATCCATGTGAGGGAAGGTAAGTGGATGTGGTAAGTGAGACAGAGTGTATGGCGTTCCAGGATCTGGAGGATCTTACAGATACAGACGTTGGGAGGGGCGGATATTCATGAAACGATTGCATAGGAGAAGACAGTAAAGAGGTGCCAAGTTCGTTCTATTAGTAGTTTTAGTCTCTTGTAGGCTTTCTGTCGGATAATCAGTAATTGAGGTTTCCATGTTAGCTGTCACTCGATGGTCAGTGCAGCGTACTTCAGTGTATTAGTTAACTGGAGAGGGGGGTTGTAGATAGTGAGGCAAAAATCATGGATTCGAAAATTGTGGATGATTCTCCGAATAACTATTGCCTACGTTTTGAAAGCGCTGATCTTGAGAAGCCTTTGAAGTAGTTTTGATAACAGAGTGCAGTGCTGTGGAAGGCGCAAATGTTTCCGAGAACACAGTTAAAAAAAAACGGCTCTGAGCACTATGGGACTTAACATATGAAGGTCATCAGTCCCCTAGAACTTAGAACTGCTTAAACCTAACTAACCTAAGGACAGTCACACCCTAGGCAGGATTCGATCCTGCGACCGTAGCGGTCGCGCGGATCCAGACTGAAGCGCCTAGAACGGTTTGGCCACAGCGGTCGGCAGCACACAGTTCATCGCACATTGTTGAACAATGGGCTCTGCAGCAGTTCACCACTATCTATTCAGGTGCTGACCCAATGACATCGTCAATTAGAGGACTTAGTCCATCTGTGGATCGCTGCCTGCGATGGACGAAGAAATTTTTGAAAACCGTGTAACATGGATCTGACATCTGGTGAGGATTTTATGAACTGTTTGAATAGCGGAAGTAGCCATATTGAGTTGCTTGCATGTGGATGCACAGTTGAGAGGTATTTAGTCGTATTGTAAGTAGGCTATTTAGGTTTTTTTATTGGTTACGCCATGTAGCGCTCTGTATGAAAATCACTGACTGTGCTGTGTGCAGTCTGAGGCTGGTTTGCATTGTTGGAATATTTGCTATTGTAGTGT
This sequence comes from Schistocerca gregaria, assembly GCF_023897955.1. NCBI lineage: Eukaryota > Metazoa > Arthropoda > Insecta > Orthoptera > Acrididae > Schistocerca > Schistocerca gregaria. The sequence goes on from NC_064928.1 coordinate 106,531,093, forward strand.
TGGGCAGTTGGCTGTGAACAGCGAGTAGTGCTGCGCTGTTGGATGTAGAGAGAGAAATGGCGGAGTTTTGACAGCGGATGATCTGGACGTGCGTGCATCAGAGACAATAAATTTGTAAGAATGGATGTCATGAACTGCTATATATATTATGACTTTTGAACAATATTAAGGTAAATACATTGTTTGTTCTCTATCAAAATCTTTCATTTGCTAACTACGCCTATCAGTAGTTAGTGCCTTCAGTAGTTTGAATCTTTTGTTTAGCTGGCAGTAGTGGCGATCGCTGTATTGCAGTAGTTCGAGTAATGAAGATTTTTGTGAGGTAAGTGATTTGTAAAAGGTATAGGTTAATGTTAGTCAGGGCCATTTTTTGGAGGGATTTTTGAAAGTCAGTTTGCGTTGCGCTAAAAATATTGTGTGTCAGTTTAAGCACAGTCATTTATAAACTTTTGCAAGAGGACGTTTCAGTATATAATAACGATATCTCATATTTCCATCTATCATATATCAGTGTGTAACATATGACATGTCTGAATCATGATGGAAGTATTTCATTTCCACCACGGAGTAAAAGCTTTATGTGTTTAAACTCATAGCGTTTGTCACTTTTGGACCACTGGTGCCTGCTATGAATGGACCAGTCCAGCCATGGAACCTGTAAATCTTCTTCTACAGTTATGTATGTTACATGTTACAATTCGTTTGATAAAACACCAATTACAGTTAACAAATAGAGATCAATTATAATAGAACTAACTATTTAAATTCATTTAACCATTTCACGCATAAAATGAATTCAAAATAACATAAAAATACTACATTGTTCATGACTTAAAAATGTAGATACTTTTGGTATTTATTTTATGAAAAAGGAAAATGTTACAATGATTCATTTCCATCATTACCTACGTTTATTTTTTAGTCATTATAGTAAAATATCTTCTTTATAAATGTAGACTATATATCTATGTTAACGGAAAAGGTATGGTACCTAGAGTATACCTGTGATTAAAAAATTTGAAATTATTTTAATTTGTCAGATATATTTAACATTGTTTGTCGCACATTGTAATGAATTTCAAGAAACATTAGTTATCCCCAGCAAAAAGAAAGTGTAAAAAAGAGTATGCCAAAAGTTCTGATTAGGGCTAACTGGAACTTCTTTTATTAGAAATTTTGTATGCTTTTATAATTGGTCTCATTTTTTTCCTTTCAATCCATAATAATGGTTTGAAAATAGAAACTAAAGTGGTTGCTATAGATTAGTTCGATAGTGTTCCTATGACACTTTTGTTATAAAATGTTGTGAAAGGGGAACAAGTACAGTGGAAGTTATATACGTCAGAGAATTGGGCAACTAGGGGCCACCAATGATGATTTTTTAAATTTGCTGGAGGAAATTATCTGTGTTTATTGTGTTTTTTAAATATGTGTGTTGTGGTCCGTTCTGTACGTCAAGTTGTGTGCTTTAATCGTGTGTACATGTGAAGTTCACTAAACTGTTTGATTTGTAGACAAAATCTTTTAGTGGAAATATTATTTGAACGTTTAATGCCCGTAATATGAAACACGTAAAGAGTGGTGTGAAGCACAGTACCAGATCGTCTGTTAACAAAACATCTCAGATTGTTTTTGCATTGGAATTTCATTAAAAGTAATATCGATTTAATGTCAAGGGTTACTGTAGAGGGAAATTATTGTGTGGCATATTTATCACTGATCATATCGGAGTATGTTAATTTCTGTGAATTTACGTAGTTGAGATAAGAGATAACCGTTATGTGGCAACCATAAGAATTTAATGAAAACTACTGTTAATCTTTGCAGAAAAATTAAAAACATACTGAAGTTAAATTATAAAATTAAAATGGAAAATCTTAAAGTTATTGCCACCGCTCAGTGTCGTTTAACTTTCGCCGTATTCAAATAAGACGTTGCGGCCTTGGTAATGGCCGACAGCAATCATTCATAGGCTAGCGCTGTATTTCGCGTTCTGATTTTCTGAAGAAATAAATTTTTAGTTTTCTAATGTGTAGGGATGGTAAAAATACATAAATAGAAATTTTAGTAGCAAATGAACATATATATTTAACCAAAGTGCAACGTAAGTACACTTAAAATGTCTCTCACGCCTGTCATCATGCAACATCAAGACCAAAGAAAGTAATTACATAAAATCATTCGATTGTTTCACGGTTCTTAATATTTTTAACATAGAACAAAGAATAATGTACACAATAAATCGATATTTTTAAATACAATTACGTTGAGTGATAAATGTTTTTTCAGTACATTTTTTCGTAAGTCTTTCAAAATGCATAAAAGTCTTAATTTATAGCACTGTTCGTAATTCCATAAGAATAAATATAGTTCTCCCCGGGGCACCCAGTACAAAATGATGCATTCAATAACGTAGCAAAGCCGGAGACTGTATTGGCATTGAGTGCTGAAAGTGGTTACAGCAGTAAGGAATTGTGCTTATTGTGGTTGAAGCATTTAATCGAGAAACAGCAGACGTTCGTCCAATTAAAGAGTGCAGGTCTCTTCTTCTCTTAGATGGACATTCAATACACACTAAAATATGTAAGCACTTTGTCTGGCACGTGATAATGGTGTGGTTCTCTTGGAAATACCTGGTCACACCACTCAAGTCGTTAATCACGACTGCAGTGGTTGCGTCAGTGAACTGGAAACCTGGTTACGGCGACTGGGAAACGTCAGGAAATGTGTAACACAGTTCAAAAGTGCACAGCTCTATGGTAAGACCGACGGAAAGACAGCTACTATTGGAACTGCTATCGGCGGATTTGCAAGTACAGGTGTTCGGCCAGTAAACCGCGACGTCGTCAAAGGCTGACGCCATTCCTTCTAGAACCCAAAGAACAGAAGTTCCCAGAAATACGTTATATCTTGCTGTATCTGTCAGCGAAAGTTGTGCTTCGCCAAAGGCCTTTTCCTCTGTACAAAGTGTGGCACCTAGTCTAACGCAACAAGTGGAGATAGCGGAGATCCTGGCGAGCAGAATCGCACAAGAATCGGGTGAAGAGGAACCCGACAGACTGAATAGATTCTTGGTTGGTTGGTTTAAAGATTAAAGGGACCAAACTCTATAGGTCATCGGTCCCTTGTTTCATAAACGCACAGAGCACAGTGAAACCATCCATTAGTCATTCGAAGTACAAAAGAAAAATTCCTGGGGAAGAAAAGCCCCAAGGTCAATAATAAAGCAACACGGAAAACGGAGCACTTCAATGAAAACAAGAAAGGCAGAAAGAATTAAAACTGTACAGCAGAGGATCGTGGCTGGCTGATCACGAAAATAAAAGGATGAGCCAGCCACTCTGCAACACGTTAAAACCTCAAGCCTAAAAGAGTAGGATGGAGTCGAATGACAACACAAAACTAAATAAAAGATACAGCACAAAAGAGGGCGATGTAATAAAATTATATGGATGTATAAAAGCCGCTTGCGCGAATAAAACTTAAAACCTGCCATAGAGACATTGGCACCTAAAAGAGATGATACATCACCCTGGAGATTAAAAGTTCGTCTGAAGGTGGCTAAAAGAGGACATACCAACAACAGATGGGCCACCGTCATGTTTGCACCACAGCGACAATGAGGAGGGTCCTCTCGACGCAGCATATGACCATGCGTCAGCCAAGAGTGACCAATGAGGAGCCTACAGAGAACAACAGAAACCCTGCGAGAAGCCCACATGCAGGAATCCCACTCAGTCGTGGTCTCCTTTACTGGCCGCAGCTTGTTGGGTGCAGACAGAGTGCGCCATTCGTCTCCCCACATCTTAAAAACCTGACGGCGCAACACCGATCGGAGATCAATTGCCGGGAGGCCGATCTCCAGCGTCTGTTTGCGGGTAGCTTCTTTGGCTAACTTGCCGGCGAGTTCGTTTCCCGCTATCCCAATGTGTTCCGGGGTCCATATGAATACCACCGAACGTCCACGCTGTTCAAGAGCGAGAACGGACTCCTGGATGGCAACAACAATGGGATGGCGTGGGTAGCACTGGTCAAGAGCCTGCAGACTACTGAGAGAGTCACTGCAAATGACGAAGGACTCTACAGTGCTGGTACGGAGATGCTCAAGGGCATGAAAAATGGCTGTGAGCTGTGCGGTGTAAACACTGCAGCGTTCCGGCAAGGAGCGCTGGTCTACATAGTCCGCATGAGCGTAAGCGTACCCCACACGGCCATCAACCATCGAGCCATCGGTATAGATAACCTCCGAGTCACAGGATGCGTCTAGGAGAGCACGAAAATGGCGGCGCAAGCCTGCAGGAGGAACTGAATCTTTTTGCCATCGTGAGAGGTCCCGCCGAAGCTGCGGCCGACGAATACACCAAGGTGGTGTATGTGGGCAGAACTGCAAAGCAGGTGGAAGAGACAAAGACTCGAGTTCACTAAGGAGGGATCAAACACGGAACCCAATTGTATGTCCTGATCGTGGCCGCCGGTGTGGCATATGGACCGCCGCATTAGCGAAAAGGAGACGATGGGGCGAACAGATTCTTGATTCTGAGGTGTGGGTACAGACATGAAGAGACGCAAAACTGATGAGGATTCATGGCTATGTTCAGATTCGGTAGAAAATATGATTCGGTGCATGTCTTGCTGTAAATGGGCACGTGAAAACTGTGCAAAAGTGATGGAGGGAAAGAAGTGCTTCTCTTGTTTTTCCTGTGTTTCCAGAAAATAGACTGATACACATTTCGGTCATTTAGGATAAGTGCTTCTTATTGTATCACGGTGTCAAATTCTTATACTATAAATTAGATTACAGTATACAATGATGAGCCAAAACATTATGGCCTCCTAGCTGATACCATGTTGGTCCAGTTCCGGAATGCAACACAGCAGCCGTCGTGCGTGGCTTTAATCCAAATGGTCAGTGACTGGTTTGTAGAGATACGTAGCACCTGGTCACGCAATTGACATACAGTGTGGGTCGGTGGTTTTTGAGCAGGGAGCTGGTGCCCGGTAGCAAGCCAGATATCTTCTATTGGGTTCAGATCAGGCCTATTTGGTGCTCAAGGCACTGTCGACTCACTGACATATTTCTCAAATCACTCTAGCAAGTTTCTTGTCCTGTAAAATGGACAGTTATGGTGCTCGATAATGCATTCGCCGCCGGGGAAGACAACAAGATTAAGAGATGCAGGTGATCCACAATAATATTCGCGTCGTTTGCAGCAGTGTTCTTATATTACTGCCACAGGTCCCATGGAAGCTCAAGTGAATGTCCTCCATTGCATAATACTGCCCCAGCAGGCAGCGTTCGAGGCAGGGTGCGTGTTTCGAGTAGGCGTTCGGCTGATCGTGGGGTATCTGTACAGGAATATTCACTGGGTTTAACAAGAAACGTGAATCGACCGACCAGGGGACACATATCCACTAATCCACAGTCCAATCTCGATTTTCTATTGCCCACTGCAATCGTAATTAACGACGTCATTGGGCCTACATGAGAACAAGTCGAGGTCATCTACTCTAGAGCCCCATGTTCTACATCTACACCTACATTTATACCCCGAAAGCCACCCAACGATGTGTGGCGGAGGGCACTTTACCCCCCTTTCCTGTTCGCGTGTGGTTCGCGGGAAGAACGACTGCCGGAAAGCCTCCGTGCGCGCTCTAATCTCTCTAATTTTACATTCGTGATATCCTCGGGAGGTATAATTAGGAAGAAGCAATATATTCGATAGCTCATCCAGAGACGCAATTCAAGCGGCCCGCCAGATACAATTAGTACAGTATTGCAGCGTCTGCGTTACTCTGATTACAATGCACGGTCCCATTGGACACAGAACTGTCTCTGTAGCGACTACAGCCATTAGGAAACACATCAAATTAATTCACAACTGCGAATAACATCTACATCTACATTTATACTCCGCAGGCCACCCAACGGTGTGTGGCGGAGGGCACTTTACGTGCCACTGTCATTACCTCCCTTTTCTGTTCCAGTCGAGTATGGTTCGCGGGAAGAACGACTGCTGGAAAGACTCTGTGCGCGCTCGAATCTCTTTAAGTTTACGTTCGTGATCTCCTTGGGAGGTATAAGTAGGAGGGAAGCAATATATTCGATACCTTATCCAGAAACGCATCCTCTCGAAACCTGGACAGAAAGCTACACCGCGATGCAGAGCGCCTCTCTTGCAGAGTGTGCCACTTGAGTTTGCTAAACATCTCCGTAACGCCATCACGCTTACCAAAGAATCCTGTGACCAAACGCGTCGCTCTTCTTTGGATCTTCTCTACCTCCTCCGTCAACCCGACCTGGTACGGAACCCATACTGATGAGCAATACTCAAGTATAGGTCGAACGAGTGTTTTGTAAGCCACCTCCTTTGTTGATGGACTACATTTTCTAAGGACTCTCCCAATGAATCTCAACCTGGTACCCCCCTTACGAACAATTAATTTTATATGATCATTCCACTTCAAAATTCCGCATGCGTACTCCCAGATATTTTACAGAAGTAACTGCTACCAGTGTTTGCCCCGCTATCATATAACCATACAATAAAGGATCCTTCTTTCTATGTATTCGCAATACATTACATTTGTCTATGTTAAAGGTCAGTTGTACCAAGTGCCTATCCACTGCAGATCTTCCTGCATTTCGCTACAATTTTCTAAATCTGCAACTTGTCTGTATACTACAGCATCATCCGCGAAAAGCCGTATCGAACTCCCGACGCTATCTACTAGGTTATTTATATATATTGTGAAAAGCAATGGTCCCATAACACTCCCCTGTGGCACGTCAGAGGTTACTTTAACGTCTGTAGACGTCTCTCCATTGAGAACAACACACTGTGTTCTGTTTACTAAAAACTCTTCAATCCAGCCACATAGGTGGTCTGGTCTGATATACTGTAGGCTCTTACTTTATCAGGCGACACTGCGGAACTGTATCGAATGCCTTCCGGAAGTCAAGGAAAAAGGCATCTACCTCGGATCCTGTGTCTAATATTTTCTCGGTCTCATGAACAAATAAAGCGAGTTGGGTTTCACACGATCGCTGTTTCTGGAATCCATGTCGTTTCCTATAGAGCAGATTCTGGGTTTCCAGAAACGACATGATACTCGAGCAAAAAACATATTCTAAAACCCTACCACAGATCGACGTCAGAGAAATAGGTCTGTAGTTTTGCACATTTGCTCGACGACCCTTCTTGAAGACTGGGACTACCTGTGCTCTCTTCCAATCAGTTGGAACCTTCCGTTCCTCTAGAGATTTGCGGTACATGGCTGTTAGAAGGAGGGCAAGTTCATTCGCGTACTCTGTGTAGAATCGAACTGGTATCCCGTCAGATCCAGTGGACTTTCCTCTGTTGAGTGATTCCAGTTGCTTTTCTATTCCTTGGACACTTATTTCGATGTCAGCCATTTATTCGTTCGTGCGAGGATTTAGAGAAGGAAATGCAGTACGGTCTTCGTCTGTGAAAAAAGGTGTTTAGTATTTCAGCTTTACGCGTGTCATCCTCTGTTTCAATGCCATCATAATCCTGGAGTGTCCGGATATGCTGTTTCGAGTCACTTACTGATTTAACGTAAGACCAGAACTTCCTAGGATTTTCTGTCTAGTCGGTGCATAGAATTTTACTTTCGAATTCGCTGAACGCTTCATGCATAGCCCTCCTTACGTTAACTTTGACATCGATTAGCTTCTGTTTGTCTGCGAGGTTTTGGCTGCAGTGAAGCTCTCTTTCCTTTCTCAGTAGTTTCCTAACTTTGTTGTTGAACGCCGGTGCGTTTTTCCCGTCCCTCACAGTTTTACTCGGCACGCACCTGTCTAAAACGCATTTCACGATTGCCTTGAACTTTTTCCATAAACACTCAACATTGTCAATGTCGGAACAGACATTTTCATGTTGATCTTTTAGGTAGTCTGAAATCTGCCTTCTATTACTGTTGCTAAAGAGATAAACCTTCCTCCTTTTTCTATATTCCTATTCACTTCCATATTCAGGGATGCTGCAACGGCCTTATGATCACTGATTCGAAGAGTCGAAAAGTTCGGGTCTGTTTGTTATCAGTAGGTCCAAGATGTTATCTCCACGAGTCAGTTCGCTGTTTAATTGCTCGAGGTACAATGGAATGACGACAATGAAAATTTGTGCCGGACTCCTTATTCGCAATTGTGAATTCATTTGAGATAAAATCATTGTCAGCGTACGCAATTGCGCACAGGATTGATCAGCCGATGGTTTGATTTCGACCTATACTACCGTGCCATGTCCAATAACCAGTATACAAGCCAAATGGACAAATAACGTTGGGTCATCTACTGGTAATGATTGCTACATTAATTTGTTGTATTTTAGGCGGCCACTGCGATGCTGTATTTGTTTCTGTGCAGTTTTTCTGAAACTAGAGCGCTCACGTGTGTAACGCTAGTACAATCTATTCCTGAGTAGTGCTCGTGTGTTTGGGATCTGCACCAAGTCGGACTGAAGGAGAAAATGGAAGCATTTCAGAGGCGGGCTGCTAGATTTGTCACCGGGAGGTTGGAACAACACGCAAGCCGGCCGGAGTGGCCATGTGGTTCTAGGCGCTATAGTCAGGAACCGCGCGACCGCTACGGTCGCATGTTCGAATCCTATCTCGGGCATGGATGTGTGTGATCCCCTTAGGATAGTTAGGTTTAAGTATTTCTAAGCTCTAGGGGACTGATGACCTCAGAAGTTAAGTCCCATAGTGCTCAGAGCCATTTGAACAACACGCAAGTGTTACGGAGATGCTTCAGGAACTAAATGGGAATCTCGGGAGGGGAACGCAATTGAGAAAATTTAGGAAATCGGCATTTGCGTTTAAAGCTGGCTGCAGAAAGATTCTACCGCCACCAAGATGAATTTCGCGTAACGACTATGAAGACAATATACACTACTGGCCATTAAAATTGCTACACCAAGAGGAAATGCAGATGATAAACGGGTATTCATTGGACAAATGTATTATACTAGTACTGACATGTGATTACATTTTCACACAATTTGGGTGCATAGATCCTGAGAAATCAGTACGTAGAACAACCACCTCTGGCCATAAAAACGGCCTTGATACGCCTGGACATAGAGTCAAACAGAGCTTGGATGGCGTGTAGAGGTACAGCTGTCCATGCAGCTTCAACACGATACCACAGTTCATCAAATGTAGTGACTGGCGTATTGTGACGAGTCAGTTGTTAGGCAACCATTGACCAGACGTTTTCAACTGCTGAGAGACCTGGAGAATGTGCTGGCCATGGCAGTAATCGAACATTTTCTGTATCCAGAAGGGCCCATACAGGACCTGCAACATGCGGTCGTGCATTATCCTGCTGAAATGTAGGGATCGCTGGGATCGAATGAAGGGAGCCACGGGTCGTAACACATCTGAAAGGTAATGTCCACTGTTCAAAGTGCCGTCAGTGCGAACAAGAGGTGCCCGACATGTGTAACCAATGGCACCCCATTCTATCACGCCAGGTGATGCGCCAATGTGGCGATAACGAATACACGCATCCAATGTGCGTTCACCGCGATGTCGCCAAACACGGATGTGACCATCATGACCATCATCGGAACCTGGATTCATCGGAAAAAATGACGTTTTTCCGTTCGTGCATCCAGGTTCGTCGTCGAGTACACCATCTCAGGCGCTCCTGTCTGTGATGCATCGTCGAAGATAACCGCAGCCATTGTCTCCGAGCTGATAGTCCATGTTGGTGCAAACGTCATCGAACTGTTCGTGCAGATGGTTGTTGTCCTCCAGACGTCTCCATCTGTTCACTCATAGATCGAGAAGTGGCTGCACGATCCGTTAGAGCCATGCAGATAAGATGCCTGTCATCTGGACTGGTAGTGATGCCTTTGGGATCCAGCACGGCGTTCCGTATTACCCTCCTGAACCCACCGATTCCATATTCTGCTGACAGTCATTGGATCTCGACGAACGCGAGCAGCAATGTCGCGATACGATAAACCGCAATCGCGATAGGCTACAATCCGACCTTTATCAAAGTCGGAAACTTGATGGTACACATTTCTCCTCCTTACACGAGGCATCACAACAACGTTTCGCCAGGCAACGACGGTCAACTACTGTTTGTGTATGAGAAATCAGTTGGAAACTTTCATCATGTCAGCACGTTGTAGGTGTCACCACCGGCGCCAAGCTTGTGTGAATGCTCTGAAAAGCTAATCATTTGCGTATCACAGCATCTTCTACCTGTCGGTTTAATTTCTCGTCTGTAGCACGACATCTTCGTGGTGTAACAATTTTAATGGCCAGTAGTGTACTTGGAGATAGGGCTCATACGGAGGCATATAGATAATCGGTTTTTCCCTCGCTTTATCTGCGCGTGGAACAGCTAAAGAAATAACCATTAGTGGTACAGGATACCCTGGGCCACACTCGTATGGTTGCTGCTGGTGTACGTACGCAGATCTCCGGCCGTTGTGGCTGAGCGGTTCTAGGCGCTTCAGTCCGGTCCCGCGCTGCTACTACGGTCGCACGCTCGAATCGTCCCTCTGGCATGTATGTGCGTGATGTCCCTTGGTTAGTTAAGTTTAACTAGTTCTAACTCTAGGGGACTGATAACCTCAGATGTGAAGTCGGATAGTGCTAAGAGCCATTTGAACCTTTTTGAACGTAAGTAGACGTCTAGACAGTGTGTTTAGATGGGTTGGATGCCTATTTACGTACCCCAAGTATCCTGCATGTAGAAATGACCTCACAGGATTCTATTACAAGATGAATGAAGAACTTGTATATCATGTCTCATCGGTTAAGTATTTAGGGGTAATAATAATAAGGGATATGATATTAGGATGAACAAGTAAAATATGTAATATTTTAGGTGAACAGAGCATTCATTGCTTCATACGTGAAAGGTAGGAGAAAGGAAATTGATAATTTTGGAACGATGTACCCTCGCACAATACATGGTACATCGACTAGCGGACTGTGTACATTGATCAGCCAAAACATTAAGACTAGTGCCCACTGAGCACGCCGGCACGGTAACTCAGCGTGTTGGGTCAGAGGGTTAGCTACCCTCTGTAATAAAAAAAAAATGAGTTAGTGGATCAACAACGAACTAAAACTGGTGACTTGCGACGTCCGCCCCGAGCAGATACAAAGAACGAAGACGAACAAAATTAAATTTAACAAAAAAAAAAGCATTGGATGCCGCCAGTTGGCGTTACAGGCAAGTAACACGGTAACAAAAGTATGTAAGCGCAGCAGATACGGACGGGGGATCACCTCAGCGAAGAAAGGGGCTACAAATGGCGAAATCCATTCAGATAAGCGACTTCGACAAAGGGCAGTTTATTACTACGTAGAGCCTGTAAACTAATGTCTCGAAAACAGTGAAGATGGTCGAATGTCCATGTGCTACTGTCGTGAGCTTCTACAGAGAGAGGTACGTTAATTAATCTGCCACTAGAAGCTTAATGGTTGGACGTCCACGACTTCACAGTACTTGGGGTTCGGAGACATGTCTGCTGTGTGAAGTAGGACAGATAGTGGGTTCTCTGGCAAAAAGAGCATAATGTTGATGCATAAAGAATTGTTTCGGAGCACACCGTTCAACCCACTTTGTCGATCATGGAGTTACGCAGCAGACCACGCCTACGTGTTCACATGTTTACTCAACGACATCGTCCATTACGGCTGTAGTGGGTATTGGACCATCGAGATTCGACCACATTTTTGCTACACTAGGTCGATGGTTGTCTCCAAAAACGTCATCTTCGAGTTGAGCGGCGTCGTGAAACCTACAGCATTTTTAGATGGGGTTCCTCCACGCCCGCACCAACGTGGTGACTAAACCAAAAGCTCTACTGTCACCTCCGTCAAGATGTTAGCTGTCTAGTTAAGTGGATCACAGGATGCTGGGCTGTGATGTTATCCCTGCGTCTGGGTAAGACTACGCATTAACACGGTCCATCAGGTGATAGATAGTGGACGAAACGCGAGTGAGGGTAGCGATTATAAGAGCAGAGGGAAAATGTGCAAGGCTCGTGCTGTGGGGAAAAAACCTCTGCGACAGTGGGATGGGTAGTAAGAGTAGCAGTGGCTTACTAGCTGCCATCGTGCAAGGTTGGATTTGTTAAAAATGGTTCAAATGGCTCTGAGCACTATGGGACTTAACATCTATGGTCATCAGTCCCCTAGAACTTAGAACTACTTAAACCTAACTAACCTAAGGACATCACACAACACCCAGTCATCACGAGGCAGAGAAAATCCCTGACCCCGCCGGGAATCGAACCCGGGCGCGAGAAGCGAGAACACTACCGCACAACCACGAGCTGCGGACTTGGATTTGTTAGTATGGGTATCATGCATCATTACCGTGGCAAGCGATGGCGATGTATACTGCAGCCGTTGCATTCCTGGAACAATCGAGATCGTTATATAGTAGTGAGAGATCGGCCATAGATCATCTCACTGTGTGTGCGTGTGTGTGTGTGGGGGGGGGGGGGAGGGGGGGGTGTAACTTGTCTGCATGCAGTTTACGGTACGGCTGCCCTGCGTGGTGTCAGTTATTCGGCAGTGTGTTGCAGCTGGATAACCAGTAATGGCGTCTGATTAACAGGGGATCACCTGTACCACTGTGTTTGCGTGTGCTTGGGCATAGATGTTAGGTCCTTGCAAGTATGTCTTTTGGTCTTTTATGTTTCTATCTATGGTTGTGGTCGCTGTTCCCCAGGTTCAGAATAAACGGGTTCTGCGAATGTCCGGAGTTACTGTATAGTCTTGTGGTGAGTTTGTGGATTACCTCCGTGAGAGTCTCAAGTCGGTATTCCCGGTGAAGGTCCGCGATGAGTGTGTACCGTGGAGCATTGCTTATGAATTTGAGTACTTTGTTTTGTATGAGCTGCAGACGGCGCAGGCGTGTGGGCGCAGCGTATCCCCAGACAGGGGCTGCGTACGTCATCAGGGGTCTGATAAGTGTCATGTACATGGACCTCGGCACCCTCCTGTTCAGTGAGCTACGCCTGTGGAGCATAGGGTAGAGCTGTTTGAGCCTCGCGCTAGCTCGGTTGGTCACGTGTTGTATGTGTTCCCCCAGAGTAATTTCCGGTCCAGCCAGACACCGAGGTATTTGACTTTCTCACGGAAACGTATTGGGCGTGCATGTAGAGTTATTGGTCTGCAGTATCGGTGTTTGCGCAGTGAACAAAACGGCTTCGCACTTGTCGACGTTTACTCTAACACGCCATTTCTCCAACCAAGGCTCAGCCACTCTGAGTGCAGTGTGTAAGCGTGACGTAATGTTTGATGGATTCCAGTCTTGAGCGAGGATGGCTGTGTTATCCTCGTAGGTTGCCATCGTTGTGTTGTGTGTGGTTGCGAGATCGTTTACGTAGATGTTAAACAGTAGGGGCCCTAGAATGCTTCCCTGGGGTACTCCCGCGCGTATACCGTGTCGTGTTGATTATTTACCCTGCACGTCAGTGTTGAAACTCCTATCTGTGAGGTATATTAGACGTACCAGCCCGTCGGGGAATCCCGCGTCGCTGAGTGTGCCATAGACAGTAAACAGCCTGTTCGCACTGACGCAGGCTATTTGGGGCAGTATTGTGCTAGGGAGACAGCCTCCGACACTTGGATCGGACCTGTGGTAGCAATCGAAGACGCGCTGACTGTAGCGAGGGATCTGCATTCCTTGATGTCCTTCCCAGCGGCGATGTCATCTTTCAGCTGTATAATGGTCCATGTCGCGGATCCAGAACCTTGTTACAGTGGTCTGAGGAGCATTATAGTGAACTCAAGTTGGGACCTCTGAGACAAAATTCGTCTGATGTAAATTCTATTGAACCCATATGGATCGCTATCATGCACCATCACCGCTACCCAAACCGGTGGCTCATTATTTACGCGAATTACATGACCTGTGCGTAGACATCTATTGCCACATACCTCCACAAACCTACCAACCCACTGTCGGATCGTTGATAGGCAGAATCAGCTATGGATATCGATCTATAGAGTAACAAACGAGCTGTTAAGCAGTTTTCAAATAACTTCCGGGAATTCAGCCAGGTAACACTTTCAGCGACCGCCGATATTTCGGCGGGAGAACACCCCGCCTTTTAAATTCAAAGTGCAACGGACAGGCCACATACATGCAAATTTAATACCTTGGTTCTCGGAGTGAAGCAGGAAAGATAACACACACTCTGAACACTAGTGCCGCCAAAGATGACCAAAGTCAGAGCTATCGATAGTGAGACTATGAATTCACAGGTGAGGCAGCATTGACTCTGTCCCTCTGTTTTTTGACAAGGGGGAGAGCCGGATTCCAAACAGAGTTTAAACAGAAACCTCCATCCCTGTTAACAAGCTTGCTCGCTAATTTAATCTCAACGGTCTCCCTAATAACACTGTCCCAATAGCTGGACGTGCATGCCAATATCTCGGTGTTATTATATAACATGGGGTGACCAGTATCCAAGCATTGTTCGGCAATAGCAGATCTACTTGGCTGCTGTAATCCTATGTGCCGTTTACGCTCAGTACATCGGTCCTCCACGGTCCTGATAGTTTGACCAATATATGCCGTGCCGCAGCTACAAGGAATACGATATACACCTGCTTTACGCAGTCCAAGATCATCCTTAACGGAACTCAAAAGTGCTCTAATTTTAGATGGAGGTCGGAAAACACATTTCACATCGTATTTCCGTAAAATACGACCGATCTTGTTGGACGTGTTTCCTACGTACGTCAAAAAGGCAGTAGATTTAGGTGTTGACTCAGAATTATCATCAGTCACCCGAAGTACAGTTGGTCGATAGCGCAACGCACGTTCAATCTCTCTATCACTATAACCATTTTGACTAAATGTAGTTTCAACATGGGACAGATCAGCTGGCACAGTTCAGGGTCAGAAATGACATGTGCCCTGTGTACCAAGGTACGAAGTACCCCTCCACGCTGAGCCGGATGGTGACAACTTTTAGCCTCTAAGTACAAGTCGGTGTGAGTACGTTTCCTGTGGACTGCATGTCCCAATGATCCATCATCCTCCCTCCTAACCAACACGTCAAAAAAGGGAAGGCAACCATCCTCTTCCACCTCCATCGTAAAACGAATGTTCGGGTGGATCGAGTTCAGATCTAGAAATACATTCAAATTCTCCCTACCATGAGGCCAAACAACGAAGGTATCGTCAATGTATCTAAAGAAACCGGCGGGTTTCAAAGGAGCAGACCCCAATGCATGTACGTCGCCTGTCCGTTGCAGTTTGCCTTGAAAATGGCGGGGTGTTCTCCCGCCGAAGTATCGGCGGTAGCTGGAAGTGTTATCTGGCTGAATTCCCGGAAGTTATTTGAAATTTGTATACGCCAGGAGAAACTCAGGTCTCACGTTGTTAAGCAGTTAGTCATAATGTTTCGGCTCATCGGTGTATACGCAGAGAATTTCATTAGTTCCTTAACTGAAGTACGTGCGCAAACCAAAGAACAAAAAAACATCTGGAGGATCGAGTAGAAATTATCCGCACATAAAACACAAATAGCAGAACACAGATTCCCGAGTTATTTTCTCCATTTCTTAAAGCAGTAAAGTTACAGAATCGCTGTGTCTTTCAGGATGTGACAGCAACGAATTACGTTCTTTTTGCGAGTTTCCTGGTCTGCAGGAAGCGGAAACGTGGAACCAGCAGGAGACGTCTGAAAGGAAAAAAAAAATAAAGAAAAGAAAAAGGGAAACAGAAGTAACCTTGTTCATCTCCGGCGACTCCACGATCCTTTCGCTTGCTCCAGCTGCTCTTATTTCTACCTCTATTTTTCTGTTCTTTTTGCTGCACACTGCGGGTTGCGCATCCGCTCCTTCTCTGAGGCGTGGCGAGTTCTGTAGCGGTCGCCATGGCAACGCACTGGAACGAAAGCAACGTCGCGAGGTCCGCTTCTTGCAAACCTGCCGCAGTGTGTTCGGTACCACACGTTTTGCTTGCAACTGCTAACCTCTGCGGTGGGCCCGTACACAACCAAATAACACAGTATAATTTATCGTAAACTGTGACAACCATACGGCGGCAGCATTTAATGTACAGGGTGATCAAAAGTCAGTACAAATTAGAAAACTTAATAAATCACGTAATAATGTAGATAGAGAGGTACAAATTGACTCACATGTTTGGAATGACATGGGGTCTTATTAGAACAAAAAAAATTCAAAAGTTCAAAAAATGTCCGACAGATGACGCTTCATCTGATCAGAACAGCAATAATTAACGTAACAAAGTAAGACAAAGCAAATAAGATGCTCTTTAGAGGAAATGTTCAATATGTCCACCATCATTCCTCAACAATAGCTGTAGTCGAGGAATAATGTTGTGAACAGCACTGTAGAGCATGTCCGGAGTTATGGTGAGGCATTGGCGTCGGATGTTGTCTTTCAGCATCCCTAGAGATGTCGGTCGATCACGATACATTTGCGACTTCAGGTAACCCCAAAGCCAATAATCGCACGGACTGAGGTCTGGGGACCTGGGAGGCCAAGCTTGACGAAAGTGGCGGCTGAGCACACGATAATCACCAAACGACGCGTGCAAGAGATCTTACACGCGTCTAGCAACACTTTCTTTTTTGGGGTTCTAATAAAACCCTACGTCCTTCTAAGCATGTGTGTCAATATTTACCTCTCTATCTACATAATTCCGTGGTTTATTAAGTTTTCAAATTTATACTGACTTTTTTATCACCCGTTAAATAGTCTTCACGGGTTTTCCGCCGGGTCATGTTGTGTAAATTCCATAGTACTTCCTCGGAGCAACTGTCCGACATCTTCAGGTGTTTCAACCTTGCTCGTGGCTAGATACAGTCGTACCTATCCACTAGCAAGGTTGAACCACCTGAATATGTCGGACAGTTGCTCCGAGGAAATATTGAGGAATTTTCACAACGTGATCCGGCGGCAAACCCGTGAAAACTATTTACAGGATATCCACCGGGAAAGCTTGAAGCGTCATAGCATTTAATGTGTTCAAATCTGGTACCGAGTATTGTAAGCGGTATAAACAGTATGTTTTCGCAACTGTTAAAAGAATAAACAGTGCTGCTGTCGGTGCTCCAAAAATTTAGAGCCTCAGCAGTCAACCTCTCCATATGAGTCGCCTAGATGCAAAACTGTCCATGTCCTCCATAACCGGTTTTGAGAAATTGTGGAAAAACTGTTTTCACTGGGTAAATACACACTGCCCTACACTGTATGTTGTATACATAAGTATGGATTAGTACAAAACCATTGAAAAAAAATCAGGAACTCAATGCATGTAAGATATACGCTAAATAAAAATGGACTTGGACAGTTTTGCATCTGGCTTCCCAGATGGCCACTTTTGCATGCAACTGAAATGGTCATGGACAGTTTTGAACCTGACTAGTTGTACATGAGGAGAGGATATGGGGTGAACACAAAACTTTGTATTCAGTTTTAATTTATTTTAATATTTCTGAAGGTACATGGTGTAACAACTGACAAACTGCAGTCACCTTCAATTTCGTCATATTTCGTTTCCACTGGTCTTCACGGCATACCTGCTTCCTAAAACGGTCAGATTGTCTCTCTGTCATGCCTTGATTATGTTCCATAATTTATAATTTATTTAGATGAAAAAGGTGTATAACTTTCAGAATAAACATCTGTAAGAGACCACAAAAGTACAATGTTTACATGCTTGTGGTAGCAATCTTGCATTACAGTCACATGACCCCAGCCTTGAATGCGATTTGTCAAAAGGGACAAGGCACGTTTGGACCCAACGTACTGATAGACATAGACAGTTTTGAATCTGACCACACTTTTCGTGAGCTGTTTTCTATAGGACATGGAGAGCTTTGAGCATAAATAGCATTTCAAGCATGTGTAAAATGTCATACTCTACAAACCAGAGTTGCCAACTCATTTTTTTAAAAGTGGTCATGGACAGTTTTGCGACTAAAATAAATTTAGAACATCAATCACCTTCTCCACGCACAAGATCAACCAGAACATTACGCCCATCCACCGGTATGCCCGGATAATAGCGGCGATGCGTCGTGGTGTGGAAGCAATTATGCCTCGGTGGGTCGTTGGAGGGACTTGGCACCTCATCTGCATGCCTAAGTCACCTTATTCCTGTAAATTCCGGGGAGGAGGGCGATGACCTCTAACGCCACCTTCGATCACATCCCAGATGTGTTCGATGGTATTCAGATATGGCTAGTTGAGAGGCCTTCACATCAACTGGAACTCACCACTGTGTTTCTCGAACCACTTCATCCTACTTCTGGCTTGTGACATGACGCATTACCTTGTTGAACAATGTCACTATCAGATGTGTTGCTTGAGGCTTTCCCGACGGACATGTTGTTTATATGGTTCATCCTGTAGGTGGCGTTGCTGTCCTTCCAGCTATCGGTTGATATCGTCGCTATTGGCCATCGAATTTGGTACCTCCACACATGCGCACTTCCTGCCTAAGCCTGGCATAAATAGGGGGCTCTGGTTATGCCTTACCAGTGTCTTCGTCGCACCTGAAGATGTCGACCAGTTGCGCTGATGAAATATTGTGGAGTTTTCACTATGACATCCGATGTCTCGCCCGAGAACCATATACACTCCTGGAAATGGAAAAAAGAACACATTGACACCGGTGTGTCAGACCCACCATACTTGCTCCGGACACTGCGAGAGGGCTGTACAAGCAATGATCACACGCACGGCACAGCGGACACACCAGGAACCGCGGTGTTGCCGTCGAATGGCGCTAGCTGCGCAGCATTTGTGCACCGCCGCCGTCAGTGTCAGCCAGTTCGCCGTGGCATACGGAGCTCCATCGCAGTCTTCAACACTGGTAGCATGCCGCGACAGCGTGGACGTGAACCGTATGTGCAGTTGACGGACTTTGAGCGAGGGCGTATAGTGGGCATGCGGGAGGCCGGGTGGACGTACCGCCGAATTGCTCAACACGTGGGGCGTGAGGTCTCCACAGTACATCGATGTTGTCGCCAGTGGTCGGCGGAAGGTGCACGTGCCCGTCGACCTGGGACCGGACCGCAGCGACCCACGGATGCACGCCAAGACCGTAGGATCCTACGCAGTGCCGTAGGGGACCGCACCGCCACTTCCCAGCAAATTAGGGACACTGTTGCTCCTGGGGTATCGGCGAGGACCATTCGCAACCGTCTCCATGAAGCTGGGCTACGGACCCGCACACCGTTAGGCCGTCTTCCGATCACGCCCCAACATCGTGCAGCCCGTCTCCAGTGGTGTCGCGACAGGCGTGAATGGAGGGACGAATGGAGACGTGTCGTCTTCAGCGATGAGAGTCGCTTCTGCCTTGGTGCCAATGATGGTCGTATGCGTGTTTGGCGCCGTGCAGGTGAGCGCCACAATCAGGACTGCATACGACCGAGGCACACAGGGCCAACACCCGGCATCATGGTGTGGGGAGCGGTCTCCTACACTGGCCGTACACCTCTGGTGATCGTCGAGGGGACACTGAATAGTGCACGGTACATCCAAACCGTCATCGAACCCATCGTTCTACCATTCCTAGACCGGAAAGGGAACTTGCTGTTCCAACAGGATAATGCACGTCCGCATGTATCCCGTGCCACCCAACGTGCTCTAGAAGGTGTAAGGCCACTACCCTGGCCAGCAAGATCTCCGGATCTGTCCCCCATTGAGCATGTTTGGGACTGGATGAAGCGTCGTCTCACGCGGCGCCAGGTGGAAATGGCATGGCAAGCCGTTCCACAGGACTGCATCCAGCATCTCTACGATCGTCTCCATGGGAGAATAGCAGCCTGCATTGCTGCGAAAGGTGGATATACACTGTACTTGTGCGACATTGTGCATGCTCTGTTGCCTGTATCTATGTGCCTGTGGTTCTGTCAGTGTGATCATGTGATGTATCTGACCCCAGGAATGTGTCAATAAAGTTTCCCCTTCCTAGGACAATGAATTCACGGTGTTCTTATTTCAATTTCCAGGAGTGTATATAATGTCACTATCGTCGTGAAACAAGAGTCATGAAGGGTGGTATGTGATCTGCAGCTAGTGTACGATACCCTTTGGACACCAAGGCACCTAACAAGAGGTCCAATGGACCCACGAATGATCAAATTAATGTGCCCAGATAATAAAAAAGCCACCGCCAGCTTGTCTCCGACCTCTGGTACTGGTGTCAAGGAGCTTCTCTTGGAAGATGGCGGATTCGTGCCCTGCCATCAGCCTGACGAAGAACGTAACGGGATTCATCAGACCATGCAACTCTCTGCCACTGCACCAACGTCCATTGCCGATAGTCACGTACCCATTTGAGTCGTAATTGCCGATGTCGTGTTGTTAACACTGCACACGCATGGGTCGTTGACACACTTGTACTCTGTCCAGCATTAAATTCTGATGTTAGTTCCAGCGCAGTTCACCACCTGTTCTATTTTACCAGGCGGCAGTGCATATGACGTCCGACATCTGTAATGAGGGGTGGTTGCCCAACCCCACAACGTGTGGACGTGGTTTCAACTTGCTATCGCCACGCGTTAAAGACGCTCACCACAGAATTCCTCGAACATCCGTTAATTTTAGAACATGTTTTTTGCTCGGGTATCATGTCGTTTCTGGAATCCCAGAATCTACTCTGTAGCAATTAACATGGACTCCGGAAACAACGATCGTGTGAGATCCAACTCGCTTTATTTGTTCATGAGACCCAGAAAATATTGGATACAGGCTTCCAGGTAGGTGCTATCTTCCTTGACTTACGCACTGTCGCCTGATAAACAGAGTAAGAGCCTACGGAATATCAGACCAGCTGTGTGGCTGGATTGAAGAGTTTTTGGCAAACAGAACACAGCATGTTGTTCTCAACGGAGAGACGTCTACATACGTTAAAGTAACCTCTGGCGTGCCACAGGGGAGTGTTACGGGACCATTGCTTTTCACAATATATATATAAGTGACCTAGTAGATAGTATCAGAAATTCCATGTGACTTTTCGCGGATGATGCCGCAGTATACAGAGAAGTTGCAGCATTAGAAAATTGTAGCAAAATGCAGGAAGATCTGCAGCGGATAGACAAATGTAATGTACTGCGAATACATAGAAAGAAGGATCCTTTATTGTATGATTATATGACAGCGGAACAAAGACTGGTAGCAGTTACTTCTGTAAAATATTGGGAGAGTCCCTCGAAAATGTTTTCTATCAACACAGGAGGTGGCTTACAAAACACTCGTTCGACCTATACTTAAGTATTGCTCATCAGTGTGGGATCCGTACCAGGTCGGGTTGACGTCACAGGGTTATTTGGTAAGCGTGATAGCGTTACGGAGATGTTTCGCAAACTCAAGTGGCAGACTGTGCAAGAGAGGTGCTCTGCATCGCGGTGCACCTTGCTGTCCAGGTTTCGAGAGGGTGCGTTTCCGCCTACTTATACCTCCCGAGGAGATCACGAATGTAAAATTAGAGAGATTCGTTCGTGCACGAAGGCTTTCCGGCAGTCGTTCTTCCCGCAAACCATACGCGATTGGAATGGAAAAGAAAGGTCCAGTGTCCTCCGCCACACACCGCTGGGTGGCTTGCGGAGTATAACTGTAGATGTAGCTGTAAGTCGGGCAGTTTGTGAAATGAACCTACAGACCATTACAACCTGCTCTCGGTCGGATTGATCGCACACCTTCTCCAGTCTGTATAAGAACTGTACGCTCAACGTGCATCGTGCATGCCATTCGCTGCCAGTTGTAGCTGCTATCTGCTGGGCGGGTTTATATCGATAATAGGTCGGAGTTCATAACATCCTGGCTGATGAGTATATACTCCACAAGTCAGTGGAGCATACTTTATACGAATATTATTTATTTTGTGCTGTATTACATACGCGGTGTTTGGTGACAAATGAATGGCTGTCATGCATCTATAGCCACCCTGTCTCTCTTATGTCACTTGGAAATTTGTGGTCAGTTCCTATGGGACCACACTGCTACAGTCATAGGTCCCTAGGCATACACACTACTTAATCTAACTTGGGCTAAGAACAACATACCCACCCATGCCCGAAGGAGAACTGGGACCTCCGACGGGGGGCGGGGGGGGGGGGGGGGGCGGGTGGAGCCACACGAACCGTGGCAAGGCGCCTGAGACCGTGCGGCTACCAACGCGGCTTATCTCTCATGCCTTCTGTGTCAGATGCACCATGATGGCAGCTTGAAAGCCCGCCATCGTCCTGCAAAACACTACTAGATGTTCAGTTAAAATTTGTAAGCAAGTAATTATCCTGTATTTTGGTGAAATTGTAGGCATGGTTCTCTTATAACGCAATCTGATTCGTAAATTCTAATTACAGTGGTAGTAACCTGTCAAGCGCAGCTGAGAATTTCATATAAAAGCTTCTGAAACAACCATTTTCTTCCGTTTACACTGTAAAACTGATGCATTAGTGACTCTCTGTGTAATGAGTTTCAACTTGTAGACAATATTCGTGTCAGACATTGTTTTTCTCGTCTGTATAGTGTGAAGTAAGCCCTAAGACTAAAAACTTTCAGATGCTAACAAAGAAAATTGAGACTCGTCTGGCGTTATTCTTGCGTTACTGTTGCTATATTAAAAAACTGCGAACAGGCGACTTACCTGATTGCTGCAAATATTACAAAAGACAGCAGGATAATGCATGGGGAAGTAAAGAAAGTGCTTCTCTTAGGGTCACGAAACAATAAGAAGGGGACGAGGTGCTATAAAGACACACTATACTGCTGCCACTGTATAAAAGCATCTGGTCGTAAGTGGGTCAAAGGGAATAGCTTACTGTAACGGAAAGACGAAAACTAAACTGTGCTAGAAAAGTTCACGATTACTATAGAAGAGAGATAACCCATTGTATCGTTACGGTGGATTTCAAATACCGTGCAGAAATATTCAAAAATGTTTGTATATCTCAGAATCAATTATACTACAATAAAATTATTCGGCAGGTTTTAAGTGCGCAGAGAGTTTATCTACCATCATTTATCACAGATGTGATGATGCTAAATGGATATCGCCTCCTAGTGAGGCACGTGTAATCCATCTCATAACAAAGAAAAGTAAGTTTTTGTCGCAAACTGAGGAAAAAAATAAAACATCAAGATAGATTATCTCGTATCCACATGATTGAAAAGTAGCACCATATGAGAGATGCGAATGTGGTACGCATGGAGTGGCCTGACAATATAATATTGCACGGCCTTGTTCAGAAGTACGATACAGTATTCCTTCATACATACTGTGAGCGGTGTTGGGGTAGCTATTCTGTCATTCTGTGCAATGGATTAATCTGAGATGTACCCTTTACCCTGTGGTTGCTGCAAGATGCAGTTTCCACCCTCCTACACTACTACAGAAGTCATACAGACGCTCCTAACGTCCTAAAGAGAAATGCCTGAAAAACTTTTAGCAATAAATATCTTCTGGAGTCGTCCGCTGTAAGGAAATGACACAAAAATTCACAAAATTTCTTACGTAACTAGTGGGATACTTGGGTACTGGCGTAGTGCTAGTTAGTGTAAGAAACACATGAAACTAACGAAAATTATTACTTATTGTGCAAAAATTCTGAGAAATCACAAGGGGACTTTTAGTTATGAATTGAACAAGTTATATCCTGGTTCTTTTCGGAATGTGAAGTTACCTCTCAAGGATAGGATTCGCTAATGAAATTTCAATACAAAGTTTAAGATTGTTATTGACTTGGCAGAATGGCTGAGAGCCGTGCCTACTGAACTTGAATAATTATCCGTTAGAATGTTTCTAGGTACGGTCGCGGCTATTGCGTGTGAAATGCAGTGAAGGGTACTGTTGTGGAGGAAATATGGGGCTCAGAATAGCTGTAGCACACAATACCGTAAGCTGCGATGACTGCTGTCTGCGCCGCTCGCTGCTGACAAATAAGATAACTCTAGTTCTATCTGGATTGACCTTCGCCAATCAAACTCTCCCTATGCCTTGATGAAGTCAAGGATTCCTATTCGCCCTAGTCTAAATATTGGCGTGATACACCAGGCAGATAACCAGTCCACCGTGATGCCACTCAAAATTCGCTCGCGTTTAACTATAACATCGCACAATAAATGTGGGGGCCAACACAGTGAACAATGCTTAATCGCAAGAACTCAATATAGAATCGCACTTCGATTCGCTCTCAAGAGAGGTGCTCTCCCAGTGAAGTACTGAGGAGTGACTTGTTCCTCGCTCTTTGAGTACACGTACGAGCACATACGGTCTCTTTACGTGTTCTCGCTCCAAGAGCGACAATGGAATGGCCCCTCTCTACGCCAGACATGAAGGGGTATATCTTTCGGTGTCTTCCATTAGTCCTTCAGCTCAAGGCGTCAGAAATATCGTCTGTCAATCAGCATTGCTCTTCTAAAATGGGAGAATGACGTTTCGTTTAAGGCGACCAATCCGGAAATTCATAGCATTGGCGTTTGGCTTTTGCTGTCTCGCTGAGAAAATCTGTGAAACTGCGAGGTATGTGTAAATAATGTGTAGGCTGGCCGCTCCCACACAATGTAGCGGAATTTGCTTTCAAGCCAAACACGGGGTCATTCCTCCTTTCACTCGGGCAAATGCTGTCTGCTCTATGGGCCGTCACCGGCCGACAGGCTGAGTCGTCATCTGAAGGGACTGGCCCCCTGGCGTGCAGTTTACGTGTTCTGAACTAAAAGCCCCTGTGACCGTCGTGTCTTGAATGTGTGTGTGTATGCCAGCCTTGAGTATTGCAACCACGGTGCGCTTACTTGTTATTTATTTGTTATCTGCATATCGTTTACATTAATTCATACAACATTGACTTTATCTTATCGAGTTGGGGTTCGAACGAAGCGTCTTGATGTGTGGAATATGACTGTGAGGGCGGAATATGTAGGAAATGAAGGTCAGGAGACCACGACGTCTTACAATACATGTACTTTATTTGCATGGAATAGGCACATCAGCGACTACAGCCGTAATGAAATACATGAAATTTTATCACAGATGTGAATATGAACAACCATCAAGTGCACTGATGGCAGCGACGAGCCAGAAAATGCTTTCCACTTGTCGCGAGTGGTCACCCTACCACACCACTGCCCCAGCACTGCTCCCGTACATGTGACATTTTAAGTGACAGTCGCTAGCCCAGTTTTGGCAGAGAACCGCGAAATTTCAATGCCTGTGTAGTTCACGCATGCATCTGCAAAGGAACGTTGCGTTGCACTTACTGTGCACGGGAAGGTACATAAAGCATGTAGGAGTGCAGGTTGCAGGCACATGTTTGAAGACTTCTGGAACTGTCGGTCTGGCCATGAGTCATGGTCAGATAGCTTCTCCGATGACATTTTTATACTCAGTGAAAGGGAAGGAGGGCTACAGAATTTTTTTTCCTTTATTGTTATTTTTCACCTCATACAAAAGTGGGCTAGCAGCGGATAAATCTATTCCGCTCTTCAGCCACAAGCATGATAATAAAAGAGACAAGGAAGACAGAAAAGCAACAGATTGGTGGTTAAAAAACATTAAATAAAAAAAAACAGAAGCCATTCACACTCGACGAAAAAACACGAAAAACTGTCGGCACTGCGCACAAACACTGATGACTTACACCGTAGAAGTAACGAAGGAGCGTGGCGGCGAAAAACACTAAATCACAAACATGATGGCACACACATGAGAAACTGATGGCGGTGATCGGCGCGCGAATGTCCACTTAACGTGTGGGAGTCTGGGGACCTGCCAAGAGGGGAAGAACATGGCAGAGGGGAGAGCAAAGATGCCAATGGCAGAGGAGATGGTGGGAGGAATGAAGGTATGTGGGTAGGGGAAGCCCAGGGGAGAAGAGGGGAGGAAGGAGGGAATGGGGACAGAAGGGAGAGAGGGTGCCCATAGGAACAAACACAGGAAGAGGGAGGGAGTATCAAAGTTGGTAGGAGGGGTAGATGGAGGGGAGGGCATCGTCAGGGAGCTGGCGGAAGCCACGATGGGAGAGGGTATGGGAAGTGGAGAGATGGAGAGCAGGTGGGACGTGGAAGTACAGGCGCAGCAGTAGATGGGGGCGGGAGAGGTTGGGAGAGACGAGCGGGTGAGGAGGATCTAATTTACGGGAAGTGTAGAGGATCCGTATCTGTTTGTGGAAAAGGAGGACGTGGGGGAACGGGATAAGATCATACAGGATCCGCATGGGAGAGGGGAGACAGATGCGATAGGCGAGGTGAAGAGCATAGTGTTCAAGGATCTGAAGGGATTTGTAAAAGGTAGGAGGAGCGGAGATCAAGGTGGGGTGGGCGTAGCAGAGGATGGGGCGGATTTATAGGTATGGAGGATGGTGGAGGGGTTCAGACCCCATGTACAGCCAGAAAGGAGCTTGGGGAGATGGAGTCAGGAGTGTGCCTTGGCTTGGATTGTCTGGAGGTGGGGGGTCCAGGAGAGGTGACGGTCAAGGGTGACGCCAATGTTCTTAAGGGTGGGGGTGAGGGCGATAGGACAGCCATAGACAGTGACATAGAAGTCGAGGAGACTGAAGGAAGGGGTGGTGTTGCCTACAATGATCGCCTGGGTTTTCGAAGGATTGACCTTAAACAACGACTGGTTGGACCAAGTGGTGAATCGGTCAAGATGGGACTGGAGAAGGTATTGGGAGCGCTGCAGGGTGGGGGCGAAGGCAAGGAAGGCGGTGTCACCGGCATACTGGAGAAGGTGGGTGGGGGGTGAAGGCGGCGTCATGTCCGCCGTATACGAAAGGTACAGAAGAGGGGAGAGGATGGAACCTTGGTGCACACTAGCGCAGGGGAGGGTTACAGATTGTGCCGAATGTAATGAACTGTCTTACGACTACAGAACATCGACTGAGAGTAAATCTAGGAAAGAGGAAACTGATGAGAAGTAGCAGTAAAAATAGTGAGAGGACAGGTGATCACAAACTACACTCATGCTCATAAATTAAGAATAATGCTGACACATGGTGAAACAACGCTCTGGTGGGCGTTTTGCGAGTTTCAATCACCTCGGGGTATGACCACGTGGTGCATTGGAGCTGCAGTCGTCGCACGGTGGCGCTGGCAGCAGTCCACATACGCAGAGGTGTGTTGGTGCATGTCAGAGTACGGTGCAGCGAGTGTGTAGACATTTTCAGATGTGTGTTGAAAATGGCTCAAAGAACACGTATTGATGACGTTATGACGAGCAGAAAACTAGGGTGACTAGAGGCTGGTCAAACACAGCAGGTCGTAGCATGGGCCCTCTGTGTGATCTCAAGAGTATGGCAGCAGACAGGAAACCTGTCCAGGCGCTACAGTATGGGACGTCTACAGTGTACAACACCACAAGAGGACCGATATCTCACCATCAGTGCCCGCATACAGCCACGGAGTACTGCAGGTAGCCTTGCTCAGAACCTAACCACAGACAGTGGGACAGTTGCCTCCAGACACACAGTTCATGGATGACTGAACAGACGTGGTTGCAGAGACTTGAAAGGTACATTCCACTGACCCCTGGTCACAGTAGAGCCCGTAAAGCCTAGTGTCAAGAACACAGTACATGGGCATTGGAACAGTGGTCCCAGGTTATGTTCACGGACGAGTCCAGGTAATAGACTGAACACTGATTCTCACCGGGTTTTCATCTGGCGTTAACCAGGGACCAGATACCAACCCCTTAATGTCATTGAAAGAGACCTGTATGGAGGTCGTGGTTTGATGGTTTGGGGTGGGATTACGATTGGTGAACGTACACCCCTGCGTGTCTTTGACAGAGGAACTGTAACAGGTCAGGTGTATTCGGACGTCATTTAGCACCAATATGTCCTGATTTTCAGGGGTGCAGTGGCGCCCACCTTCCGCCTGATGGATCAGAACTGACAGCCCCACGAAGCTGCCATCGTGGAGGAGTACCTTGAAACACAAGATATCAGGCGAATGGACTGCCTCTTTTCCAGACCTACACCGAGCACGTCTGGGATGCTCTCGGTCGACGTATCGCTGCACGTCTTCAAACCTCTACTACACTTAGGCGCTCGAGAGGCTCTGGTGCCAGAATGGGAGGCTATACTTCAGCAGATGTTTGACCATCTGATCCAGAATACGCCAACCCGTTAACCCGTTGTGCGGTCTGTGTACATACGCATGGTGATCATATCCCATATTGATGTCGGGGGACATGGGCAGGAAACAGTGGAGTTTTGTAGCACATGTGTATCGAGAGGTTCTCTCAACTTATCACCAATACCGGGGACTTACAGATCTGTGTCGTGTGTGTTCCCTATGTGCCTGTGCTATTAGCGCCAGTTTTGTGTAGTGCCACGTTGTGTGGCACCACATTCTGCAATTAATTTATGAGCATGAGTGCAGATGAAGTTAAGGAATGAGATTTTCACTCTGCAGCGGAGTGTGCGCTGATATGAAACTTCCTGGCAGATTAAAACTGTGTGCCCGACCGAGACTCGAACTCGGGACCTTTGCCTTTCGCGGGCAGCTGTGAGTACCGGGCGTGAGTCGTGCTTCGGTAGCTCAGATGGTAGAGCACCTGCCCGCGAAAGGCAATGGTCCCGAGTTCGAGTCTCGGTCGGGCACACAGTTTTAATCTGCCAGGAAGTTTCGAAGTTACGGAAGTCTGCTACCTAGGCACCAGAATAACCAATGACGGGCGGAGCAAGGAGGTCGTCAGAAGCAGACTAGCAGTAGCAAAAAGGGCATTCCTGTCCAAGGGAAGTCTGCTAGTAGCAAACATAGACCTTAATTTGAGGAAGAAATTTTTGAGAATTTACCTCTGGAGTACAGCATAGTATGGTAGTGAAACACGGACTGTGGGAAGGCAGAAACAGAAAAGAATCGAAGCGTTTGAGAAGTGGTGCTACAGACGAATATTGAAAATTAGATGGACTGTTAAGGTAAGGAATGAGGAGACTGCGCGCAGAATCGGAGTGCAAGGGATTATGTCGAAAGCACTAACAAGGAAAAGGAGCAGGATGATGGGACTTCTGTTAAGACCTCAGGCAATGACTTCCATGGTACTAGAGAGAGGCGCACAGGGTAAAAATTGTACAGGAAGACAAAGACTGGAATACATCCAGCAAATAACTGAGGGGTAGATTGCAAGTGCAACTCGGGGATAACGAAGTTGGCGCAGATGAGGAATTCGGGACATCAAATGTGTCAGAAGACTAACGACAAAAAAAAAAAAAAAAAATCTGTACAATCTGCCACTACTTCCCTCAAAATGCGACGATCCTGGTGGACGCCGGTGCAGCGTCGGCGTCGGAAACCTCGTCTAGGGGTGAAGAATGTTCACGTATCCACTGATTCCATCATCGCTGCACGACTACATAGCACGTCCACTTTGTGTGGCAATTCTCCGAAAGAACCAAACCGCCCCACGGAACACCACACTTTGGCCCCTTTTCAAGTCGCTCAGTTGGCAGTAGGAAACACGAGAGACTCTCCATGCCATGGTTGCCTGCTTGCTTCATACTTTTGCACACCTCTGAGCCTTCTGGCTGTGATCGTTTACCATTAAACGGCAGACACCGATGGTGTTCTGGTAGCTACAGTACTACGTTGTCTGTTGGCGGATGGCGTTGAAACCATTATGAGCACATGTACTGTCCCCAAGGTGGCACCTACCGAGATGTAATTAAAATCGACGTCGTCTTTGCAAGTATTCTGGCGCGCTGTTAGAGCGCAGTACATCGATGATGTTTGGCGCGGATTGCTCACGTCCGTGAGGGGTAGCAATGGATGTCTACGCACAGGCTATGCAGTTCCATTAAATTACGAGTCAGCGTTTTGGGGATGCACAGCTTCCACGGAAGTCCTGGGGGATGACCTCCTTTGCGTAACATTGCGCTCACTGGTATGCACCTGTTCCGAGCTGCGAACTTTGAGCAGCCGTTCGGCTAGATTACGGCTTATCTGGACACGACCGTCGATCTGGTGTTACAGGAAATGTGGTTCGTCTCAAACCAGACGAGACGTTCCCATTAATCCACAGTCAAATCTTGATCATCCTGTGCCCACTGCAATGGTAGGAGAGGTAAGCTGTGGATGGACCTCGTAAGCAGTTCACAATGTTGCATTTAATCGAACCGAGCTTCCTCCAGGAAAAGACGTACCGAATTATTGAGAGAACTTACCAATAACCAGCTTGTATAGATATTTGAAAGTAATGGCGTATTTTGACAATCACATGAAATCAAAATAAAAGTAAATATGTCTATCGACAGCACCACCTTCCTATCATTGGACCTCTACACTGCCGTATATACTTATTAACACAAATGCATTCATTTCACAATAATTGTCAGTACATTGTTACCAACTAAAGCTGTATATATGATTCTGACTGTAATCTGCATGTTTTATGCATGGTCCAGCCACATTAATGTTACTACCGGCTATGTGCAACTTCGACGAGCAATAACCACTGACAGTTGGCAGCTCTAGCGGTGGAGAGTATATAAAGCGTGTCGGGAGGTGCTAAAAACAGTGCAGTAGTTGTCAAGTGCGGAAATGGAGCGATTTTTCCTACGTTCAAAGCTCATTAATAAGCCCGTTAAACCCGCTGGGCAGAACAGATAATTAGGCTTGTGGAAAGGGCCAAATGAGGTTGGGGTCAGTTTCACCTTCTAATTGCAATTTATTGTAATTTAATAACACATTCACAACCAAAGCGGCACATAGGTGAACCTTTACCAAATGCGACTCTTACTTAACTCTCAAAATTTTAAAATATATTACCATCGACTTTTAAAGGCAGAAGGCCACAATGTTTAAAAACAAGAAATCTTAAAAAATCAACAAAATAAAAATGCAGCTTAAGTATCAAAAAAATAATTTTTAAAAAAAACATATCACAGCTAGGTGGAAAGCTTCTAGGCAAAGTAGATACGCTAAACATATGCAAGGTGCAATACAAATGGCTGAAGGCCACAACTAAGTTTCATAATTTTAAAATATATTGCAATAATCTTTCAAAGGCAGAAGGCCGCAGTGTTAAGCCTCAAATTTTAAGTAGCTGAAAACAGATAATTAAACACTGGTGGGAAGGACAATAAAGACAACGGCACTCAGAAGCCTCCAGGGAGGTCGGTCTGCCCTCTTTCACTTAGGTGAGGCAGGTGGCAAGCTCAACTACACTTGATCCGTCGGAACCCAACCAGGAGACAGCCACGGACCGACTGACACAAGAAGTTGCTTGCCATCAATCAGTACACGAGAACTCAACCACAAAATCTCAACAGGGGACCACCGAAATGAACCACACAACATGAATGGATGTGGCTTGGGTACTTCAACACCTGCTTTGACGTCCTGGGTCGGTGAACCACGAAGCTCGTAGCGATCGGACAGCTCCACACACGCTCCGACACTGCGCAGGGACCGCCAGGGACCCAGCCGACTGCACCGCGCGGAGATAACTTCCCTCGTCCGCAACAACCGACCGACTGCCCTCAGAATTCCGACATCTAAAATAGTCGTCAGTCGAAATAACGCCAACTACACACACAACCTGACAAACACTTGCACGAAGACCTGAATGATACCCAACAGTAACTAAGAACGCACGAAGACAAATCGGGAGTCGATGTTCACACACACACACACACACACACACACACACACACACACACACACACAGAACAGACTCTTGAACGATCGGCGAACCTAAAAGGCGTCGTGTAACATCCAAGTGAAAAATTTTTGGCTACAGTGCGACGAGAGGAAATTATGCCTCTAACAGTTATAAAAATTATGTATTCGACGTATGAAAAAGCAGTGAAAACTTATAAATATTAATTATTTATATAATATTCTATGATGTAATTAGACATATCAATGTGTATCATACAAAGACATTGATAATTGTAGATTCCTTTTATGATCTGCGTTTGTCTTCCTTTGTTTTCACCGTTTGTTGATTGGCTTTTGTAGATTGCGGACGCTTATCAAACTGAGGTCTGCTAAGAAATTGTAATTATTTGTTAATTATTACTTGAAAATAGAGTTGATTATTATTATAAATATAAGTGAATAATTATGTGTGACTTTAATTCCTCTCTCGGTAAGCATTATCTGTGTTAATTATTTCTTTCCGTTGCAACGAGCGCAGCCATTGATGATAGCGATTTGTATCGCGTTCTTGTCTGTGTTTTCCTTAGAAACAAATCAAATGTTTGCTTGATGAGGTCTAAATACTGCACAATATCAAAGTATAGTTTATAGAACTTAATAATCATTTCAAATACTTACTTATTTGGTCTAACACTAGAAAGTCTCTATCAGTTGTCTGCCGCCATCTTAACAATTATCTTTTTCTTTAGTGTTCAACCCTGAGGTTGGTTTGCAGCAGAGCGCCATTCCTCTCTTCTGTCTGCTTTCCTCTTCATTTCCACATATGTGTTACATCCAACGTCATTCATGATCTGTTGCATGTATGATATCCTTGGTCGCCCCCGCCGATTCCTTCCCTCAATAACTCCTTCTGCTATTGTTCCAATGATACTGTTGTGTCGTAGGATGTGCCCTACAAGTTTGTCTCTTCTTGTTTGGATGTGCCTCCACAGAGATCTGGTTTCCTGTACTCTTCTAAGCACCTCTTCATTTGTTACTTTGTCTGTCCAGCTGATCTTCATCGTCCTTCTATAGCACCACATCTCCAGGGCCTCTAGCCGTCTTCTCTCTGCTCTTCCAACTGTCCAAGTTTCACATCCATATAGGGCCACACTCCAAACGAAACCTTTCATGATGTGTTTCCTTATTTTCAGACTGATGTTGTTGCTGGTGAGTAAGTTCCTTCTCCGATTAAATGCAATTTTGGCCTTTTGTATTCTGGTCGCAATTTCTTTCCGGCTTCTACCATCCCTTGTGATTTTGCTTCCCAGGTAAGTAAATTCCTGTATCACTTCCAGCTCCTCTCTTCCAATTCTAATTCTCGGAGGTTCATATTCTGCTCCTGTACTGCATACCATCACTTTAGCCTTTTTCTTGTTTATTCTCATTCCATACTGATTGTATAGAATTTTTTCCGTTGTTCTGAGGACTTCCTCTAGATCTTCTTCTGTCTCCGTGACTATAGCAATATCATCTGCATAACGTACCATGTCTATCTTCTGCCCATTAATTTTGATCCCCACCTCAGTAGTTTCTCGAACTTGGTCTATAGCTTCCTGGATGTAAGCATTGAATATAAGAGGAGAGAGAGCACATCCTTGTCTTACCCCTTTTCTAATATTTGCTTGTTGTTCCTGGTGACAGTTCCTAATCACTGCCACCTCATTCTTATAGAAACTGAGTATCACGCGGATGTCTTTGTACTTTATTCCAATTTTCCTCAGCACTCTGAACATCTCTTGCCAGATAACGTTATCAAATGCCTTTTCCATGTCTATAAAGGCAATATAAGTTGGTTTATTTTTCTGTAATTGCTTTTCGATAATGAGTCTTAGTGCCAGAATTGCCTCTCTTGTTCCCAATCCCCTTCTGAAACCAAACTAATCTTCACTCAGCATATCCTCCACCTTCTCTTCCATTCTCTTCAGAACTATTTTTATGAAAATTTTTGATTCATGTGATATTAGGCTAAGAGTTCGGTGCTGTTCACATTTTGTAGCTGCTGCCTTCTTTGGTATAGGAACAATGATACATTTCTGGAAGTCTGTCGGTATCTCTCCTGTGTTAGAGATGGACCTAATAAGTTTAAGCAGCATCATTTTCATGCCGTCACCAGCATTCTTTATTAGTTCTGCAGGGATGTCATCAATACCCGTTGCTTTGTTGTCCTGTAGTTCTTTTAGAGCTCTGTCAAATTCTTCTTGCAGAATGTCATCTCCCTTGTCATCTTCGTCTACTTCCTCTTCTCTTCCTATTACTTCCTCCGAAAGAGGTGTTCCAGCATACAACTCCTCTATGTATTCTTTCCATCTCTTCAGCATGTCTTCACCAAAAAGCATTTTCCCCTCTTTATTTTCTATTGTGCCTGAGAGTACTGTTTTACGTTTGTTAAAAAAAATTGATTTGCTGTTTTGTAGGCTAAATCAGTTCTTCCGTTTTGCATATTTTCTTCTACTTTCCTGCACATTTCTCCAAGAAAATTTTCTTTTGCTTTCCTAGCTTCTCTATTAACTAAATTCCTTAGTCTTCTGTATTCAGCTTTTCCTTGTTCCTCAGTTGCATTTTTGTATAATCTTCTGTTTTCTATAAGCTCAATAATATCTGCTGTAATCCATTTCCTCTTGTTTTTGGGTTCAGTTCTTCCAACTATCTTTTCTGCTGCTTTGTATATACCAGATTTAATCTGATTCCAGTCTTCATTTACTCCACCATGTTGAAAATTTTTAATTAGGTTGTCTGTTTCATGAGCATAGTGCTTTGCCAGTCCCTCAGTTTTCAGTTTTTCTAGTTCCCATTTAAGTTTTACTGGCTTCTTCTTCAAACGTTTGAATCTCAGTGAACTTTTAATCATGACCAGGTTATGATCACTGCCTATGTCTGCAGATGGATAGCTCCTGCAATCTTTTATCTGGTTCCTAAAACGTGCTTTCACTAGAATGTAGTCAATCTGTTGTCTCCTCAGGTCTCCAGGGGCCTTCCATGTATATCTTCTTCGTTTGTGGTGTTGGAAAAGTGTGTTTGCAACAACTAATTGGTGCTTTGAGCAGAACTCGATCAGTCGATCACCTCTTTCATTTCTTCTTCCAAGTCCATATTTGCCAACAATTCCTTCCTCCGGGTCTTCACCCACAATCGCGTTCCAGTCCCCCATGGCAATCAGGTTTTCATCTCCCTTAACATTTCTCATCGCATCACTTATCTCTTCGTATATTTCGTCAATGACTGCATCTTCTTCTTTGGATGTTGGCATGTATATTTGTATTATCACAGTGTCCTTTGGTTTAGTTTCAAGTTTGACTAGTATTATTCGAGAGCTATATTGCACATATCCCTTGACACGTGAGCCATAGTTTTTCCTCAAAATTATTCCAACTCCTCCCATTCCCTGTCTATCTTGGTCAGTTCCGGTGTGAATGACTCTGTATTCTCCAGACCAGAAATCACCTGGTTGGGGCCATCTCATCTCCGATATGCCCAGGATATCGATTTCCAGTCGCTCCATTTCAAGTTTTACATTTTCTAGCTTGCTACACTGAAGCAGTGTTCTCACATTCCAAGTGGCTATGTTAAAATTGGGATTCATTTCCTTCACGTTGTCTATATCTTTTGCAGTCCCCACCCGGAGATCCCATTGGGGGACTATTTTATCTCCGGAAAATTTTACAGAAGATACTGACATGGTTTACTGCTGATGCTTGGGATAACCGTAGTTCTTTAATGTGGTGGTTTCCCGTTGCCTTCCACATCCTATGCCGTTGACCATCAGCTGGTTCTTCCGCCTTTGGAAATGATTTCTCATTTCCAGGGCAAGAGGGTGCCCTGTTCAGCAGATGCTGGGGTGATGACTTATCCCGGTCATCCTTCGGTCCCTGTCTACGTTAGCCATCATATGAAGTGATGTTGCCCACTCTCTACCGCTTGGAGGTGTAGAGCAGGAGTTTCCCTTCTTCAGGTCTAGGACCTTAATGGCATTTCCTAGTCCCCTCCAGTACTTTACAGTACTCTACGGCATATTCAAATTACGCAACTCTGCAGACATAAATGCCGAACGTAATACAAAGGTGTAAAAATAAATGTGCAGCGGTGGTCCCGAACTCATCTGAATGAAAATAATTCGAATCAGATTGGTTCTTTAAAAACAGTGCTCATAGCACGATCGTTATAACAAACTTTTCTAGCTGATGTATGGAGCCGAAATTAATTACGCACGAGTTGCGAAGAATATTGTTTCAGGTAACATACGTCAGTGTTGTGCGCGGCTGATATTCGGTGGTTTCAATGACCATTTTGCTCAAGATAACTGTTTCCATCATAATCCATAATTGTATAGAATCTGTTGTATGAACTGTGGTTTAGTGACGCTTAACACAACTTACAGACAACAAAAAAATGGTTCAAATGGCTCTGAGCACTATGGGACTTAACATCTATGGCCATCAGTCCCCTAGAACGTAGAACTAATGAAACCTAATCAACCTAAGGACAACAGACAACACCCACCACCCATCCATCGCGAGGCAGAGAAAATCCCTGACCGCGCCGGGAATCGAACCCGGGAACCCGGGCGTGGGAAGCGAGAACGCTACCGCGCGACCACGAGATTCGGGCTACAGACTACACTTTAACACGACGTTAACTTGGAGTTCGTTAGCAACTTCATCAAATCTTTAGCCGGGAGAAAAATTATTTAGTAATTACTGAAAGTAATAAAATAAGATTATCGTTTCCATTTACAAATTAGTTAAATACCAAACCATTGAATAACCCAGCAAACGCCACAGTCGCCAGGTAGGACGACCGACCGACGATCCACCAAGACCGTGGCGGCAGTGGTCGGGCGAGCCACGTCGACGCAGACCTCACAACTCCAACCCGACTGCACTAGCGCCGCACTGCAACTCCCCGACTGTCAGGTCCGGACTGCGCTCCAGAAGCGCTCCAACTGACTGGAGGACCCGAACACGCAACCCGAACTCCCTTACGACCGACAACGAATTCATAGCACTCGAGCAAACATACTACGCCGCCCGGAGTGGGCGAGCGGTTCTAGGCGCTACCGTCTGGAACCGCGAGACCGCTACGGTCGCAGGTTCGACTCCTACCTCGGGCATGGGTGTGTGTGATGTCATTAGGTTAGTTAGGTTGAAGTAGTTCTAAGTTCTAGGGGACTGATGACCACAGCAGTTAAGTCCCATAGTGATACAAAAAAAAGAAAGGATACTACGAGAGGGGATATATCGATACGTGCTGCCAGCGCCGCTCACGATCTGGCAAAACAGTAACTCAGGGACAGTAGTAATTTAAATTAACGTGGTGAGGTGGAAATTCGTTAAAAACAGGGTGAAAAATTAGTGAATTACTCTGCTGATAAACCTCTTACGTTATTTGATTTTCAAACAGCTGAGCAAAACTGAACGTACTCAGACATTTCTCTCTTTACTTATTCTAATCATCACTAAACTGACACAAAATATCACAAAATATTTTTAGCGCAATGCAATCTGACTTTCAAAAATCCCTACAAAAGAATGGCCCTGACTAACGATAACCTATACCTTTCATGAGTCACTTACAAAACTCTTCGTTACTCGAAATAATGCAATACAGCGTGCGCCACTACTGCCAGCTAACTAAAAGATTCTAACTACTGAAGGCACTAACTACTGATAGGCATACTTACCAAATGAAAAATTTTGATAGGGAACAAACAATGTATTTACCTTAATAGTGTTCAAAAGTCAATATATATGTTTTTTGTTGTGGTCTTCAGTCCTGAGACTGGTTTGATGCAGCTCTCCATGCTACTCTATCCTGGGCAAGCTTCTTCATCTCCCAGTACCTACTGCAACCTACATCCTTCTGAATCTGTTTAGTGTAGTCATCTCTTGGTCTCCCTCTACGATTTTTACCCTCCACGCTGCCCTCCAATACTAAATTGTTGATCCCTTGATGCCTCAGAACATGTCCTACCAACTGATCCCTTCTTCTGGTCAAGTTGTGCCACAAACTTCTCTTCTCCCCAATCCGATTCAATACCTCCTCATTAGTTATGTGATCTACCCATCTAATCTTCAGCATTCTTCTGTAGCACCACATCTCGAAAGCTTCTATTCTCTTCTTGTCCAAACTATTTATCGTCCATGTTTCACTTCGATACGTGGCTACACTCCATACAAATACTTTCACAAATGACTTCCTGGCACTTAAATCTTTACTCGATGTTAACAAATTTCTCTTCTTCAGAAATGCTTTCCTTGCCATTGCCAGTCTACATTTTATATCCTCTCTACTTTGGCCATCATCAGTTATTTTGCTCCCCAAATAGCAAAACTCCTTTACTAGTTTAAGTGTCTCATTTCCTAATCTAATTCTCTCAGCATCACCCGACTTAATTCGACTACATTCCATTATCCACGTTTTCCTTATGTTGATGTTCATCTTATATCCTCCTTTCAAGACACTGTCCATTCCATTCAACTGCTCTTCCAAGTCCTTCGCTGTCTCTGACAGAATTACAATGTCATCGGCGAACCTCAAATTTTTTATTTCTTCTTCATGGATTTTAATACCTACTCCGAATTTTTCTTTTGTTTCCTTCACTGCTTGCTCAACATACAGATTGAATAACATTGGGGAAAGGCTACAATGCTGTCTCACTCCCTTCTCAACCACTGCTTCCCTTTCATGTCCCTCGACTCTTATAACTGACATCTGGTTTCTGTACAAATTGTAAACAGCCTCTCGATCCCTGTATTTTACCCCTGTCACCTTCAGAATTTGAAAGAGACTATTCCAGTCATCATTGTCAAAAGCTTTCTCCAAGTCTACAAATGCTAGAAACGTAGGTTTGCCCTTCCTTAATCGTTCTTCTAAGATAAGTCATAGGGTCAGTATTGCCTCACGCCTGTTCCAACATTTCTACGGAATCCAAACTGATCTTCCCCGAGGTCGGCTTCTACTAGTTTTTCCATTTGTCTGTAGAGAATTCGCGTTAGTATTTTGCAGCTGTGACTTATTAAACTGATAGTTCGCTAATTTTCACATCTGTCAACACCTGCTTTCTTTGGGCTTGGAGTTATTATATTCTTTTTGAAGTCTGAGGGTATTTCGCCTGTCTCATACATCCTGCTCACCAGATGGTAGAGTTTTGTCAGGACTGGCTCTCCCAAGGCCGTCAGTAGTTCCAATGAAATATTGTCTACTCCCGGGGCCGTGTTTCGACTCAGGTCTTTCAGTGCTCTGTCAAACGGATCACGCAGTATCGTATCTTCCATTTCATCTTAATCTACATCCTCTTCCATTTCCATAATATTGTCCTGAAGTACATCGCTCTTGTATAGACCCTCTATATACTCCTTCCACCTTTCTGCTTTCCCTTCTTTGCTTGGAACTGGGTTTCCATCAGAGCTCTTGATGTTCATAGAAGTGGTTCTCTTATCTCCAAAGGTCTCTTTAATTTCCCTGTAGGCAGTATCTATCTGACCCCTAGTGAGATATGCCTCTACATCCTTACATTTGTCCTCTAGCCATGCTTGCTTAGCCATTTTGCACTTCCTGTCGATCTCATTTTTGAGACGCCTGTATTCCTTTTTGCCTGCTTCATTTACTGCATTTTTATATTTTCTCGTTTCATCAATTAAATTCAATATTTCTTCTGTTACCCAAGGA
Organism: Schistocerca gregaria; assembly: GCF_023897955.1. Lineage (NCBI taxonomy): Eukaryota > Metazoa > Arthropoda > Insecta > Orthoptera > Acrididae > Schistocerca > Schistocerca gregaria. The sequence continues at coordinate 106,570,393 of NC_064928.1, forward strand.
TTTCTACTAGCCCTCGTCTTTTTACCTACTTCATCCTCTGCTGCCTTCACTACTTCATCTCTCAAAGCTACCCATTCTTCTTCTATTGTATTTCTTTCCCCCATTCCTGTCAATTGCTCCCTTATGCTCTCCCTGAAACTCTGTATAAACTCTTTTAGTTTATCCAAGTCCCATCTCCTTAAATTCCCACCTTTTTGTAGTTTCTTCAGTTTTAATCTACAATCCATAACCAGTAGATTGTGGTCAGAGTCCACATCTGCCCCTGGAAATGACTTACAATTTAAAACCTGGTTCCTAAATCTCTGTCTTACCATTATAAATCTATCTGAAACTTGTCAGTATCTCCAGGCTCCTTCCATGTATACAGTCTTCTTTTATCATTCTTGAACCAAGTGTTAGCTATGATTAAGTTGTGCTCTGTGTAAAATTCTACCATGCGGCTTCCTCTTTCATTTCTTTGCCCAAGTCCATATTCTCTGACTACGTTTCTTTCTCTCCCTTTTCCTACTACCGAATTCCAGTCACCCATGACTATTAAATTTTCGTCACCCTTCACTATCTGAATAATTTCTTTTAATTGATCATACATTTCTTCAATTTCTTCATCATCTGCAGAGCTAGTTGGCATATAAACTTGTACTACTGTAGTAGGTGTGGGCTTTCTTATCTATCTTAGCCACAATAATGCGTTCACTATGCTGTTTGTAGTAGCTTACCCGCATTCCTATTTATTATTAAACCTACTCCTGCGTTACCCGTAGTTGATTTTGTGTTTATAACCCTGTATTCACCTGACCAAAAGTGTTGTTCCTTCTGCCACCGAACTTCACTAATTCCCACTATATCTAACTTTAACCTATCCATTTCCCTTGTTAAATTTTCTAACCTACCTGCCCGATTAAGGGATCTGACATTCCACGCTCCGATCCGTAGAACGCCAGTTTCCTTTCTCCTGATAACGACATCCTCATGAGTAGTCCCTGCCCGGAGATCCCAATGGGGGACTATTTTACCTCCGAAATATTTTACCCACGAGGACGCCATCATCATTTAATCATACAGTAAAGCTGCATGCCCTCGGGAAAAATGACGGCCGTATTTTCCCCTTGCTTTCAGCCGTTCGCAGTACCAGCACAGCAAGACCGTTTTGGTTATTGTTACAAGGCCAGATCAGTCAATCATCCAGACTGTTGCCCCTGCAGCTACTGAAAAGGCTGCTGCCACTCTTCAGGAACCACACGTTTGTCTGGCCTCTCAACAGATACCCCTCCGTTGTGGTTGCACCTACGGTATGGCTATTTGTATCGCTGAGGCACGCAAGCTTCCCCACCATCTGCGAGGTCCATGGTTCATGGGATGACATCCAGTCTTACAAATTTACTCTCTCTGATTGACACACGTCCAGATCATCCGCTCTCAAAACTTCGTCATCTCTCTCCCCACATCCACCGCTGCTGGCGACTCACCTCCAACTGCGCAACGCTACGCGCTTGTAACAGCCAACTGCCCAACACTGCAATAGAGAATATTTCAACAATGCCAACCACCTACAGACTGCACAGAGCACAGCCAGTGATTTTCATGAAGTGGCGTTACCAACATAAAAACCTAAACAGCCTGCTTACAAAATACATGACAGCGGGAACACGAGCCACGCAGGGTTCAGGCATGATGATTGGTTTCCGGGCCAAGGGTGGAAGAGTTTCCGAAATGGCCAGATTTGTAAACTGTTTGAGTGTTACCCTGATTAAAATATGTTGTGCATGGCAAAAAGTTGCTTCCAAAATAGTCGCCGAGGCAACTATGTTCCACGACGGGTCATACAGGACAGGAGTGAACGACGCCTGCAGAGATGTGTACGAGCGAACAGACGTACAGCTGTTGAGCAAATGACAGCCCAGATGAACCAATAGGCTACCAACGGCGTGTCCTCAGCGGCCATTCAGCGAACATTACCGCGTACGGGCCTCCAACCAGGCGCCTGGTCCATGCACCCATGCAGACTGTCCTTCGTCGGCGATGAAGGCTGGAATTTATGTCCGCAGCTCGTGGTCTTGCGATAGCGTTCTCGCTTCCCGCGCACGGGGTCCCGGGTTCGATTCGCGGCGGGGCCAGGGATTTTCTTTGCCTCGTGATGGCTGGGTGTAGTGTGTCTTTCATCATCATTTCACCCCCATCGACAGGCAAGTAGCCGAAGCGGCGCCAACTCGAAAGACTTGCACCCGGCGAACTGTCTACCTCACGGGAGGCCCTAGACACATGGCATTTCTATTTCTACGCCAGTACCTCAACTGAGTGGTGACGGGTGGCCTTCCCGAACGAATCACGTGTAATGCTCCATTTGTCACACTGAAAACACCGTGCAACAATTTTCCGAACTATCCAGTATGGCGAAGGGAGCATTACTGCCTGGGAAATGTTTTCGTAGCATTTTGTGTATGATCTCGTCATTCTCGAAGGCACAGTGGATCAACACAAGTATGCATCTATCTTTGGGGACCATGTCTTTCCCAACATACAGCTGTTTTCCCTCGCCACAGTGGCAGTTACCAGCAGGACAATGCAGCGTGTCTCGCTTTGTGTACGTGCTTTGAAGGGCTTCAAGATCAGTTTAAGGTACTCCCCTGGCAGTCAGACTCACCGGACTTAAACCCTGTGAAACTAAATCTATTGAACTGTTCGTGCTACGGATCCTACCCCGAGAAACCTCGCAAAGCTGGCTACGGCAATGGAGTCTGGATGGCTCCGCATCCCAGTCAGTACCTTCCGGAACTTCATTGACTCCCTTTTTGCAAGTCTCGCAGCGATACGTGCTGAATAAAGCAGTTATTCAGACCTTTGTGATACGCCCGCTAAACCCGCAGGGCAGAACAGGTGATTAGGATTGTGGAAAGGGCCAAATACGGTGTCGAAGACGTTCACTCAGAATTGTAATTTATTGTAATTTCGTAACACCTTTAAAACAAAACGGCGCCGGCTGGTGTGGCCGAGCGGCTCTATGCGCTTCAGTTTGGAACCGAGCGACCGCTACGGTCGCAGGTTCAAATCCTGCCTCGGGCATGGATGTGTGTGATGTCCTTAGGTTAGTTAGGTTTAAGTATTTCTAAGCTCTAGGGTACTGATGACCTCAGATGTTAAGTCCCAAAGTGCTCAGAGCCATTTGAACCAAAACGGCACATAGCCGAGTCTTTAGAGCTACGAGTTTCAAAAAGGCAACTATTTCACGGTTGAAGGCCTCCAAACGAGAAATCTGAAAAATCAACAAAAAGAAAATGCAGTTAAAATACCAAATAAAATAATTGATATATACATGGTAACACAGCTAGGCTGGGAAGTCTCAAGGCACAAGTAAATGGAACAAACACATGCAAGGTGCAATACAAGCGACTGAGGGCCACAATTAAATTTTAAAAAATAATACCATAATCTTTTAAGGCAGAAGGCCGCAATGTTTTTGCTTAAAGGATAATTTCAAGAATAAGGTTTTAAGCTGCTTAAGCACCACAATTGATTTTCCAAAATTCAAAAAAATACATGCAGTCCAGTTAAACAAGAATTTTAAATCATTGGCTATGATAGATTATAAACAGAGAATTAAGCGCCGGTGAGAAAGACAATAAAGACAATAGCACTCAGAAGCCTCGAGGTGATCGGTCAGCGCTCATTCACTTAGGCGAGACACGTGGTGAGCCCAACTAAACCTGATCCGTCGGAATCCAACCAGGGAACGGCCACGCACCGACCGACAAACGACTTGCTTGCCAACAACCGGTACATGAGAATTTAAACACAAAATGTTACGGCCGTGATTCTCCACAATCAAATATGTATCTGTATTAAGCTGTAAAAACTACACCCTGTATTGGACAGCGACAACAGGTGAGGAAAGGACAGTGCCTGAACTTACGTTAGTAGCCAGGGCAAGTAACCGGGACACTAACGGCCACAAGGCAGAAAATTCCGCTGGTGCACTTGAATCGTAGTCAACCAATATTTGTTAATTCCACCGCATGGCGGCTACATTTCAGCAATACAAACACTCGGTGTTGCTCACAGGAAAAACTCCCCACCAGCGAAGCACCCAAACGAACGGCACAACATAAACGGACGTAGCTTGGATACTTGAAACCACTACTCAACTATGGTGTCCTGGGTCGGTGAGCGACGAAGCTCGTAGCGATCGGACAGCTCCACTCACGCTCCGACACTGCGCAGGGACCGCCAGCGGACCCAGCCGACTGTACCGCACGGAGATATACTCCCTGGTGAGCAGCAACCGACCGACTCCCGCAGAGTGCCGACAACATCTAAAATAGTCGTCAGTGGAAATAACGCCGACAACGCACACAACCTGACAAACACTGCACGAAGACCTGAACGATAGCCAACAGTAACTAAACACGCATAAAGACAAATCGGCAGTTGATGCGCACACACAACACACACACAACCGACAGACGAACGATGGGCGAGCCAAAACGCGTCGTCCGGTAGAAAGACCCACCAACGATTCACCAAGACCGTGGCCCGGCTTAGGCGGTGCGTGGCGGCAATCGTAGGGCGACCCATGAGAACGCAGACCTCACTGCTGCTCCAACCCGACTGCACCAGTGCCGCACTGCAACTACCCGAAGTCGCGATCCGAACTTGCTTACGACAGACAAGACTCGGTAAGTAACAGCAGTCGAGCAAAAATACTACGAGAGGGTATATATCGATACGCGCAGCTAGCGCAGCTCACGGCCAGGCAAAGCAGCAACTCAGTGACAGTCTAAACATTCATGGTGGTGTCTGTTTGTTCTATATCGTGTCTGCCTACCACTTTCGCGCAACGACGCTCTGAGCGTGTTTTTTAGGGAATTGACTAGTTTGAACCTGGGACCTATTGCTGGTAAGGAGACGCCAGACCAGACATGACATCTAGAGTTCAGAAGAGTTCAGTGAGACTAGCGATGATATAACAAAATACTAAATGATCTCAGCGTCAGCTCCACTGCACTCCCTGTAAAAGAATCTTAATACTAACTAAATATGGTGGAAAGGGATCAAGGCTTTCCTATTTTTAGTTAGCTGGTAAAATAACGTCGAAAAAGCAGTTAAGTTTACCATTGCAAATTTTATTCTACTCACAAAACATCATTTATAAATTGCACTATTGATAAAAGGAAATGTTTCAATACAGGATGGTAAAAACCAACTGCGTTCAACAAAAATGTGAACGAATATTCCCTGAATGGGTTTCCAAGTTCTACAATCGATCGAAGGATGACCTATGCCATATCACATCTATAATCTAGGTTTAATTTAATTTTCATAAAAGAGAAAACTATCAAAATGGCCTACAGTGACCCTCAGTTATCTTTAATTACTTATCTAACTTATCGTAAATTACAGTGGCTGATGTGGCTTCTCAATAACTACATAACAGAAAAATCATCGCGTTTCAGACTTTTACTTCAAGTGGCAAATGTGAACACCATGAGTTTTAATTAACGATCGACACTAGTATTACGCAAAAAAGGGGTGTAACAGATGAGTCTTCTGCAGTTCTGAGTGAAGCCTTATGCGCTCAAAAATGCGGCATCGCTTGCGTTCATTACCTTGTCGGTGTTCAGGCAGCGTCAGGGCGACAGCGGCCGGCGCACCAGCCATCCAGCTCGCCGTCACGGAACTAACTCTCTCCTAATTTCTCCTTACTACAATTTACCGAAGTTGGTTTAAGAAAACTATCTGGCTGTGTTTTCATCTGACCAATCAGGATCTCAATGTTAACCTTAAGCTCTGCCTACAAAAATTCTGTCTATCCAATGAGAAACGTTATACTTTTCGTGGTGGGGCAATGTTTTTAAAGTTTGCAACGTAACAGAGACGTTAAAAAGTCTCACGCTAAAACTTGCGGGTGGTAGTGGCCCTTTTTGTGTTATCGTAAGACCTATACTGTTTTTCTGGAGGGCTATAGCTTATAACATGAGCTGGGGGTGGTCCTTAACGTAACAGGGACGCGAAAATGTCTCACGCTAAAATGTGCGGGTGGTAGTCTTAGAGCTAGGCTGCCGACGTGGGTGTCCAGCCCGTCCCTTATCGTAGGGCCTTCTAGCTTAACACGGTTCTGCTCTCGGCTTCTGTCCTCGTTTCTCCCATCGGAACTGCGTCGGTCTCACGGTGGGAAGGTACTACATGCATTTAGGCATTCTTATGTTAGTCTGTGGTATTCCATTTGCTCACTCGTTACTCGTATTACTTTGGTTAATTTAATGTCACGATTTATTCGGAGCTATGTGACATACTACTTGATTTGCTTATCATGTCAGGGTTTTCATGGAAGGTGTTGGATTTGCCTGACACCTTACAACAGAAGTAATTTAAATTAATGTAGTGAGGTGGAAGTACGTTAAAAACAGGTTGAAAAATACATGATGGCGGGAATATGATGAAATTACAATGAAATGAACACCCTAAGATGCTGATTGGCGTTTACATACGTCAACGGGACGGATGAAAATGTGTAACCCGACCGGGACTCGAACCCGGGATATGCTGCTTACATGGCAGACGCTGCTTGTCCGAAAGAGCACATGCCATCTTAGTATATTGTAGTTAAGACTCACCGGCTTTGAACATCTTCTGTGCGAATGCACAAACAGTGCCCGAACTCTTACGGGAATCGGCAACGCGCCGCGAGTAATGAGTATAATGGGCGGGGGCACTACGAATGTAGTGCGGGACAATACGTTGAGAATGTGGGTTTCGCGGGAGGCGTGACAGAGATAAAGCCCTGCAGTCGCGCTATCCTCTGTGTCCTCGGAGGCTCAGATGGATAGAGCGTCTGCTATGTAAGCAGGAGATCATGGGTTCGAGTCCCGGTCGGGGCACACATTTTCAACTGTTCCCGTTGACGTATGTCAACGCCTGTAAGCAGGTAAGGGTGTTCATTTCATTGCAATTTCATTCTAACGAGCTGCATGGTATCTGTTCTTCCGGACATGTCCGAAGGAACATGATGAGCCACGCACGGCTCACTTTGATACTTGGCCACATTAATGTGACTGGATAGCATATAGTGATGAGCCAAAACATAATGACAACTGCCCACCGGGAGATTGAACGACGCCTGGAGGCGTTTTGGGTACATTCCACGTTAAGGAAAGTATACAAGTGGTGCAAAAACAAAATGGGGGCACCGTTTCTAGCCGCGATAGGAGCCAAAAATACGGAAATTCTATGCTATAAGCGACAATGACGAAGTGCAGCTTTTTATGCTTTGCACCTGGAAACCAGCATCTCAAAACGGCGAATTTGGTTCCTTGTTCACGTATCTATGTGGTTGAAAAGTGACGAAAATCACTAAGAGGCGACAAGGTATTGGACGTCCACAAGTAATCAGGGAATCTGGATGTTGGGGACTTTTCCGCTCTGCAAAACAGGGTAATCGGCAACCTGAGGCAGATATGACAGCAGAGTAGAATTCTTGTATAGAGGCAAGTATTCTGGAGCACACCACTCAGTATACCTTGCTGTAGTATACAGTGAAGTTGCAGCATTAGAAAATTGCAGCGAAATGCAGGGAGATCTGCAGTGGATAGGCACTTGGTGCAGGGAGTGGCAACTGACCCTTAACATAGACAAATGTAATGTATTGCGAATACAGAAAGAAGGATCCTCTATTGTATTATTATATGATAGCGGAAGAAACACTGGTAGCAGTTACTTCTGTAAAATATCTGGGAGTATGCGTGCGGAACGATTTGAAGTGGAATGATCATATAAAATTAATAGTTGGTAAGGCGGGTACCAGGTTGAGATTCATTGGGAGAGTCCTTAGAAAATGTAGTCCATCAACAAAGGAGGTGGCTTACAAAACACTCGATCGACCTATACTTGAGTATTGCTCATCAGTGTGGGATCCGTACCAGGTTGGCTTGACGGAGGAGATAGAGAAGATTCAAAGAAGAGCGGCGCGTTTCGTCACAGGGTTATTTGGTAAGCGTGATAGCGTTACGGAGATGTTTAGCAAACTCAAGTGGCAGACTCTGCAAGAGAGACGCTCTGCATCGCGGTGTAGCTTCCTGTCCAGGTTTCGAGAGGGTGCGTTTCTGGATAAGGTATCGAATATATTGCTTCCCTCCTACTTATACCTCCCGAGGAGATCACTAACGTAAACTTAAAGAGATTCGAGCGCGCACAGAGTCTTTCCAGCAGTCGTTCTTCCCGCGAACCATACTCGACTGGAACAGAAAAGGGAGGTAATGACAGTGGCACGTAAAGTGCCCTCCGCCACACACCGTTGGGTGGCCTGCGGAGTATAAATGTAGATGTAGATGTTATTCGCAGTTGTGAATTAATTTGATGTGTTTCCTAATGGCTGTAGTCGCTACAGAGACAGTTCCGTGTCCAATGGGACCGTGCATTGTAATCAGAGTAACGCAGACGCTGCAATACTGTACTAATTGTATCTGGCGGGCCGCTTGAATTGCGTCTCTGGATGAGCTATCGAATATATTGCTTCTTCCTAATTATACCTCCCGAGGATATCACGAATGTAAAATTAGAGAGATTAGAGCGCGCACGGAGGCTTTCCGGCAGTCGTTCTTCCCGCGAACCACACGCGAACAGGAAAGGGGGGTAAAGTGCCCTCCGCCACACATCGTTGGGTGGCTTGCGGGGTATAAATGTAGGTGTAGATGTAGAACATGGGGCTCTAGAGTAGATGACCTCGACTTGTTCTCATGTAGGCCCAATGACGTCGTTAATTACGATTGCAGTGGGCAATAGAAAATCGAGATTGGACTGTGGATTAGTGGATATGTGTCCCCTGGTCGGTCGATTCACGTTTCTTGTTAAACCCAGTGAATATTCCTGTACAGATACCCCACGATCAGCCGAACGGCTACTCGAAACACGCACCCTGCCTCGAACGCTGCCTGCTGGGGCAGTATTATGCAATGGAGGACATTCACTTGAGCTTCCATGGGACCTGTGGCAGTAATATAAGAACACTGCTGCAAACGACGCGAATATTATTGTGGATCACCTGCATCTCTTAATCTTGTTGTCTTCCCCGGCGGCGAATGCATTATCGAGCACCATAACTGTCCATTTTACAGGACAAGAAACTTGCTAGAGTGATTTGAGAAATATGTCAGTGAGTCGACAGTGCCTTGAGCACCAAATAGGCCTGATCTGAACCCAATAGAAGATATCTGGCTTGCTACCGGGCACCAGCTCCCTGCTCAAAAACCACCGACCCACACTGTATGTCAATTGCGTGACCAGGTGCTACGTATCTCTACAAACCAGTCACTGACCATTTGGATTAAAGCCACGCACGACGGCTGCTGTGTTGCATTCCGGAACTGGACCAACATGGTATCAGCTAGGAGGCCATAATGTTTTGGCTCATCATTGTATACTGTAATCTAATTTATAGTATAAGAATTTGACACCGTGATACAATAAGAATCACTTATCCTAAATGACTGAAATGTGTATCAGTCTATTTCTGGAAACACAGGAAAAACAAGAGAAGCACTTCTTTCCCTTCATCACTTTTGCACAGTTTTCACGTGCCCATTTACAGCAAGACATGCACCGAATCATATTTTCTACCGAATCTGAACATAGCCATGAATCCTCATCGGTTTTGCGTCTCTTCATGTCTGTACCCACACCTCAGAATCAAGAATCTGTTCGCCCCGTCATCCTATCGTCTCCTTTTCGCTAATGCGGCAGTCCATATGCCACACCGGCGGCCACGATCAGGACATACAATTGGGTTCCGTGTTTGGTCCCTCCTTAGTGAACTCGAGTCTTTGTCTCTTCCACCTGCTTTGCAGTTCCGCCCACATACACCACCTTGGTGTATTCGCCGGCCGCAGCTTCGGCGGGACCTCTCACGATGGCAAAAAGATTCAGTTCCTCCTGCAGGCTTGCGCCGCCAATTTCGTGCTCTCCTAGACGCATCCTGTGACTCGGAGGTTATCTATACCGATGGCTCGATGGTTGATGGCCGTGTGGGTTACGCTTACGCTCATGCCGACAATGTAGACCAGCGCTCCTTGCCGGAACGCTGCAGTGTTTACACCGCACAGCTCACAGCCATTTTTCATGCCCTTGAGCATCTCCATACCAGCACTGTAGAGTCCTTCGTCATTTGCAGTGACTCTCTCAGTAGTCTGCAGGCTCTTGACCAGTGCTACCCACGCCATCCCATTGTTGTTGCCATCCAGGAGTCCGTTCACGCTCTTGAACAGCGTGGACGTTCGGTGGTATTCATATGGACCCCGGAACACATTGGGATAGTGGGAAACGAACTCGCCGGCAAGTTAGCCAAAGAAGCTACCCACAAACAGACGCTGGAGATCGGCCTCCAGGCAATTGATCTCCGATCGGTGTTGCGCCGTCAGGTTTTTAAGATGTGGGGAGACGAATGGCGCACTCTGTCTGCACCCAACAAGCTGCGGCCAGTAAAGGAGACCACGACTGAGTGGGATTCCTCCATGTGGGCCTCTCGCAGGGTTTCTGTTGTTCTATGTAGGCTCCTCATTGGTCACTCTTGGCTGACGCATGGTCATATGCTGCGTCGAGAGGACCCTCCTCATTGTCGCTGTGGTGCAAACATGACGGTAGCCCATCTGTTGTTGGAATGTCCTCTTTTAGCCACCCTCAGACGAACTTTTAATCTCCAGGATGATGTATCATCTCTTTTAGGTGCCAATGTCTCTATGGCAGGTTTTAAGTTTTACTCGCGCAAGCGACTTTTATACATCCATATTATTTTATTGCATCGCCCTCTTTTGTGCTGTATCTTTTATTTAGTTTTGTGTTGTCATTCGACTCCATCCTACACTTTTAGGCTTGAGGTTTTAACGTGTTGCAGGGTGGCTGGCTCATCCTTTTATTTTCGTGATCAGCCAGCCACGATCCTCTGCTGTACAGTTTTAATTCTTTCTGCCTTTCTTGTTTTCATTGAAGTGCTCCGTTTTCCGTGTTGCTTTATTATTGACCTTGGGGCTTTTCTTCCCGAGGAATTTTTCTTTTGTACTTCGAATGACTAATGGATGGTTTCACTGTGCTCTGTGCGTTTATGAAACAAGGGACCGATGACCTATAGAGTTTGGTCCCTTTAATCTTTAAACCAACCAACCAAGAATCTATTCAGTCTGTCGGGTTCCTCTTCACTCGATTCTTGTGCGATTCTGCTCGCCAGAATCTCCGCTTGTTGCGTTAGACTAGAGCCTAACTTTGTACGGAGGAAAAGGCCTTTGGCGAAGCACAACTTTCCCTGACAGATACAGCTAGATATAACGTATTTCTGGGAACTTCTGTTCTTTGGGTTCTAGAAGGAATGGCATCAGCCTTTGACGACGTCGCGGTTTACTGGCCGAACACCTGTACTTGCAAATCCGCCGATAGCAGTTCCAATAGTAGCTGTCTTTCCGTCGGTCTTACCATAGAGCTGTGCACTTTTGAACTGTGTTACACATTTCCTGACGTTTCCCAGTCGCCGTAACCAGGTTTCCAGTTCACTGACGCAACCACTGCAGTCGTGATTAACGACTTGAGTGGTGTGACCAGGTATTTCCAAGAGAACCACACCATTATCACGTGCCAGACTAAGTGCTTACATATTTTAGTGTGTATTGAATGTCCATCTAAGAGAAGAAGAGACTTGCACTCTTTAATTGGACGAACGTCTGCTGTTTCTCGATTAAATGCTTCAGCCACAATAAGCACAATTCCTTACTGCTATAACCACTTTCAGCACTCAATGCCAATACAGTCTCCGGCTTTGCTACGTTATTGAATGCATCATTTTGTACTGGTTGCCCCGGGGAGAACTATATTTATTCTTATGGAATTACGAACAGTGCTATAAATTAAGACTCTTATGAATTTTGAAAGACATACGAAAAAATGTACTGAAAAAACATTTATCACTCAACGTAATTGTATTTAAAAATATCGATTTATTGTGTACATTATTCTTTGTTCTATGTTAAAAATATTAAGAACCGTGAAACAATCGAATGATTTTATGTAATTACTTTCTTTGGTCTTGATGTTGCATGATGACAGGCGTGAGAGACATTTTATGTGCACTTACGTTGCAGTTTGGTTAAATATATATGTTCATTTGCTCCTAAAACTTCTATTTATGTATCTTCAGCATCCCTACACATTAGAAAACTAACAATTTATTTTTTCAGAATATCAGAACTAGAAATACAGCGCTAGGCTATGAATGATTGCTGTCGGCCATTAGCAAGGCCGCAACGTCTTATTTGAATACGGCGAAAGTTAAACGACACTGAGCGGTGGCAATAACTTTAAAAGTTTGCATTTTAATTTTATAATTTAACTTCAGTATGTTTTTAATTTTTCTGCAAACATTAATAGTAGTTTTCATTAAATTCTTATGGTTGCCACATAAGGGGTATCTCTTATCTCAACTACGTGAATTCACAGAAATTAACATACTCCGATATGATCAGTGATAAATATGCCACACAATAATTTCCCTCTACGGTAACCCTTGACATTAAATCGATATTACTTTTAATGAAATTCCAATGCAAAAACAATCTGAGATGTTTTGTTAACAGACGATCTGGTACTGTGCTTCACACCACTCTTTACGTGTTTCATATTACGGGCATTAAACGTTCAAATAATATTTCCACTAAAAGATTTTGTCTACAAATCAAACAGTTTAGTGAACTTCACATGTACACACGATTAAAGCACACAACTTGACGTACAGAACGGACCACAACACACATATTTAAAAAACACAATAAACACAGATAATTTCCTCCAGCAAATTTAAAAATCATCATTGGTGGCCCCTAGTTGCCCAATTCTCTGACGTATATAACTTCCACTGTACTTGTTCCCCTTTCACAACATTTTATAACAAAAGTGTCATAGGAACACTGTCGAAACTAATCTATAGCAACCACTTTAGTTTCTATTTTCAAACCATTATTATGGATTGAAAGGAAAAAAAATGAGACCAATTATAAAAGCATACAAAATTTATAATAAAAGAAGTTCCAGTTAGCCCTAATCAGAACTTTTGGCATACTCTTTTTTACACTTTCTTTTTGCTGGGGATAACTAATGTTTTTTGAAATTCATTACAATGTGCGACAAACAATGTTAAATATATCTGACAAATTAAAATAATTTCAAATTTTTTAATCACAGGTATACTCTAGGTACCATACCTTTTCCGTTAACATAGATATATAGTCTACATTTATAAAGAAGATATTTTACTATAATGACTAAAAAATAAACGTAGGTAATGAGGGAAATGAATCACTGTAACATTTTCCTTTTTCATAAAATAAACACCAAAAGTATCTACATTTTTAAGTCATGAACAATGTAGTATTTTTATGTTATTTTGAATTCATTTTATGCGTGAAATGGTTAAATGAATTTAAATAGTTAGTTCTATTATAATTGATCTCTATTTGTTAACTGTAATTGGTGTTTTATCAAACGAATTGTAACATGTAACATACATAACTGTAGAAGAAGATTTACAGGTTCCATGGCTGGACTGGTCCATTCATAGCAGGCACCAGTGGTCCAAAAGTGACAAACGCTATGAGTTTAAACACATAAAGCTTGTACTCCGTGGTGGAAATGAAATACTTCCATCATGATTCAGACATGTCATATGTTACACACTGATATATGATAGATGGAAATATGAGATATCGTTATTATATACTGAAACGTCCCCTTGCAAAAGTTTATAAATGACTGTGCTTAAACTGACACACAATATTTTTAGCGCAACGCAAACTGACTTTCAAAAATCCCTCCAAAAAATGGCCCTGACTAACATTAACCTATACCTTTTACAAATCACTTACCTCACAAAAATCTTCATTACTCGAACTACTGCAATACAGCGATCGCCACTACTGCCAGCTAAACAAAAGATTCAAACTACTGAAGGCACTAACTACTGATAGGCATAGTTAGCAAATGAAAGATTTTGATAGAGAACAAACAATGTATTTACCTTAATAGTGTTCAAAAGTCATAATATATATAGCAGTTCATGACATCCATTCTTACAAATTTATTGTCTCTGATGCACGCACGTCCAGATCATCCGCTGTCAAAACTCCGCCATTTCTCTCTCTACATCCAACTGCGCAGCACTACTCGCTGTTCACAGCCAACTGCCCAACACTACAATAGCAAATATGCCAACAATGCAAACCAGCCTCAGACTGCACACAGCACAGTCAGTGATTTTCATACAGAGCGCTACATGGCGTAACCAATAAAAAAACCTAAATAGCCTACTTACAATACGACTAAATACCGCTCAACTGTGCATCCACATGCAAGCAACTCAATATGGCTACTTCCGCTATTCAAACAGTTCATAAAATCCTCACCAGATGTCAGATCCATGTTACACGGTTTTCAAAAATTTCTTCGTCCATCGCAGGCAGCGATCCACAGATAGACTAAGTCCTCTAATTGACGATGTCATTGGGTCAGCACCTGAATAGATAGTGGTGAACTGCTGCAGAGCCCATTGTTCAACAATGTGCGATGAACTGTGTGCTGCCGACCGCTGTGGCCAAACCGTTCTAGGCGCTTCAGTCTGGATCCGCGCGACCGCTACGGTCGCAGGATCGAATCCTGCCTAGGGTGTGACTGTCCTTAGGTTAGTTAGGTTTAAGCAGTTCTAAGTTCTAGGGGACTGATGACCTTCATATGTTAAGTCCCATAGTGCTCAGAGCCGTTTTTTTGAACTGTGTTCTCGGAAACATTTGCGCCTTCCACAGCACTGCACTCTGTTATCAGAACTACTTCAAAGGCTTCTCAAGATCAGCGCTTTCAAAACGTAGGCAATAGTTATTCGGAGAATCATCCACAATTTTCGAATCCATGATTTTTGCCTCACTATCTACAACCCCCCTCTCCAGTTAACTAATACACTGAAGTACGCTGCACTGACCATCGAGTGACAGCTAACATGGAAACCTCAATTACTGATTATCCGACAGAAAGCCTACAAGAGACTAAAACTACTAATAGGACGAACTTGGCACCTCTTTACTGTCTTTTCCTATGCAATCGTTTCATGAATATCCGCCCCTCCCAACGTCTGTATCTCTAAGATCCTCCAGATCCTGGAACGCCATACACTCTGTCTCACTTACCACATCCACTTACCTTCCCTCACATGGATCCTTTAGTTGTTGTTGTTGTTTTGGTCTTCAGTCCTGAGACTGGTTTGATGCAGCTCTCCATGCTACTCTATCCTGTGCAAGCTTCTTCATCTCCCAGTACGTACTGCAGCGTACATCCTTCTGAATCTGCTTAGTGTATACATCTCTTGGTCTACCTCTACAATTTTTACCCCCCACGCTGCCCTCCAGTACTAAATTGGTGATCCCTTGATGCCTCAGAACATGTACTACCAACCGATCCCTTCTTCTGGTCAGGTTGTGCCACAAACTCCTCTTCTCCCCATTCTATTCAATACCTCCTCATTAGTTACATGATCTACCGATCTAATCTTCAGCATTCTTCTGTAGCACCACATTTCGAGATCTCCTATTCTCTTCATGTCTAAACTATTTATCGTCCATGCTTCACTTCCATAAATGGCTACACTCCTTACAAATACTTTTAATAACGACTTCCTGACACCTAAATCTATACTCGATGTTAACAAATTTCTCTTCTTCAGAAACACTTTTCTTGCCATTGCCAGTCTACATTTTATATCCTCTCCACTTCGACCATCATCAGTTATATTGCTCCCCAAATAGCAAAACTCCTTTACTACTGTAAGTGTCTCATTTCCTAACCTACTTCCCTCAGCATTACCAGACTTCATTCGACTACATTCCATTATCCTTATTTTGCTTTTGTTGATGTTCATCTTATATCCTCATTTCAAGACACTGTCCATTCCCTTCAGCTCTTCCAAGTCCTTTGCTGTCTCCGACAGAATTACAATGTCATCGGTGAACCTCAAAGTTTTTATTTCTTCTCCGTGGACTTTAATGCCCACTCCAAACTTTTCTTCTGTTTCTTTTACTGCTTGCTCAATATACAGATTGAATAACATCGTGGAGAGGCTACAAGCCTGTCTCACTCCCTTCCCAACTAGTGCTTCCCTTCATGTCCCTCGCCTCTTACAACTGCCATCTGGTTTCTGTACAAATTGTAAATAGCATTTCGCTCCCTGTATTTTAGCCCTGCCACGTTCAGAATTTGAAAGAGAGTATTCCAGTCAACATTATCAAAAGCTTTCTCCAAGTCTACAAATGCTAGTACCTCATCAAATTCCCAGTTCTCGTCATTCACACTGAACACCTCTGAAAAGTCGACACCATCTGCAAACCTGGTTCCAATAAGCCTATTGCTTCCCCTCCACTTTCCGATACTAGTACTCTCCCGTGTCTCCAACTCTACACTAGCACACACTCCATACCCTGTCCCAAGGAAATTTCAATTTTCTCCCCCTCCCACACCGTTAAATGCGGCCATAAATTTACCCGCCCTATCAACTTTTAATCCAGCCCATCCATTTCACGTCTTCAGGGCTCCCTTTCCTGTCCCTCCCCATCTTTCCTTACGCCCTTTCGCTTCTCCTTCTTCATTCACTACCACATTTTTCCGCTCGTCTACTCCCCCCCCCCCCCGCCCTCTAGTCTCCTGACAGCCACTCCTGCAATCCTGCCTCTTATGTAATACGCGCCAACCCTCCAATCATCTACCACCACACTCCTACCTGCCTCAGCGAACAACCTTTTCCGCCTTGAACAGTAGTCCACGTATCCCAAGGCAGGTACTTCCAGTTTTTAGTGGTAGTGGAAGTGCTTCTTTTTAAGGGGGGGGGGGTCACTAACTTTAACCCGAAGAAAGCACATTCTTTGAGAATTTTTTTCTCGGGATTTGTTATAGATATCAATTTAGTCAAAATGTTTATTTTTATTTCCTCTACAAACTGTAATTTTTCTCGACCGGAAATGTTGAAGAGCAGAGGCGGAAGTGCCATTGGAACGTAACAAAATTTCGATGTAGACCTCCACGCGCGGTATGCCACAGGTCAGCCGGCTCGTCTGAAATCAAAATTGAGTTTACGTTAGCGAAGTATATACGATTCTTTAGGAGTTGTACCTCGCTTAAGTTATTTGAACCATAAGAAACACAATGGCGGCCGTTTGAAAAGACAGGATTTTTTCATCGATTTTTCGACTTCGTCAGCCAAGTAAAACTATTTACAGCTGATGGGTCGAAATAAAAGACAATTTAGTTAACTTCGTCGGAACCAAAGAATCAAGCCAATCGGTTTGGTAGATGTGCAGTACCATATCGGGTGATAAAAAAAAAGTCATTTCGAGGAAAACGCGTTTTAAGTTATAACTACATACAAATGCAATATTATGCAACGTACGTTCAATCTGCTATTCCGGGTCCATAAACGAGTCCTTCCTCTTCCTCATAGAGGGCGTTCTGCTCCCTCTGGGCCATTCTGCGCTGTTCCAGAGCCGCTCGTACGGCCGGTGAAGAGCGGGTTTCGGCCGCTTGAATCCGGTGGTCGCCGAATATTTGGCGAACTGGGTGACGTCCATTGTTGTCATGGTCTTCAGAATTGTTGAATACCCTTTGTTGAAACTGATCACTGTCGGGAAAGTCACAACTCCACAGTCTTAGCACCAGAATGCAAATTCTTGGGGGCTAACTTCCAAGTACACGCGTTCATACTTTCATTTCAATTTTGAGTTTACTCTCCAGGACCGGTACAATAACTCGTCCTCCGAAAGAAAAAAACTGATACGTGAAGAACGCCGATTTCACGCAACGTGCATATTTTTTCAACCGTGAATAACAAACATTTCCGTTCCATATTCGGAAAAACCGTTTCAGGGGTGGATTATAAACACTTTTATGGATCCAGAAATGCGATTTAAAAAAAAAAAATTTTTAAACAAAAATATAGTAAACCTCCCCCTTACCGCTGCCAAAGATTTACATTGTCTTGTGATCCGTACATGCAATCAAATGTTTAAAGCTGACCATTTAGTACACACATGAAATGGTCCCACTTTTAAATACATTTCCTCCACGATCCAGTCCAGCGAGCTGTTCTTGACAGAATAAAATTCTGCTGCTGTGAGTTGTTGACTAGTTATCTGCATCTAGCTGTCCTTTTACAGTGAATGACTTGGCAGCTATAATTAACGTAATAAGAACTCTTTCCTCCGTGACGTTAGCTCGAGAGCAACCGCAGATAAATCACAGTCTAAGCGCTTAGATCACCTTCGAGTTTGCGAACCATAATCATGTTTAAATTGTGTTTCGACTACAGCAGCAGCAGTCGCTAGCAGCCTTTAATGGGGTAACTACAATGCACTATCTCTCCTTCCATCGTAGTGGACGGAGGCAACGTATCTGTGCGATAATTCTCAATGACAAGTAGACTAGCCTCTGGCGGCAAACATGGTTTTTAATTTCTTTAATGAACATTCGAGTTGGCGACTGCCAAACCTGTACTTAGGTATATTGATGTGGAGCAGAGTGATTTGCCTTGGTACAGTCGTTTCTACTCTAGCTAGAAGTTTAATATACGTTCTTTTTCCATTTTTAAAGGAAAGTTTTCACCTTTTACGTGCTGCTGTGTTTTTCTGAAACTACAAAAATTGTGAAATCATTTAGAGGTTTGCTGCCGGGTGTCGTCGTCGACCACCGCAGGAGCACACACTGCCATTCTCAACGAGGAAGCAATGTGCAAGGGAATTTAATACCTCGGTTCACAGTGGAGAAACAAGGAAGATACCACACACAGAACAGTAACCGTAAAGTCAACACACAACCAAAGATAACCAACATCAGAAATATCGATAGTCACTAATAATCAACAGGTGCTGTAGCCCTAATTCTGTCCCTCTGTTTTTTCATGAGAGACAGAGCCGGATTCCAAGCAGCATTTAGACAAAATCCACCATTCCTGTTTATAAGGTTGCTTGATAGTTTGATTTCAACAGCTCCCTTAATAACACTATCCAAATAGCTGGACGTGCAAGCCAGAATCTCCGTGCTGTTGTATTCCATAGGATGACCGGTGTCAAGGCAATGTTCTGCAATAGCGGATTTGCTCGGCTGTTGTAAGCGTGTGTGACGCTTATGTTCAGTACACCGGTCTTCCACAGTCCTGATTGTCTGACCAATATATGACATGCCACAGCTGCAAGGAATACGATAGACCCCAGCCTTCCGCAAACCAAGATCATCTTTCACGGACGCCAACAGGGCCTTAATCTTAGAAGGTGGTCGAAAACACATTTCACATCATATTTCCGCAAAATACGGCCAATCCTGTTGGAAATGCTTCCTGCGTAAGGCAAAAAGGCCGTAGACTTAGGTGCCACTTCGTAGCTCTCGTCACTCACCCGTTGCACAGAAGGCTGATGGCGCAACGCACGTTCGATCTGCCTCTGACGAAAGGTGACTTCGAGAGGTGCTAGCTCAACTGCCAAATTTTCGGGTCTGAGATAACGTGGGCCCTGTGAACCAAGGTACGAAGTACTCCTTCACGCTGAGCTGGATGGTGACAACTATCAGCTCGCAGATACAAGTCAGTGTGGGTGGGCCTCCTATAAGCAGAATGTCCCAACGTACCATCAGTCTTCCTTCTGACCAACACATCAACGGAAGGAAGGCACTCATTCTTTTCCACCTCCATAGTGAACTGAATATCTGGGTGGAATGAATTCAGGTGTTCCAAAAACCGGTTTAAATTCTCTCTACCATGAGGCCAAACAACAACAGTATAATTAATGTTATCTTGGAACTCTTCCATTTGGTCCATGTTTGCATAGAAAAACAGTAATATCAGAAATTGAGTCCGCCTTCATGCAAAACACCTATTTGTTAATTTATTTCTTTATTATCTCAAACTAGTTTCGGCGACAAATATCACCATGAACAGTGGTTTTTTTAATCTAAAACATGCAGAAAATGGCATGGTTGTACAAACACAGTAAAACATATTTACATTTTTACAATTCTTCTTTTGAAATATAGTTTTCTGTTGATACTTTCATACTTCCTTATTTATTGTTATGTTACAGCATATTTTAAGTAATTGCTGACGCTGTTTGCGACATATTTTCTGTGCTCCTTTTTTCTGTCGCCGTCTTTTTACTAAGCGAACATCATGTCATGTGCAAGCATGTGAGCGGCTGTTGGTAAACAAATAGTAAAAGGTGAACTTCGTATGTCAGTAGTATATACTTGGGGTTTTGGTAGTGTTGTAGAAGCCATTTATTTGGTGTGTACTGAGCTGTTGCTTAGCTACTCGTGTACTCACGTTCGTTGGATGGTATGTGGCTGATTTTATACACAGAAAAACAGAACTTTTGCAGTTTGTTTCTGATTCAGAATATTACGCCATCTTGCTGTTCGCGTGTGTCGCGAGAGGCGTATCGCATGTGGCGAGAAATGCTATGAAAAAGTGTAGCGCGAATTACAACGACTTCTGTTCATTATTTATGTCTCTGTGTCTGATGGGGAAGCGGTTCTTTCGCGAGTGTGTTTGTGTCCTTGGTCATTTCTCTCAGAGCGGTAAAGAAAAAAAATGGTTCAAATGGCTCTGAGCACTATGGGACTTAACATCTATGGCTTCAGTCCCCTAGAACTTAGAACTACTTAAACCTAACTAACCTAAGGACATCACACAACACCCAGCCATCACGAGGCAGAGAAAATCCCTGACCCCGCCGGGAATCGAACCCGGGAACCCGGGGTGGGAAGCGAGAACGCTACCGCACGACCACGAGCTGCGGATGGGTAAAAAAAAGATTGTGTTGTTGGAGAGTGTTGAGTTTTCATTTGTTACATTTTTCCCTTCGACTATAGCTTTTTGTACGTGGTAGTTTTCTTGTATTGTTAGATGTCGGTATAGGCTTTTGCTGTTTCTCAGAATGCATAGATCGTATTCGATATTAGTGGAGTTATGGTTTTTGTTAATTAGATGTTCAGCAAAAGTTGAATGTGTGCCGTCGCTTTTTAGAGCTCTCATGTGCTCTTTGTATTTAGATCGGAAATTTCTGCTTGTTTGTCCTATGTAGTGGTCCTGACAGGACTTGCAAGTGGGTTGATATATTCCAGCGTTGCTGAATTTGTCTGACGTTTTTCTGACTGGTATTAGTCTTTTCTGAAATGTATTGTTTGTTCTGAATGTTATTGGGATCCCTTGATTCTTCAAGATGTTTCCTATTCTGTGTGATATTTTGTTATTGTATGTTAGTGTGTACCATCTCTCTCTTTTTTTCTGAAGTGGTGTGGTCTGCTGTGTTGTCTGTGTGTACTGCATGTTTCCGTTTTACCTTGTTGTTCAGTCTATATATGATGTCTGTTTTGTAGTCGTTTTCAACAACAATTTGTTTTATGAACATAATCTTCCGTCGGTTCTTGGTAGAACAACATTATAATAATGAATGAAAAGCACTAGTTTGCTTTTGTTCTACAATATTGTAGAACAAAAGCAAACTGGTTCTTTTCATTCATTATTAACAATTTGTTTGATTATATTTAGTTCCTGTATGTAGTGTTCTGGTTTAAGAGGTGTTCTGTTTGTCCTGTGGAGCATCAGAGTTATTTAAAACAGTTTAACATTTATGAAGTCAGGATGTTAGTGATGCCTACTGACAGTCAAAGCTACTTTTTGCATAACTGAATGCCTGCAATCGCGTTCCAGTGCTTAGCCGTCCAATTCTGATTAGGCATTGTTCGATTTTGTAAGGGAATGTTATAGTATAGAGTGCCGCTGTGGCTATAGTATACCTTGGCTGGCGAAGTAGCGCTATCCAAAACCTGCACCGAGACAGCTGTTGTACAGCACGGGCAATAGATGACAGAGGCGAGCGGTGACTTCGGGGAATAGACGTGCGATTGTTGAGCAACTTACTGCCCAGATGAACCAAGGGACTATCAACAGTGCAACCTCAATCACCGTTCAGCGAACATTGCTGCGCCGGCCGCTGTGGCCTAGCGGTTGTAGGAGCTTCGGTTCGGAACCGCGCTGCTGTTACGGTTGCAGGTTCCAATCCTGCCTCTGGCGTGGATGTGTGTGATGTCCTTAGGTTAGTTAGGTTTAAGTAGTTCTACACTACTGGCCATTAAATTGCTACAGCAAGAATAAATGCAAATGATAAACGGATATTCATTCGACAAATATATTATACGAAACGTCCCCTTAGAACAATTTATACACGACTGTGCTTAAACTGACACACAATATTTTTAGCGCAACGCAATCTGACTTTCAATAATCCCTACAAAAGAATGGCCCTGACTAACATTAACCTTTACCTTTCACAAATCACTTACCTCACAAAAAAATCTTCGTTACTCGAACTACTGCAATACAGCGAGCATCACTACTGCCAGCTAAATAAAAGATTCTAACTACGGAAGGCACTAACTACTGATAGGTATAGTTAGCAAATGAAAGATTTTAATAGAGAACAAACAGTGTATTTACCTTAATAGTTAAAATATATATGATAGTTCATGACATCCAGTCTTACAAATTACAAAACTCCGCCATCTCTCTCCCCACGTCCACCACTGCTGGCGGCTCACCTCCAACTGCGCAACGCTACGCGCTGTTAGCATCCAGCTGCCGCTGCCCTACACTACAATGGCAGACAACAATGCAAACTAAACACAGACTGCGCATGCCACAGCCAGTGATTTTTATACAGAGCGCTACGTGGCGGCGGCGTTACCAATAAAAAAACCTAAACAGCTTACTTACAATTATACTAGAACTGACAAGTGATTACATTTTCACGCAATTTGGGTGCATAGGTCCTGAGAAATCACTAATCAGAACAACCACCTCTGGCGGTAATAACGGCTTGATACGACTGGGTATTGAGTCAAACAGAGTTTGGATGGCGTGTACAGGTACAGCTGCCCATGCAGCTTCAACACGATAGCACAGTTCATCAAGAGTAGTAACTGGCGTATTGTGACGAGTCAGTTGCTCGGCCACCATTGACAAGACGTTTTCAATTGGTGAGAAATCAGGAGAATGTGCTGCCCAGGGCAGCAGTCGAACATTTTCTGTATCCAGAAAGGCCCGTACAGGACCTGAAACACGCGGTCGTGCATTATCATTCTGAAATGTAGGGTTTCGCAGGGATCTAATGAAGGATAGACCCACGGGTCGTAACATATCTGAAATGTAACGTCCACTGCACAAAGTGTCGTCAGTGCGAACAAGAGGTAACAGAGACGTGTAACCAATGACACCCCATACCATCACGCCGGGTGATACGTCAGTATGGCGATGAGGAATGCACGCTTCCAGTGTGCGTTCACAGCGTTGTCGGAAAACACGGATGCGACCTCATATCACTAGCAGTCGAGATGACAGGCATCTTATCCGCATGGCTGTAACGAATCATGCAGCCACATTTCTATCCCTGAGCCAACAGATGGGGTCGTTTGCAAGACAAGAACCATCTGCACGAACAGTTCGACGACGTTTGCAGCACCATGGACTGTCAGCTCGGACACCATGGCTGCGGTTTCCCTTGACGCTGCATCACAGACAGGAGCGCCTGCAATGGTATACTCGACGACGAACCTGGGTTCACAAATGGCAAAACGTTATTTTTTCAGATGAATCCAAGTTCTGTTTACAGCATCATGATGGTCGCATGTGTGTTTGGCGACATCGCAGTGAACGCAAATTGGAAGCGTGTCTTCGTCACCGCCATACTGGCGTATCCCCCGGCGTGATGGTATGGGGTGCCATTGGTTACACGTCTCGGTCACCTCTTGTTCGCATTGACGGCACTTTGTACAGTGGACGTTACATTTCAGGTGTGTTACGACCCGTGGCTCTATCCTTAATTCGATCCCTGCAAAACCCTACGTTTCAGCAGGATAATGCACGACCGCAAGTTGCAGATGCTGTACGGGCCTTTCTGGGTACAGAAAATGTTCGACTGCTGTACTGGCCAGCACATTCTCCAGATCTCTCACCAATTGAAAACGTCTGGTCAATGGTGGCCGAGCAACTGTCTCGTCACAATACGCCAGTCACTACTGTTGATGAACTGTGGTATCGTGTTGCAGCTGCATGGACAGCTGTACCTGTACACGCCATCCAAGCTCTGTCTGGCTCAACGCCCAGGCTTATCAAGGCCGTTATTACGGCCAGAGGTGGTCGTTCTCGGTACTGATTTCTCAGGATCTATGCACCCAACTTGCGTGAAAATGTAATCACATTTCGGTTCCAGTATATTTGTCCAATGAATACCCGTTTATCATCTGTTTTTCTTCTTGGTGTAGCAATTTTAATGGTCAGTAGTGTAGTACTAAGAGTGGACTTAAAACGATATATTCCATGTACATTCTGCCCTGTTTTACGGAGTTTCGCTACTTACGCTGTTCCCACTTAGATTCGTGCTGTATGCCTGTATTGTATTTCGTTCCATAAATATACCAGCCGTGCTGTTTAAGACAGATCGTTAACATCTAATAGCAAAGCGTGGTCCGACACCATGGAGCTGAAGCTAAATTCCCTGACATTTTAACTGCCGTGGCCTTCAACACAGCCGGAACCAGTCCATTAGTTTTGCGCTTTTTCTCTGAATTTACTTTTTGTTTTGCTGAACGGCTTCCTGTGGTATTCAGTTCTACATTATGAATCATCTAAGCGGCATAAAATCTACAACCTTTTTGTTGGACGTTTCCTTTTCTAAAAACCTTTTCATGGCTATATTTCTGCACCGCTTGCCCGATGGCGATGCTTCATCACTAGAGCGCACGTGCCAACATTAAAATTCCTGGAAATGATCTCACTCAGAAATTCTGTCGCAATCTATTCCGTTCCAAAACCAACATCCTGTTCGAAATACTAAGAGGAACATGACTTGCACCCACGCTTTACGTCACAGAAACTTGGACTGCCAACAATAACAACTTTATTACCTATTGTTAATATACGGTGTGTACTGAAAGGCAGCGAGTGGTAATCATCAAAGTGTAGCTTCTTACAGAGGTCCAGTGTGGGTTACAATGTTCAGATGTGTGTGAAAACCTAAGGAACCAAACCGCTTAGGTCATCGATCCCTAAACATATACACCAGTTAAACTAACTTAAACTAACAACAACATACACACACACACACACACACACACACGGCCGAGGGAGGAATCGAAACTCCGGCGGGAGGGGCCGCGCAATCCATGCATGGCGCCTCAAACCAAGCGGCTACTCCGCCCGAAAATTATTGTATAACAGTGAAACATGATAAATATGATAAAGCGTTAATGCGGAACCGATCTACGGTGGAAAAAAATCAGTTCGAGTTTCGGCCACAAGGTAACTCTAGTAAGACACAGGAATGTTTCCATATGCAATGGATTAGGAACAGGAAATGGGCAGAAAATTTAGAACAAACGACAAAGGCGTAATGTTGATTTTATTATTAATCGCAGGTTACACAGCTTGTTGAGTATGAGTACCAGAGACATCGATGAGAAGCTGCATCTGTAAAACAACGTAATCAGCAGTTTTTCGCAGAAAAAAATGGTTCAAATGGCTCTGAGCACTATGGAACTTATAACTTCTGAGGTCATCAGTCCCCTAGAACATAGAACTACTTAAACGTAACTAACCTAAGGACATCAGACACATCCATGCCCGAGGCAGGATTCGAACATGCGACCGTAGCGGTCGCGCGGTTCCAAACTGTAGCGCCTAGAAACGCTCGGCCACTCCGGCCGGCCTGCTCGCAGCAGTTCCGGTGGAAAATGAGCATCGTGTACCCTTATACTGACCTTAACACTAGGAAGAGACCGAAAGTGTTCATCGTAAACGCCTTCTTTTATATGTACCCACAGTCAGAAAGTCACTGGAGATAACACGTTCGTGGAGTGTTGCATTAATCTGATCTTTCACTGCGAGAGCGACAGGAGATGTTGTTCCATCTTGCACGAAAACAATGGTTTCCACACAACTGGGCTCTTCCAAAGCAGGAATCACATGCTGTACAAGGAAGTCTCGACTACGTGCATACGTGAAGGTACACCAGACGGGCCCTCTGGCTGTATTCTGTTCGAGGAAGAAAGGACTGAGAATAAAGGTGTTTGTGAATTCACACCACGCAGCCAAATACGGGAGTGCTATAAATTTTCAATGTACAGCACCTGGTTTAACAGCACCCCAAATTCGGCATTACTGTAGTGCAGAATGTGTCTCATCGCTCAATATAATAATGCCCGGCCACACGTCATCAATTTCGATACGTATCAGAAACTGAAGAGCCAATTCATGGCATTACTGTAGGTCACGAGGTCGCAGTTGCTATATCGTCCTTTTTTATCGTTGTGTTTGGTCGTTGCGAACGTCGCAAGACATCCTGTTCAAGTTCGGTGGTTGATCCTCCCGAACACGCTGAGCTACCGTGTCGGCTAAATGGCTACCAATGTAAAATAGATCGAAAGAAATTGCGTACTGTTAAACAATGCGATGGACAATTCACTGCACGAGAACTAACACTACCCATGGCACGTGCTGAAAGGTCAGTTACAGCAACAGTAGCTTCCAACATAATTTCCACCGGGATAGGACGCCTTCTTCTCCCAGCTACCACAACAAGCTCACCCTTGTTTTCGAATTTCATCATCATTTACTTTAAACAATTTCCTGACAACATGTCTCCTCTCAACTTACCAGTCGTTCACATAACACAGTTTCACTAACAACGCACAGTCTATCTACTCGACAGCCGTACTGTTCAATCGCGGTACGCCACGTGAAATGGCGATGTGGATATCATACCGTCCTACAGACAGAGTACAAGGCTATACTTGCTCCTGGTGGCCAAAACTGGGGCGTATATCAATTCCGCATTAACGCATTAACGTATCTAACAAGTTTTGCCGCAATTGTAGTTGTTGTTGTTGTTGTTGTTGTGGTCTTCAGTCCCGAGACTGGTTTGATCCAGCTCTCCATGCTACCCTATCCTGTGCAAGCTTCTTCATCTCCCAGTACTTACTGCAACCTACATCCTTCATAATCTACTTAGTGTATTCGTTTCTTGGTCTCCCTCTACGACTTTTACCCTCCACGCTGCCCTCCAGTGCTAAATTTGTGATCCCTTGATGCCTCAGAACATGTCCTACTAACCGGTCCCTACTTTTTGTCCAGCTGTGCCACAAACTCCTCCCCAATTGTATTCAATACTTCATTATTAGTTATGTGATCTACCCATCTGGTCTTCAGCATTCTTCTGTAGCACCACATTTCGAAAGCTTCTATTCTCTTCTTGTCCAAACTATTTATCGTCTATGTTTCACTTCAATACATGGCTACACTTCATACAAATACTTTCAGAAACGACTTCCTGACACTTAAATCTATGCTCGATGTTAACAAATTCCTTGGGTCAGATACATCACATGATCACACTGACAGAACCACAGGCACATAGACACAGGCAACAGAGCATGCACAATGTCGGCACTAGTACAGTGTATATCCAACTTTCGCAGTAATGCAGGCTGCTATTCTCCCATGGAGACGATCGTAGAGATGCTGGATGTAGTCCTGTGGAACGGCTTGCCATGCCATTTCCACCTGGCGCCTCAGTTGGACCAGCGTTCGTGCTGGACGTGCAGACCGCGTGAGACGACGCTTCATCCAGTCCCAAACATGCTCAATGGGGGACAGATCCGGAGATCTTGCTGGCCGGGATAGTTGACTTACACCTTCTAGAGCACGTTGGGTGGCACGGGATACATACGGACGTGCATTGTCCTGTTGGAACAGCAAGTTACCTTGCCGGTCTAGGAATGGTAGAACGATGGGTTCTATGACGGTTTGGATGTACCGTGCACTATTCAGTGTCCCGTCGACGATCACCAGAGGTGTACGGCCAGTGTAGGAGATCGCTCCCCACACCATGATGCCGGGTGTTGGCCCTGTGTGCCTCGGTCGTATGCAGTCCTGATTGTGGCGCTCACCTGCACGGCGCCAAACACGCATACGACCATCATTGGCACCAAGGCAGAAGCGACTCTCATCGCTGAAGACGACACGTCTCCATTCGTCCCTCCATTCACGCCTCTCGCGACACCACTGGAGACGGGCTGCACGATGTTGGGGCGTGATCGGAAGACGGCCTAACGGTGTGCGGGACCGTAGCCCAGCTTCATGGAGACGGTTGCGAATGGTCCTCGCCGGTACCCCAGGAGCAACAGTGTCCCTAATTTGCTGGGAAGTGGCGGTGCGGTCCCCTACGGCACTGCGTAGGATCCTACGGTCTTGGCGTGCATCCGTGCGTCGCTGCGGTCCGGTCCCAGGTCGACGGGCACGTGCACCTTCCGCCGACCACTGGCGACAACATCGATGTACTGTGGAGACCTCACGCCCCACGTGTTGAGCAATTCGGCGGTACGTCCACCCGGCCTCCCGCATGCCCA
The DNA here is from genome assembly GCF_023897955.1 of Schistocerca gregaria. Taxonomy (NCBI): domain Eukaryota; kingdom Metazoa; phylum Arthropoda; class Insecta; order Orthoptera; family Acrididae; genus Schistocerca; species Schistocerca gregaria. Next base: position 106,598,893 of record NC_064928.1, read on the forward strand.
CTATACGCCCTCGCTCAAAGTCCGTCAACTGCACATACGGTTCACGTCCACGCTGTCGCGGCATGCTACCAGTGTTGAAGACTGCGATGGAGCTCCGTATGCCACGGCGAACTGGCTGACACTGACGGCGGCGGTGCACAAATGATGCGCAGCTAGCGCCATTCGACGGCCAACACCGCGGTTCCTGGTGTGTCCGCTGTGCCGTGCGTGTGATCATTGCTTGTACAGCCCTCTCGCAGTGTCCGGAGCAAGTATGGTGGGTCTGACACACCGGTGTCAATGTGTTCTTTTTTCCATTTCCAGGAGTGTATATGGTTCTCGGGCGAGACATCGGATGTCATAGTGAAAACTCCACAATATTTCATCAGCGCAACTGGTCGACATCTTCAGGTGCGACGAACACACTGCTAAGGCATAACCAGAGCCCCCTATTTTTGCCAGTCTTAGGCAGGAAGTGCGCATGTGTGGAGGTGCCAAATTCGATGGCCAATAGCGACGATATCAACCGATAGCTGGAAGTACAGCAACGCCACCTACATGATGTACCATATATACAACATGTCCGTCGGGAAAGCATCAAGCAACACATCTGATAGTGACATTGTTCAACAAGGTAAAGCGTCATGTCACAAGCCAGAAGTATGATGAAGTGGTTCGAGAAACACAGTGGCGAGTGCCAGTTGATGTGAAGGCCTCTCAACTAGCCATATCTGAATACCATCGAACACATCTGGGATGTGATCGAAGGTGGCGTTAGAGGTCATCGCCCTCCTCCCCGGAATTTAGAGGAATAAGGTGCCTTACGCATGCAGATGAGGTGCCAAGTCCCTCCAACGACCCACCGAGGCATCATTGCTTCCACACCACGACGCATCGCCGCTACTATCCGTGCTAAAGGCGGGCATACCGGTGGATGGGCGTAATGTTCTGGTTGATCTTGTGCGTGGAGAAGGTGATTGATGTTCTAAATTTATTTGAGTCGCAAAACTGTCCTTGACCACTTTAAAAAAATGAGTTGGCAACTCTGGTTTGTAGAGTATAACATTTTACACATGCTTGAAATGCTATTTACGCTCAAAGCTCTCCATGTTGTATAGAAAACAGCTCACGAAAAGTGTGGTTAGATTCAAAACATGTCCAACAGTACGTTGAGTGCAAAACTTGCCTTGTCTCTTTTGACAAATAGCATTCAAGGCTGGGGTCATGTGACTGTAATGCAAGATGGCTACCACAAGCATGTAAACATTGTACTTTTGTGGTCTCTTACAGATGTTTATTCTGAAAGTTATACACATTTTTCATCTAAATAAATTATAAATTATGGAACATAATCTAGGCATGACAGAAAGACAGTCTGACCGTTTAAGGAAGCAGCTATGCCGTGAAGACCAGTGGAAACGAAATATGACGAAATTGAAGATGACTGCAGTTTGTCAGTTGTTACACCATGTACCTTCAGAAATATTAAAAGAAATTAAAACTGAATACAAAGTTTTATGTTCACCCCAAATCCTCTCCTCATGTACAACTAGTCAGGTTCGAAACTGTCCATTACCATTTCAGTTGCATGCAAAAGTGGCCATCTGTAAAGTCAGATGCAAAACTGTCCAAGTCCATTTTTATTCAGCGTATATCTTACATGCATTGAGTTCCTGATTTTTTTTTCAATAGCCCAAATGGTTTTGTACTAATCCATACTTACGTATACAACATACAGTGTAGGGCAGTGTGTATTTACCCAGTGAAAACAGTTTTTCCACAATTTCTCAAAACCGGTTATGGAGGACATGGACAGTTTTGCATCTAGGCAACTCATATGGAGAGTTTGACTGCTGAGGCTCTAAATTTTTGGAGCACGGACAGCAGCACTGTTTATTCTTTTAACAGTTGCGAAAATATACTGTTTATACCGCTTACAATACTCGGTACCAGATTTGAACACATTAAATGCTATGACGCTTCAAGCTTTCCCGGTGGATGGGCTGTAAATAGTCTTCACGGGTTTGCCGCCGGATCACGTTGTGTAAATTCCACAATATTTCCTCGGAGCAACTGTCCGACATATTCAGGTGGTTCAACCTTGCTAGTGGATAGGTACGACTGTATCTAGCCACGAGCAAGGTTGAAACACCTGAAGATGTCGGACAGTTGCTCCGAGGAAGTACTGTGGAATTTACACAATATGACCCGGCGGAAAACCCGTGAAGACTATTTAACGGGTGATAAAAAAGTCAGTATAAATTTGAAAACTTAATAAACCACGGAATTATGTAGATAGAGAGGTAAAAATTGACACACATGCTTAGAAGGACATAGAGTTTCATTAGGACCCCAAAAAAGAAAGTATTGCTAGACGCGTGAAAGATCTCTTGCGCGCGTCGTTTGGTGATTATCGTGTGCTCAGCCGCCACTTTTGGCATGCTTGGCCTCCCAGGTCCCCAGACCTCAGTCCGTGCGATTATTGGCTTTGGGGTTACCTGAAGTCGCAAATGTATCGTGATCGACCGACATCTCTAGAGATGCTGAAAGACAACATCCGACGCCAATGCCTCACCATAACTCCGGACATGCTCTACAGTGCTGTTCACAACATTATTCCTCGACTACAGCTATTGTTGCGGAATGATGGTGGACATATTGAACATTTCCTCTAAAGAACATCATATTTGCTTTGTCTTACTTTGTTACGTTAATTATTGCTGTTCTGATCAGATGAAGCGTCATCTGTAGGACATTTTTTGAACTTTTGTATTTTTTTGGTTCTAATAAGACCCCATGTCAGTCCAAACACGTGCGTCAATTTGTACCTCTCTATCTACATTATTACGTGATTTATTAAGTTTTCATATTTATACTGACTTTTGATCACCCTGTACATTAAATGCTGCCGCCGTATGGTTGTCACAGTTTACGATAAATTATATTGTGTTGGTTGTGTACGGGCCCACCGCAGAGGTTAGCAGTTGCAAGCAAAACGTGTGGTACCGAACACACTGCGGCAGGTTTGCAAGAAGCGGACCTCACGACGTTGCTTTCGTTCCAGTGCGTTGCCATAGCGACCGCTACAGAACTCGCCGCGCCACAGAGAAGGAGCGGATGCGCAACCCGCAGCGTGCAGCAAAAAGAACAGAAAAATAGAGGTAGAAATAAGAGCAGCTGGAGCAAGCGAAAGGATCGTGGAGTCACCGGAGATGAACAAGGTTACTTCTGTTTCCCTTTTTCTTTTCTTTATTTATTTTTTTTCCTTTCAGACGTCTCCTGCTGGTTCCACGTTTCCGCTTCCCGCGGACCAGGAAACTCGCAAAAAGAACGTAATTCGTTGCTGTCACATCCTGAAAGACACAGCGATTCTGTAACTTTACTGCTTTAAGAAATGGAGAAAATAACTCGGGAATCTTTTTTCTGCTATTTGTGTTTTATGTGCGGATAATTTCTACTCGATCCTCCAGATGGTTTTCAGTTCTTTGGTTTGCCCACGTACTTCAGTTAAGGAACTAATGAAATTCTCTGCGTATACACCGATGAGCCAAAACATTATGACCAACTGCTTAACAACGAGAGATCTGAGTTTCTCCAGGCGTATACAACTTCCAAATAACTTCCGGGAATTCAGCCAGATAACACTTTCAGCTACCGCCGATATTTCGGAGGGAGAACACCCCGCCATTTTCAAGGCAAACTGCAACGGACAGGCGACGTACATGCATTGGGGTCTGCTCCTTTGAAATCCGCCGGTTTCTTTAGATACGTTGACAATACCTTCGTTGTTTGGCCTCATGGTAGGGAGAATTTGAATGTATTTCTAGATCTGAACTCGATCCACCCGAACATTCGTTTTACGATGGAGGTGGAAGAGGATGGTTGCCTTCCCTTTCCTGACGTGTTGGTTAGGAGGAAGGGTGATGGATCATTGGCACATGCCGTGTACAGGAAACGTACTCACTCCGACTTGTACTTACAGGCTAATAGTTGTCACCGTCCAGCTGAGCGTGGAGGGGTACTTCGTACCTTGGTACACAGGGCACATGTCCTTTCTGACACTGAGACTGTGCCAGCTGATCTGTCCCATGTTGAAACTACATTTAGTCAAAATGGTTATAGTGATAGACAGATTGAACGTGCGTTGCGCTATCGACCAACTGTGCTTCGGGCGACTGATGATAATTCTGAGTCAACACCTAAATCTACTGCCTTTTTGACTTACGTAGGAAACACGTCCAACAAGATCGGTCGTATTTTACGGAAATACGATGTGAAATGTGTTTTCCGACCTCCATCTAAAATTAGAGCACTTTTGAGTTCCGTTAAGGATGATCTTGGACTGCGTAAAGCAGGTGTATATCGTATTCCATGTAGCTGCGGCATGGCACATATTGGTCAAACAATCAGGACCGTGCAGGACCGATGTACTGAGCATAAACGGCAACACGATTACAGCAGTCCAATATATCTGCTATTGCCGAACAGTGCTTGGATACTGGTCACCCCGTGTTATATAATAACACCGAGATATTGGCATGCACGTCCAGCTATTGGGACAGTGTTATTAGGGAAGCAGTTGAGATTAAATTAGCGAGCAACCTCGTTAACAGGGATGGAGGTTTCTGTTTAAACTCTGTTTGGAATCCGGCTCTCCCCCTTGTCAAAAAACAGAGGGACAGAGTCTGTGCCACCTCACCTGCGAATTCGTAGTCTCACTATCGATAGCTCTGACTTTGGTCATCTTTGGCGGCACTAGTGTTCAGAGTGTGTGTTATCTTTCCTGCTTCACTCCGAGAACCAAGGTATTAAATTTGCATGTATGTTGCCTGTCCGTTGCACTTTGAATTTAAAATGGCGGGGTGTTCTCCCGCCGAAATATCGGCGGTCGCTGAAAGTGTTACCTGGCTGAATTCCCGGAAGTTATTTGAAAACAGCTTGTTTGTTACTCTATAGATCGATATCCATAGCTGATTCTGCGTATCAACGATCCGACAGTGGGTTGGTAGGTTTGTGGAGGTATGTGGCAATAGATGTCTACGCACAAGTCATGTAATTCGCGTAAATAATGAGCCACCGGTTTGCGTAGCGGTGATGGTGCATGATAGCGACCCATATGGGTTCAATAGAATTTACATCAGACGAATTTTGTCTCAGAGGTCCCAACTTGAGTTCACTATAATGCTCCTCAGACCACTGTAACAAGGTTCTGGATCCGCGACATGGACCATTATACAGCTGAAAGATGACATCGCCGCTGGGAAAGACATCAAGGGATGCAGATGGCTCGCTACAGTCAGCGCGTCTTCGATTGCTACCACAGGTCCGATCCAAGTGTCGGAGGCTGTCTCCCTTGCACAATACTGCTCCCAATAGCCTGCGTCAGTGCGAACAGGCTGTTTACCGTCTATGGCACACTCAGCGACGCGGGATTCCCCGACGGGCTGGTACGTCTAATACACTCATACCTCACAGATAGGAGTTTCAACACTGACGTGCAGGGTAAATAATCAACACGACACGGTATACGCGCGGGAGTACCCCAGGGAAGCATTCTAGGGCCCCTACTGTTTAACATCTACGTAAACTATCTCGCAACCACACACAACACAACGATGGCAATCTACGAGGATAACACAGCCATCCTCGCTCAAGACTGGAATCCATCAAACATTACGTCACGCTTACACACTGCACTCAGAGTGGCTGAGCCTTGGTTGGAGAAATGGCGTGTTAGAGTAAACGTCGACAAGTGCGAAGCCGTTTTGTTCACTGCGCAAACACCGATACTGCAGACCAATAACTCTACATGCACGCCCAATACGTATCCGTGAGAAAGTCAAATACCTCGGTGTCTGGCTGGACCGGAAATTACTCTGGGGGGACCACATGCAACACATGACCTACCGAGCTAGCGCGAGGCTCAAACAGCTCTACCCTATGCTCAACAGGCGTAGCACACTGAACAGAAGGGTGTCGAGGTCCATCTACATGATGCTTATTCGACCTCTGATGACGTACGCAGCTTCTGTCTGGGGATACGCTGCGCCTACACGCCTGCGCGGTCTGCAGCTCATACAAAACAGCGTACTCAAAATCATAAGAAATGCTCCACGATACACACGCACCTTCACCGGAAATATCGACTTTCTCACGGAGGTTATCCACAAACTTGCCACAAGACTATACAGGAACTCCAGACATTCGCAGAACCCGTTTATTCTGAACCTGGGGAACAGCGACCACAACCATAGATAGAAACATAAAAGACCAAAAGACATACTTGTAAGCACCTAACATCTATGGCCAAGCACACGCAGACACAACGGCACAGGTGAGTCCCTGTTAATCAGACGCCATTACTGAATATCCAGCTGGAACACACTGCCGAATAACTGACACCACGCAGGGCAGCCGTACCGTACACTGCATGCAGACAAGTTACACCCCCCCGATCTCGATTGTTCCAGGAATGTAGCGGCTGCAGCAACTGGGATACATCGGCATCGCTTGCCACGTAATGATGCATGATACCCATACTAACAAATCCAAGTCCGCAGCTCGTGGTCGTGCGGTAGTGTTCTCGCTTCTCGCGCCCGGGTTCGATTCCCGGCGGGGTCAGGGATTTTCTCTGCCTCGTGATGACTGGGTGTTGTGTGATGTCCTTAGGTTAGTTAGGTTTAAGTAGTTCTAAGTTCTAGGGGACTGATGACCATAGATGTTAAGTCCCATAGTGCTCAGAGCCATTTGAACCATTTTTAACAAATCCAACCTTGCACGATGGCAGCTAGTAAGCCACTACTGCTCTTAGTACCCATCCCACAGTCGCAGAGGTTTTTTTTGCCACGGCACGAGCCTTGGCACTTTTTTCCCTCTGCTCTTCAAATCTCTACCCTCACTCGCGTTTCGTCCACTATCTATCACCTGACGGACCGTGTTAATGCGTTGTCTTACCCAGACGCAGGGATAACATCACAGCCCAGCATCCTGTGATCCACTTACTAGACAGCTAACATCTTGACGGAGGTGACAGTAGAGCTTTTGGTTTAGTCACCACGTTGGTGCGGGCGTGGAGGAACCCCATCTAAAAATGCTGTAGGTTTCACGACGCCGCTCACCTCGAAGATGACGTTTTTGGAGACAACCATCGACCTAGTGCAGCAAAAATGTGGTCGAATCTCGATGGTCCAATACGCACTACAGCCGTAATGGACGATGTCGTTGAGTAAACATGTGAACACGTGGGCGTGGTGTGCTGCGTAACTCCATGATCGACAAAGTGGGTTGAACGGTGTGCTCCGAAACAATTCTGTATGCATCAACATTATGCTCTTTTTGCCAGAGAACCCGCAATCTGCCCTACTTCACACAGCAGACATGTCTCTGAACCCCAAGTACTGTGAAGTCGTGGACGTCCAACCATTAAGCTTCTAGTGGCAGATTAATTAACGTACCTCTCTCTGTAGAAGCTCACGACAGTAGCACGTGGACATTCGACCATCTTCACTGTTTTCGAGACATTAGTTTACAGGTTATACGTAATAATAAACTGCCCTTTGTCGAAGTCGCTTATCTGAATGGATTTCGCCATTTGTAGCCCCTTTCTTCGCTGAGGTGATCTCCCGTCCGTATCTGCTGCGCTTAGATACTTTTGTTACCGTGTTACGTGCCCGCAACGCCAACTGGCGGCATCCAATGTTTTTTTTTTTGTTAAATTTAATTTTGTTCGTCTTCGTTCTTTGTATCTGCTCGGGGCGGACGTCGCAAGTCATCAGTTTTAGTTCGTTGTTGATCCACTAACTTAGTTTTTTTATTACAGAGGGCAGATAACCCTCTGACCCAACACGCTGAGTTACCGTGCCGGCGTGCTCAGTGGGCACTAGTCATAATGTTTTGGCTGATCAATGTACACAGTCCGCTAGTCGATGTACCATGTATGGTGCGAGGGTACATCGTTCCCAAATTATCAATTTCCTTTCTCCTACCTTTCACGTATGAAGCAATGAATGTTCTGTTCACCTAAAGTCATATCCCTTATTATTATTACCCCTAAATACTTAACCGATGAGACATGCTATACAAGTTCTTCATTCATCTTGTAATATCTGCAAGGTCATTTCTACATGTAGGATACTTGGGGTACGTAAATAGGCATCCAACCCATCTAAACACACTGTCTAGACATCTACTTACGTTCACAAAGGTTCCAATGGCTCTAAGCACTATCCGACTTCACATCTGAGGGTATCAGTCCCCTAGAGTTAGAACTAGTTAATCCTAACTAACCAAGGGACGTCACGCACATACATGCCCGAGGCAGGATTCGAACCTGCGACCGTAGCGGTCCCGCGGTTCCTGACTATAGCGCCTAGAACCACATGGCCACTACGGCCGGCTTGCGTGTTGTTCCAACCTCCCGGTAACAAATCTAGTTCCCGCCTCTGAACTGCGTCCATTTTCTCCTTCAGTCCGACTTGGTGCAGATCCCAAACACTCGAGCAGTACTCAGGAATAGATTGTACTAGCGTTACACACGTGAGCGCCCTAGTTTCAGAAAAACTGCACAGAAACAAATACAGCATCGCAGTGGCCGCCTAAAATACAACAAATTAATGTAGCTATCATTATCAGTAGATGACCCAACGTTATTTGTCCATTTGGCTTGTATACTGGTTATTGGACATGGCACGGTAGTATAGGTCGAAATCAAACCATCGGCTGATCAACCCTGTGCGCAATTGTGTACGCTGACAATGATTTTATCTCAAATGAATTCAAAATTGCGAATAAGGAGTCCGGCACAAATTTTCATTGTCGTCATTCCATTGTACCTCGAGCAATTAAACAGCGAACTGACTCGTGGAGATAACATCTTGGACCTACTGATAACAAACAGACCCGAACTTCTCGACTCTTCGAATCAGTGATCATAAGGCCGTTGCAGCATCCCTGAATATGGAAGTGAATAGGAATATAAAAAAAAAGGAGGAAGGTTTATCTCTTTAGCAACATTAATAGAAGGCAGATTTCAGACTACCTAAAAGATCAACATGAAAATGTCTGTTCCGACATTGACAATGTTGAGTGTTTATGGAAAAAGTTCAAGGCAATCGTGAAATGCGTTTTAGACAGGTGCGTGCCGAGTAAAACTGTGAGGGACGGGAAAAACCCACCGGCGTTCAACAACAAAGTTAGGAAACTACTGAGAAAGGAAAGAGAGCTTCACTGCAGCCAAAACCTCGCAGACAAACAGAAGCTAATCGAAGTCAAAGTTAACGTAAGGAGGGCTATGGATGAAGCGTTCAGCGAATTCGAAAGTAAAATTCTATGCACCGACTAGACAGAAAATCCTAGGAAGTTATGGTCTTACGTTAAATCAGTAAGTGACTCGAAACAGAATATCCGGACACTCCGGGATTATGATGGCATTGAAACAGAGGATGACACGCGTAAAGCTGAAATACTAAACACCTTTTTTCACAGACGAAGACCGTACTGCATTTCCTTCTCTAAATCCTCGCACGAACGAATAAATGGATGACATCGAAATAAGTGACCAAGGAATAGAAAAGCAACTGGAATCACTCAACAGAGGAAAGTCCACTGGATCTGACGGGATACCAGTTCGATTCTACACAGAGTACGCGAATGAACTTGCCCTCCTTCTAACAGCCATGTACCGCTAATCTCTAGAGGAACGGAAGGTTCCAAATGATTGGAAGAGAGCACAGGTAGTCCCAGTCTTCAAGAAGGGTCGTCGAGTAAATGTGCAAAACTACAGACCTATTTCTCTGACGTCGATCTGTGGTAGGGTTTTAGAATATATTTTTTGCTCGAGTATCATGTCGTTTCTGGAAACCCAGTATCTGCTCTGTAGGAAACGACATGGATTCCAGAAACAGCGATCGTGTGAAACCCAACTCGCTTTATTTGTTCATGAGACCGAGAAAATATTAGACACAGGAGCCGAGGTAGATGCCTTTTTCCTTGACTTCCGGAAGGCATTCGATACAGTTCCGCAGTGTCGCCTGATAAAGTAAGAGCCTACAGTATATCAGACCAGACCACCTATGTGGCTGGATTGAAGAGTATTTAGTAAACAGTACACAGTATGTTGTTCTCAATGGAGAGACGTCTACAGACGTTAAAGTAACCTCTGACGTGCCACAGGGGAGTGTTATGGGACCATTGCTTTTCACGATATATATAAATAACCTAGTAGATAGCGTCGCGAGTTCGATACGGCTTTTCGCGGATGATGCTGTAGTATACAGACAAGTTGCATCATTAGAAAATTGTAGCGAAATGCAGGAAGATCTGAGGTGGATAGGCACTTGGTGCAACTGACCCTTAACATAGACAAATGTAATGTATTGCGAATACATAGAAAGAAGGTTCATTTATTGTATGATTATATGACAGCGGAACAAACACTGGTAGCAGTTTCTTCTGTAATATTAGAGTACGCATGCGGAATTTTGAAGTGGAATGATCATATAAAATTAATTGTTCGTAAGGGGGGTACCACGCTGAGTTTCATTGGGAGAGTCCTTAGAAAATGTAGTCCATCAACAAAGGAGGTGGCTTACGAAACACTCGTTCGACCTATACTTGAGTATGGCTCATCAGTATGGGTTCCGTACCAGGTCGGGTTGACGGAGGAGGTAGAGAAGATCCAAAGAAGAGCGACGCGTTTCGTCACAGGATTCTTTGGTAAGCGTGATGGCGTTACGGAGATGTTTAGCAAACTCAAGTGGCAGACTCTGCAAGAGAGGCGCTCTGCATCGCGGTGTAGCTTTCTGTCCAGGTTTCGAGAGGGTGCGTTTCTGGATAAGGTATCGAATATATTGTTTCCCTCCTACTTATACCTCCCGAGGAGATCACGAACGTAAACATAGAGAGATTTGAGCGCCCACAGAGGCTTTCCGGCAGTCGTTCTTCCCGCGAACCATACTCGACTGGAACAGAAAAGGGAAGTAATGACAGTGGCACGTAAAGTGCCCTCCGCCACACACCGTTGGGTGGCATGCGGAGTATAAATGTAGATGTAGATGTTATTCGCAGTTGTGAATTAATTTGATGTGTTTCCTAATGGCTGTAGTCGCTACAGAGACAGTTCCGTGTCCAATGGGACCGTGCATTGTAATCAGAGTAACGCAGACACTGCAATACTGTACTAAGTGTATCTGGCGGGCCGCTTGAATTTGCACACGCAGCAGCCTGATTGGCTAATTTCAATACTAATTATCTCGGAAACGGTGGGACGTATGCTAAATTTTCCTTAACAATTCTTTCTGAACAAATGGTTGAAATGTCTGTAAGCACTGTGGGACTTAACATCTGAGGTCATGAGTCCCCTAGACTTAGAGCTACTTAAACCAAACTAACCTAAGGACGTCACACACATCCACGCCCGAAGCAGGACTCGAACCTCCGACCGTAGTAGCAGCGCGGTTCCGGACTGAAACGCCTAGAACCGCTCGTCCACAGCGGCCGGCCTTTCTTAACACAACCTGTACAAGGTTTTCATACTGTTTCTGACCACCTTGTGTAATTTATTAAATGCGTGTAGAGGTTGTCGAGAGTATATAGTAGTTAAGTTTTGATCAGGAATCTATGTCTGGAAATGAATCTTCTGGATATAAAATAACTTTGAATATCGGATCACTATCAAATCTCCCGCTTCACGATACACACACAACCTGAGAAGAGGGCCCGGTTGTCGCTCCCTGTTGACATCACGACATCGTGTACATTTTCGTCCGACATTTTCGTACAACAACGGCTCGAGGAACTGGTACGTTCGCAAATAAAGTAGAGTTTGATGTGGCGCTCCACGGGCGCGCTGCACTCCAGACTTTCAACAGGACGACCTGCGTACTGGACTCGCATTCGGAAGGACGGCGGTTCAGACACCCGTCCGGCCATCCATATTTAGGTTTTCCTTGATTTAATAAATCGCTGCAGGCAAATGCTGGGATGGTTCCTCTGAAAGGGCACGGCCGATTTCCTTCCTTATCCTTGACACAATCCGAGTTTATGCTCCGTCTCTAATGACCTCGACGTAGACGAGACATTAAATTCTAATCTTCCTTCCTTTCTTCCTCGTCCTCCGTCATATACATGAAAAATCGGCGGCGATGATTCGAAATATCTGTCAGACCATTGGTTTCTGTAGAGCACGCTTGTGAGACAGGGCTTACTCTGGCGCTCCACGCTCACCGTGAAGTGGGAAATTTAAAAGAGATCCGATCTTTAAGCTTATTTTATGTCAAAATCGAGTAGCCCCAAACATGAGCTCCTTCTCAAACTTTTATCTAGTAAGTCCCCTTCACAACCACTACTAGCCTGTAATCGGAATTGTGAAACATTCTGTATACAGGGTGTTAACTAATATGTAGGAGACTGCTGTGAAGAATGAAAAAAAAATGATCAGACATACACTGATCAACCAGAACATCATGAGCACCTACCCAACAGCCGGTATGTCCACCTTTGGTATGGATGACAGTGGCACGCATCTTGGCATGGAAGCAATCATGCCTTGGTAGGTCGCTGGAGGGAGATGGCACTACGTCTCACCTAATTCCCGCAAATTCCGGGGAGAGGCGCCATGAGCTCCGATGCCACGTTCAATCACATCCCAGATGTGTTCGACTGGGTTCAGATCTGGCCACTTGCGGGGGGGGGGGGGGGGGGGGGGGCAGCACATCAATTGCAACTCACCACTGTGTTCCTCAAACAAATCCATCACTCTCCTGTCCTTGTACATGGTGCATTATCTTATTGAAAAATGCCACTGCCGGCAGGAAACATAATCATGGTGTACATCGCGTGCAACCACTGTACGATACTCCTTGGCCATCACAATGCTCCACTGGACTGATGGACGTCTATGCAAATGTTCCCCAGAGTACAGTGGAGCTGCCGCCAGGTTGTCTCCATCCCACAGTACAGGTGTCAAGGACCTGTTCCTCTGGAAGATGACGGATTCTTGCCCTCCTGTCGGCATGATGAAGTAGTTATCGGGTTTCTTCAGACCATGCAATGCTCTGCCACTGCGCCAAAATCCAGTGCCGATGGTCACGTTCCCATTTCAGTCGTAATTGCCACCGTTGTGCTATTAAGATTGGCACTTTCATGCATCGTCAGCTGTGGAGGCCCTTCATTAGCAATGTTCGGTGCACTGTGCGTTCAAGCACACTTGTAGGCTGCCTAAAAGTCTGATGTTAGTTCTGCCACAGCTCGCCATTTGTCCTGTTTTACCAGTCAGACCAGCCTACGAAGTCCAACATCTGTAATGAAAGGTGGCGGCCAAACCCCACAACGTCTGAAGATGGTTTCTCCTTCGTTTAGCCATGAAACTCAACACAACACTCCTAGAACATCCAGCAAGTCATGCAGTTTCCGAAATGTGCATAATGAGTATCCAGGGCATCATAATCTCTCCTTGGGACAAACAGGGATTGCGTGAATTTCCCATTCTTCACACAGAAAGCACACTCACAGATACTACATGCACCTTGTGTGTGTTTGATTAGCAGTAATTCTACGCCGCTGTCGCCTGGACGAGTTTATATCGATAGTCGGTCGGTGGTCCTTATGTTCGGGCTGATCAGTCTATAAGAATGGCGATAAACCATCAGATTTAAAAAAAAAATCATTCACACAATTCTGAACGCCGCAAGAGGTGGCAAGTGGGGGAATTATAGCACGATCAACTCAACAGCTCATGCATCCAAGTTGCTGACAGTAATAACATACAGAAGAATAAAAACGAAAATTGAGTCCCCAACATGGATCCGCTACGACCTGATTCCAATGCCCCATGTGCTCCTTTTCCTCGAACATATCTGCGTCCTCTACACCTCCCACTGAGTTGATACCCTTCATTGCCTGGTTGCTCCTCTCCTCTCCAATCCCCCACCATCTGCTGCACCTTCCTCCACTTCTGCACCCTTCATCTCTTCTCTCAAACTGGCTTCAACTCCCCTTCCCAAATGATGCCCTCCCTCCCGGAATGTATCCCTAATATCAACTCTGATCCTCACTTACCCCTCACTCCCTCTTCCTGGGCTCCCTCTACCACTCCTTCCATCCTGTTTTTTTCCCTGCTGGCCCTCTCTCTGACTCCCTTCTCTCCCCTCGAGTCCTTTTGCTCTCCCTTCCACTGCCTTTCCCCCTCCTTGCGTCTGCCCAGCCCCCCTTTTTCTATGTCCCCTACCCCCATCGGCTCCCCCTTTCTTCTTTTCCTCTCTCCCCCCCTTTTCCACCTCATCAGTCTGGGCCATCTGCCACTGTGCTGCCTCTATAGCGCTGGTTTAAGTGCATATTCAGTGTTGTGCCTACCCTGTCAGTGTTTAGAACAGCCAGCATACTGTCTCTAGTTGTGTTTTTTATCTCAAGCCATGTTTCTTAATTGTGCCTGTCTATCTACTTTGTGTTTTAAACAGCATCACCGACCATTTGTTTTTATATTTTCTTCTCATCCTTTTCTCCATGTTTCAGTTTTCAATAGTCCCCGATTTATCGCCTGCTTTTATTGTTCTCGTATCTCCTAATTCTGTAGGCTGCAGAACGGCGTATTCTGCTGCTGCCAGCCCGACCCCCCCCCCCCCCCTCCCCCAACCTGAGGACGAATCGAAATCCAATAAAGAAAAAAATGAGTTTCTGTTAGATGACGATGAGTTTTCTTTTGGGAAAGGTAATGGTGCAGGAAAGGCAGTTCTGATGTTGCAATTCATATGGAAGAAAATCAAGACCAATTTGTCGACCTGGAGAAAGCGTTCCACAATATAAAATGTTGGAGAATTTATCAAAATCTGAGAAAAGTACGAGTAAGCTCTAGGGAAAGACGGGGAATATATAATGCGGAAAACAATCAAGAGCAAAGTGCTCAGATGAAAAAGGATGTAAGACAGATGCTCACTCTATACATTGAAGAATGAATGATGGGAGAAAAGAAGTTTCAAGAGTGGGACTAAAATTCAGGCTGAAAGTATAATACAGGGTGATTCAAAAAGAATACCACAACTTTAAGAATTTAAAACTCTGCAACGACAAAAGGCAGAGCTAAGCACTATTTGTCGGCGAATTAAGGAAGCTATAAAGTTTCATTTAGTTGTACATTTCTTCGCTTGAGGCGCTGTTGACTAGGCGTCAGCGTCAGTTGTTGCTAAGATGGCGGCCGCTCAACAGAAAGTGTTTAGTGATGAAGCAACTTTCCACACTAACGGAAAAGTCAACCGTCACAATGTCTGTATATGGGGCACTGAGAATCCTCGGGAAACAACTCAGTATGAACGTGACTAGCCTAAGGTGAACGTTTTCTGTGCCATTTCAGCCAATAAAGTTTTTGGTCCCTTTTTCTTCGAAGGTGCTACTGTAACTGGACTACAGTATCTGGAGATGTTAGAGAACTGGCTGTTCCCTCAGCTCGAACAAAAAGCACAACAATTCATATTTCAGCAGGATGGAGCGCCACCACATTGGCACTTATCTGTCTGTAACTTCCTGAACGTCAACTACCCGAGGCGATGGATCGGCCGCCAGGCAGCCCGTGACAGAGCACTTCATCACTGGCCTCCAAGAAGCCCTGATCTTACCCCCTGCGATTTTTTCTTATGGCGGTATGTTAAGGATATGGTGTTTCGGCCACCTCTTCCAGCCACCATTGATGATTTGAAACGAGAAATAACAGCATCTATCCAAACAGTTACGCCTGATATGCTACAGAGAGTGTGGAACGAGTTGGAGTATCGGGTTGATATTGCTCGAGTGTCTGGACGGGGCCATATTGAACATCTCTGAACTTGTTTTTGAGTGAAAAAAAAACCTTTTTAAATACTCTTTGAAATGATGTATAACAGAAGATTATATTATGTTTCTTTCATTAAACACACATTTTTAAAGTTGTGGTATTCTTTTTGAATCACCCTGTATTGATAGGATTAGCTGATGACTGCTATCCTCAGAGAAAGTGAAGAACAATTTCATGATCTGCTGAATGAAATGTTTCAAACGGCTCTGAGCACTATGGGACTCAACTGCTGTGGTCATTAGTCCCCTAGAACTTACAACTACTTAAACCTAACTAACCTAAGGACATCACTGATGTGGTCATTAGTCCCCTAGAACTTAGAACTACTTAAACCTAACTAACCTAAGGACATAACACACATCCATGCCTGAGGCAGGATTCGAACCTGCGACCGTAGGAGTCGCACGGTTCCGGACTGCGCGCCTAGTGAATGAAATGATTTAATGGGTACAGAATATGGATTGAGAGTAAATCGAAGAAAGAAGAAAGTAAAGAGAAGTAGTAGAAACGAGACCATTGAAAAACTTAACATCCGAATTTATTATCACAAAGTAGATGAAGTTACGGAATTCTGCCACCTAGGGAGCAAAGTAATCCATGACGGATGGAGGAAGAACATAAAGAAGAAGACGAGAACATGAGAAAAAGGCATTCCTTGCTAAGAGAAGTCTACTAATATCAGACATAGCCCTTGATTTGAGGAAGAAATTTCTGAGAATGTATGTTTGGAGCATTGTTTGATAATGAGACGTGGACTTATGGAAAACTGTAACAGAAGAGAAACGAAACATTTGAGAAGTCGTGCAACATACGAATGATGTAATGTAGGTAGACTGGTAAGGAATGAGGAGGTTCTCCGAAGGATCACCAAGGGAAGTACAAATGGAGAACACTGACACGGAGAAGAGACAGGACTATATGACATTTATTAAGACACCAGGAGAGTAAGCTTTATGGTACTGGAGGTAGCCGTAGTGGACAAAAACTGTAGAGAGCCGAGCAGTCTGAGGCGCTGCAGTCATGGACTGTGCGGCTGGTCCCGGCGGAGGTTAGAGTCCTCCCTCGGGCATGGGTGTGTGTGTGTTTGTCCTTAGGATAATTTAGGTTGAATAGTGTGTAAGCTTAGGGACTGATGACCTTAGCAGTTAAGTCCCATAAGATTTCACACACATTTGGACAAAACCTGTAGAGGAAGACAGAAATTGGAATACACCCAGCAAATAATTGAGGGCATAGGTTGTAATTGCTACTCTGAGATGAAGAGGTTAGCACAGGACAGTATTTGTGGTGGGCAGCTTCAAACCAGTCAGAATACAGATGAGTCAAAAATATAAACTGTTCCATCAGTACGCCGAAGATGGAATGACAAACCTTGAAGTAAGTTTCACGAGTAAATTGGATTTCAGGATGAAGGATCAGCATTCGCATCTCGTGGTGTAGCGGCTAGATTTGCTGCTTCTGGAGCACGGGGTCCCGCGTTCGATTCCCGGCCAGGTTGGGGATTTTCTCTGCCCGGGGACTGAGTGTTTGTGTTGTCCTTATGGTTTCATTATCATTCATGAAAGTGGTGAGATTGGACTGTGTAAATATTGTGACTTTGTATGGGCTCTGATAACCGCGCAGTTGAGCGCTCCAAAACCAAACTTCATCATCATCGAATGATCAGTGCTAAGATCTACACGATCTGCAGTGAAAGTGCGGATGAATTACAGGGGGGTTGTGGATAGTAATGACCACAACATTTGGTTCAGAAGTAAACAAATAAGGACAGAAGAAAATGAAACGATTGAAATGAGACCAGTAAATTAACGCAAAATGTATAGAAGGGTTTCGTCTGCCATAAAGTAAAACAATGCATTGCAGAAGGATCAATAAGGATATAAGAAACAGACTAGAGCAGTTAAAGAGATTCATCGCTAGTAGAAGCCTACTTTTTAGAGACTGGTCAGATTTAGAAAAAGAAATTTGTGATAATGATAAAAGTCAGGAGCATAGTATATAAATGGAGCATTGACTATGGGAAAACAGAAAAAAAGGGGAGAGTAGAAGCGTCGGACATGAAGAGTTACGGACACCTGTTGAAAAGTGGAAGGACTGATGAGATAAGAAACGAGGCTCTCGTTCGAATCCGCGACGTGAAGAATATGTAGAGAAAATCGACTAGAAGTAGAGTCACGGTGACAGGACGTGTATTATGTGAGGATATACGTAAAATTGTTGAAATATTCTCCCACCAGATAGTTCAGTAACGTATTAGAAACACTTTTTCCAATTTTCAGCGATTAATGTCTAAAACAAATGACGTAAAAACTACCTATTTTCGACGACTGCGCAGTTCCACGTCTCCTTTTCTACACGACTCAGACTTTATCAAAGCTGGGCATAATTGCCACCAGGTAATATCCGCGGGCCTCTATTTATTAATTCTGTAGATCGTTTATCGCTGCTATTTATTTACAGATGATCGGTTTCAGACAATCTCACCTGTCCTGGCTTTCTGTGTTTAGTTATTTCCTGCTGTCACACAGGGGTGTGAAGATTATACGACGCTCTGCGCCCGTTTACGATGCAATCAATTACGATTTATTAAAGAAATGCTCACACTGTGCAGTATAAAACCTGCAGGAGAGCTTTAACAACGCCATTGGAACAGATGACCACAGAGAACGTTTTCTTTACCTACTGTCGTTAAAACTGTCGCATATGTTGCTGGTCTGGTACTCAGTGATGGGAACAGTGGTAAAATCAAGAACCTTTAGACCCTAAGATTTGATGCATGTTGTTTCACTGAATACCTGTTGAAAAAGACTGATTACGTGTGTATAGCTAGTTCTGAAATTACGGTGAACGATATTGTCAAAAGGAGACGCCAGGAGGATCAGACTAGAAGAAAATAGCTATATGAAGATCGAGAAGATCAAATGTATCTTTATGGCTAACATTAGGGTACTTGTTTATGACGTAAGTGTTAATAAAACCTTATTTTTGTGTTTCCAGCACTTGCTGCTGAACCTTAAGATAAAAAAAACTGGAATTCGCTGCCGGCCAGGGTGGCCGAGCGGTTCTAGGCTCTTCAGTCTGGAACCGCGCGACCGATACGGTCGAAGGTTGGAATGCTGCCTCGAGCATGGATGTGTGTGATGTGCTTAAGTTAGTTAGGTTTAAGTAGTTCTAGGAGACTGATGACCTCTGATGTTAAGTCCCATAGTGCTCAGAGCCATTTGAACCACTTCTGGAATTCGCTACTGACTTTGCACAACTTCATGTAGAATAAAATTTTATAAAGTCCAGTGTTGCCAAATTTATTTAAAGTTTTGTGAAATAAAAATTGCCATGTGTCTTACAAAACTTTAAAAAAATTGTTGTAGCTATTCAGAGACTGTTATTAGAAAACTGGCACACAGATTTGTTTATTTAATTGCAACGTATATCTTACGACACTGAAAAAGTGTTACATTGATAGTATGTGTAGTAAATGTATCCAGCAACGTCCTGTTCAAATTATATGACACAAAAATTGAAAATTTCCAGGTTATAGCCAATAACATAGTGACAAGCTGTACAAATTTAGCTCAATTATCTGTCAAACAGCAGCAGTTCCATTAGTTTATTTTTACCCGTGTATTTTTTCAACCGTAACCCTGAAGAAGTCAGGGTTTAGCTCCTGTGGTACTAAAGAGGTCCAGCGAGACAAATAACTGTAAGGGAAGACAAAAATTTGAATATATCCGACAAATAATCGAGGACGTAGAGTGCAGATGCTTCCCTCAGATGAAGCGGTTCGCACAACAGAGAAAGTCGTGGAGGAACGCATCCAACTAGTCAAAAACAGGATTGCCTGGAAAAATTAAAAAAGAAAGACTGCAGCCAAGGAGATCAATCATGGGAATTGAGTGATCTTGCGCCCTGTCGGACTGGTTTAAGTTACAAACACGGCTCTGCCCCGTATAACTAAGCACATTCATCAGCTGGCTTCCCGCGCCCGGGTTCCCGGGTTCGATTCCCGACGGGGTCAGGGATTTTCTCTGCCTCATGATGACTGGGTGTTGTGTGATGTCATTAGGTTAGTTAGGTTTAAGTAGTTCTAAGTTCTAGGGGACTCATGACCATAGACGTTCCTTGCACGAGGTTAGCTCTAGTCCCATAGTGCTCAGAGCCATTTCATCAGCTGGGAGGCCACAAGTATGTACTGAAATCCTGAACTTAATTGCAGTGTGTCTCCTTCCCCCAAAGACCACACACGTCGCTGGTTCGCATCATTTTCACAGGAGTTTCATATGGAGGAACGCAGAGGCGTTGTCCGTAATTAACTTTAGTGCTAATAAGCGGAGCTTACATTAACGGTGTTGGGTAGGTTAACACTTGTTAGTCTGCGGTAATAAAAGAGGAGGCCGGGTTGGGGGGGGGGGAGGGGAGGTGTCACGCTGCAGCGGAAACAAACAGCAGGTTCGTGAGAGGAGTGGGCTGTCAAGACTAATGAGCGCTTTGTAGAAACAGGTCCTGCAAATACTTGCAGCTTCCGCATGCGCAGCTACAAGTTGGCGTTCCCAGTACACTCCGGACACGTTACCCTCACGGAGGTGTCAGTTTCCTGCGTTAGCCACTGAATTAAATTCACAAATGCATTGAGTTAATGAAGAGAGATAAATGAAGATGCAACGACTAGAGACTTAATAATATATATTTTTGTATGGAGGTTTGAGAGACTCTGGCCGTTCACTTATGTAATAAAATGGAACACCTACTGTAGAGTCTTGTACCAAGGATGCAAGGGAGAAAAAAAATGTTCAAATGTGTGTGATATATTATGGAACTTAACTGCTAAGGCCATCAGTCCCTAAGCTTACACACTACTTAACCTAAATTATCTTAAGGACAAACACACACAGCCATGCCCGAGGGAGGACTCGAACCTCCGCCGGGACCAGCCGCACAGTCCATGACTGCAGCGCCTGAGACTGCTGGGCTAATCCCGCGCGGCTAAGCAAGGGAGACAATGTTGCCACGAGTGGCCAGTAACCGCTTTTTGCAACATAGATGCACTTGTGGGTAAGCCGTGTATCGACTCCTTGTATTTAGATTGCATTGGTTTTCCTTTTCTCCCCCTGACATGTTTGTTTGATATGTTGTCAGTCATTAAGTGCCTCCTTGGTTGCCTTTTCCCTCGGCTATCGATATCTGCGTTTTTGCTTCCGGCAAACTGCTATGGAGGAAGTGAGATCTTTGGCCGGTGGTAACTTCGTGTGGTGGCGCGGAAGTAGGGTCGTGCTCAGAGAGTCTGCTGGACACGGCAATGTGGCTCGCCAGCGCGGACCAGAGGTTGTCGGTTGTACCGAGTCGCCACGTCATGTATGTCGGTCGTGTGTAACGAGCGGGTGGAGTTGACGGAAGAGCTCCCCGCGGGTTGGTTGTATACAGAACAACCGCTGGAGTAGATGCTGTTCATTTCACCTTGGTGGGACGTTAACAAGCTTCTTTAAGTCCTCCGTTTCAACACTGGAGTTTAAAAAGGAGACAGCTAACATGAACGAGCGGTCACTACCCGTCAACGTTGCAGAGAAGACGTGAACTCCGGTGACAGAGCGTGTTGTCGCGTGACCGTCGCGTGTCGGGTACGCTGGCGACGCGTGCGCGGTCGGATGTGTGGATCCTTGCCATCGGAGGTCGGGTACTGCCTGTTCGAGCATAATTGCAAGTTAAGTTAGTGGAAGGTTTAATCATTAAGTAATAATATTGTGTAACCAGCGTCTCTTCTTCCTTGTGGCCTCCGGAGACCGGGTTTCCTGTCCCCGGCACCGGTGTAATTGAAGACAGTGATCTTTCCCCCTCCTCTCGTTACTGCCCGATGGGAGGTGTAGTTTTGGCAGTTTGATTGTTTCGCTACTCCGTCGGGTGTTATGAGTAAATTCATGCTTCTTGTTGGTTGATTATGTGGTCGCTCATTCAGGACTGTGTGGTGTAATGTTTCCTTGCACAAGGTTAGCTCTAGTTCTGTCAGTAAGTTAAGCCATCTCATGACAAGTTTTCGCTGGTGTAGTAACCAGGCTGAGAGCGGCAATTGTGTTTACGGGCGTATTTAAATTGGTCAGTATTGTGTCTAGCCTGAGCATCCCTTAGTGGGTGATTTGTGGCCGCCTTACACGTCCGTCATATCTGTTATGTTCTAATGATATTCCAGGACACTTTTGTTTAAAAACTTTTTTAATTCCTCTATTCCTTTATTGCCAGTAATCGTGTGTTTGCTGAGACCTGTTTAATTTTTTTTTAATGGCGGTGTTGGTAGCTTCGCTACCTCACCGTACCTTATTAACAAAGTTCTGTATTTACTTTAGTACCCTGTTTACTAATGTTCTTTAAATTTTTAAAAAAACTGTTGTATTGCTATAAATTTCTTGATTGCCGTTAGTGGCGTGCTTGACAGGCTGTAATTGCCGTACTGCTAGCTTGTGTGCGTGCGTGTGTGTGTGTGTGTGTGTGTTTTAAATAACAAATTTTAAACTGTTGTATAGCTATAAATGACTGCACTGTCATTTTCAAAATAAATTTTTAAACTGTTGCATTGTTGTAAATGACTTGATTGCCGTTAGCGGCGTGTTTAAAAGGCTGTTTGTTGCCGTACTGTAAGTTTCTGTAAGATATGAATAAACATTTCTGTGTGAAAATGTCAACTCGACAGTAAACTACTAAAAATTTGGCCCCGTTTCCCAGCTTGTGGTGTGGCTTGTAGTAACCGTAACCACGGTGTCTGTCAGTGGGGTAATGCGGTTATTTATTTACATGAACATGAAGCTACCTGTCTTGAATAAAGTCCACGTGTTGTGGTACAAGACCTCCATAATAGTTCCCTTGGAGACAATATCGGTAATCTCGCTGAAGTCACTGGACGCTATGTACTCCTGTAATTTGCAATGAACTACACCCACTCTGCGCCTGAACTGACAGGCGACAAACTGGAGTGACCCGAGACTCAATACATGCTGTAGAGAGGGCGTTGGCGGCGTGTTGCTTGTCTTTGGTCTCTAGCCTCTGTAGTGATAGATGCGCCTGATCCGTCAGTCTTATCGCTACATCTCCGCCCACCCATGTGCTGGCGACAGTTTATACTACCACACCCACAGCCACACTCCTGATGTTATTTATTATATCACTACCAGTTTCAGTGCTTCAGTGCACTGTCTTCAGGCTTTAATTGACACTGTGGGGGGTTAACTCCATCCAGATACTCGATTCATCATAGGGCAACGTCTATAAATTAGTTTTCACAGACTATCTGTAACGCCAGACTTACATCTCCAACCATCAACTACCAACTCAACAACTTGCGAGTGGCGAACCTGCAATGCGATGAAGACTAATGAATCACGTGAGGTTTATTAGAAAATTTGTGATATCGTAATTCGACGCAGGAGTTCAAATCAAAATTCACAACAAAAAATCACTGCCTGATTTAAAAAAATGTGAATCTCTCAGATGCCATGGTCAGATGTGAATGTAACTTCGTACACAAGCACACAAGCGGTAGTAATGTAAATTATTAGGGTAGCAGTTCTCTGTGACATGTGAGAGGGCCAACTGACAGCATTAGTCATATATGTGTTTAGTTCAAAAAAATGGCTCTGAGCAGTATGGGATATAACTTCTGAGGTCATCAGCCCCCTAGAACGTAGAACTACCTAAACCTAACTAACCTAAGGACATCACAAAGATCCTATGCCCGAGGCAGGATTCGAACCTGCGACCGTAGCGGTCGCGCGGGTCCAGACTGTAGCGCCTAGAACAGCTCGGCCACACCGGCCGGCTCTGTGTTTAGTGTTGTAACAAGGCCTGGTAGGGTATCCAGTGTGGTCCATTGATCGTGACTGGGCCAAATATCTCACGAAATAAGCATCAAACGAAAAAACTTCAAAGAACGAAACTTGTCTAGCTTGAAGGGGGAAACCAGATGGCGCTATGGTTGTCCCGCTAGATGGCGCTGCCATAGGTCAAACGGTTATCAACTGCGTTTTTGTTTTTAATATTAAAAATAGGAACCCTCATTTTTATTGAATATTCGTGTAATACGTAAAGAAATATGAATATTTAATTGGACCACTTTTTTCGCTTTGTGACAGATGGCACTGTAATAGCCACAAACATATGGCTCACAATTTTAGATGAACGGTTGGTAACAGTCAGGATTTTTAAATACAGAACGTAAGTACGATTGAACTTTCTATTTCGGTTGTCCCAATGTGGTGGATGTACCTTTGTGAACTTGTCATTTCTGAGAACTCATGCTGTTGCAGCGTGATTACCAGTAAATACCACATTAATGCAATAAATGCTCAAAATAATGTCCGTCAACCTCAAAGCATTTGGCAATACGTGTAACGACATTCCTCTCAACAGCGAGTAGTTCGCCTTCCGTAATGTTCGCACGTGCATTGACAATGCGCTGACTCATGTTGTTAGGCGTTGTCAGTGGATCACGATAGCAAATATCCTTTAACGTTGCCCACAGAATGAAATCCGGGGACGTCAGATCCGGTGAACGTGCGGGCCATGGTATGGTGCTTCAACGACCAATCCACCTGTCACGATATATGCTATTCAATACCGCTTCCACCGCACGCGAGCTATGTGTCGGACATCCATCAGATTGGAAGTACATCGCCATTCTGTCATGCAGTGAAACATCTCGTAGTAACATCGGTAGAACATTACGTAGGAAATCAGCATACATTGCACCATTTAGATTGTCACAGATAGAATGGGGGCCAATAATCCTTCCTCCCATAATACTGCCCCATGCATTAATCCGCCAAGGTCACTGATGTTCCACTTGTCGCAGCCATCGTGGATTTTCCGTTGCCCAGTAGTGCATATTATGCCGGTGTACGTTACCGCTGTTGGTGAATGACGCTTCGTCGGTAAATAGTACGAGCGCAAAAATCTGTGATCGTCCCGTAATTTCTCTTGTGCCCAGCGGAAGAACTGTACACGACGCTGAAAGTCGAAGCCATGCAATTCCTGATACATAGGAATATGGTACGGTTGCAATCGATGTTGATGTAGCATTCTCAACACCGACGTTTTTGAGATTACCGATTCTCGCGCAATTTGTCTGCTACTGACGTGCGGATTAGCCGCGACAGCAGCTAAAACACCTGCATGGGCATCATCTTTTGTTGCAGGTCGTGGTTGACGTTCCACATGTGGCTGAACACTTTCTGTTTCCTTAAATAACGTGACTATCCGGCGAACGGTCCTGACACTTGGATGATGTCATCCAGGAAACCGAGCACCATACATAGCACACGCCCGTTAGGCATTTTCATCACAATAGCCATACATCAACACGGTATCGATCTTTTCCGCGATTGGTAGAAGGTCAATTTTAACTCGGGTAATGTATTAAGAAGAAAATACCGTCCGCACTGGCAGAATGTTTCGTGATACCACGTACTTGTACGTTTGTGACTATTACAGCGCCATCTATCACAAAGCGGAAAAAGTGGTCCAACTAAAACATTCATATGTCTTTACGGACTACACGAATATGTAATAAAAATGGGGGTTCCTATTTTTTAAAAAACCCAGTTGATATCCGTTTGACCTATGGCAGCGCCATCTAGCGGGCCAACCATAGCGCCATCTGATTTCCCCCTTCAAGCTAGACGAGTTTCGTTCTTTGTAGTTTTTTCGTTTGATGCTTACTTCGTGAGATATTTGGCCCGGTCACTATCAATGGACCACCCTGTATAAGGGGCGTGGTTAGTGTCCAGATACTGACAATCACTTCTAAGGATAGGGAGATGCCATGTACAGTGTGAGGCAGCATTATCAGCACCTGACGGAGTTTGGACTCATTGTGGATCTCCAGTTGGCCAAATAGTCCATTTGGGCAACATCTAGATCTTTGAGTGTTCACACCTGACAGTTTTCTGACAAGACAAGCAGAATCGTATTCCAGTTAAGTCTGTTGCTGCACAAGCTCTGCTCGATGGTCCTGCTGTTTTCGTCAGTTGCAGACTTAATTTTAGTTTAGATATAAACGATTCCTTTGGTCATGGTAACGGTTGGTTTACTGTTGCCATCGTTCGTGGTGGTACAGGAGTACCAAGTGTTGGTGGACTTGAAAGTTTTGTTGACAGAGACATTATTGCTTTTCGAACTTACCATGGAAACGCGAGGGCAGGCTTACTCGTCTTCACAGTTCCTGTTGACCACATCAGACCACCACAAAGGAGGATTCCCGTATTCAGCTAAAAGCGAGTCGTCACCTGCCATCCTAGAGCAAATAATGTCCTCCCTGCAACATTCTATGTCATCCCACACCATTTGTCGGACACTAGCAGCAGGCGGACTAGGCTACCATTCACACCACAGCGCAAATGGCTGCCTTTGACCTAGTGGCCTGGCTGGGAAGCAAAACTGCATCACATTGTGTCGAGCAGGTGAGCAATGAATAGCGGCTATCCAGGACCCCGAGAGGCCATAGCAGGTGAGTATGGGGGTGAACTCAAGAGAAGTCACAATCTTCCAGTGTTTTGGGATATACTTCTGGCGTCATGGTGTGGGGAATCAATAGGTACGACTTCAGAGCACCTCTGGTAGTCACTAAATCTGATATCACAACGGTACGTCATGGACAACCTGCATCATCATGTGTAACCTCTCTTGTGACACTACTGTGGGGCGATTTTTCAACAGGACAATTCTCGTCCACACGTGGCACATAACTATGAAACGTATGCGTGACGTTGAGGTGCTGTCCATGCCAGCAGGATCCCCAGATCATGCCCCGATCGAACACATGGGGACCCAGTTTGGACGTCAAAACTCTGTCCCAGTTCCAGTATCGGACCAGCTGGCACGGCCGCGGACCAGCTACCTCCAGAAGAGGATGCGACAGCTTTGTGACACTGTTCCCAACCGAATCAGTGCATGGGCCAGAGGCGGTACAACGTCATACTGGTAAAAAGTTGTGTGTAGCTTTCACTCGATACTGTGATAACTGGATTAACATCGCACACACTTCCAACTGGTGCAATGTCATTTCGTTTTCTCTTTCCTTTCTTCGTACCTTCTTCGGCAGTCTACCGGATGCCTTCGATAAGTAACGCGACTCAACTTTTTCTAGGCCAGGTTCGGTTGAAAAAAAATGCTGAATTTGTTGAGGGACACTGTGGAACATTTCCGATTCGGCACCTATACGAGGTGCATTCAAGTTCTAAGGCCGATTTTTTTTTCTCCGGACTGGAAAGAGATAGAAACACGCGCATTGTTTTAAAATGAGGCCGCGTTCATTGTCAATGCGTCCCAGACATGGCAGAACCGTACGGCAGATGGAATTTTTCCGCCAGCGGCGAGGATGAGAACTGTTTTAAATACTTAAAATGGCGACGTTTTCCTTACTTGAATGCGTGCAATCATTCGTTTTCTGAATTTGCGTGCTGTGAAACCAATTGAAATTCATCGACAGTTGAAGGAGACATGTGGTGATGGAGTTATGGATGTGTCGAAAGTGCGTTCGTGGGTGCTACAGTTTAATGAAGGCAGAACATCGTGTGACAACAAACCGAAACAACCTCTGCCTCGCACAAGCCAGTCTGACGACACGATCGAGAAAGTGGAGAGATTTGTTTTGGGGGATCGCCGAATTACTGTTGAACAGATCTCCTCCAGAGGTGGCATTTCTGTGGGTTCTGTGCCCACAATCCTGCATGACGACCTGAAAATACGAAAAGTGTCATCCAGGTGGGTGCCACGAATGCTGACGGACGATCACATGGCTACCCGTGTGGCATGTTGCCAAGCAATGTTGACGAACAACGACAGCATGAATGGGACTTTCTTTTCGTCGCTTGTGACAATGGATGAGACGTGGATGCCATTTTTCAATCCAGAAACAAAGCGCCGGTCAGCTCAATGGAAGCACACAGATTCACCGCCACCAAAAAAAATTCGAGTAACCGCCACTGCTGAAAAAATGATGGTGTCTATGTTCTGGGACAGCGAGGGCGTAATCCTTACCCATTGCGTTCGAAAGGGCGCTACGGTAACAGGTGCATCCTACGAAAATGTTTTGATGAACAAATTCCTTCCTGCACTGCAACAAAAACGTCCGGGAAGAGCTGCGTGTGTGCTGTTTCATCGAGACAACGCACCCGCACATCGAGCTAACGTTACGCAACGGTTTCTTCGTGGTAACAACTTTGAAGTGATTCCTCACCTGACCTGGCTCCTAGTGACTTTTGGCTTTTTCCAACAGTGAAAGACACTCTCCATGGCCGCACATTCACCAGCCATGCTTCTTTTGCTCAGCGATTTTACAGTGGTCAAAACAGACTCCTAAAGAAGCCTTCGCCGCTGAGTCATGGCCTCAGAGACGTCGAGAGACCGCTATAATGAGCCTTCAAGGTGGCATCTCCAATGGAGGTGCGTTCCAAGCAGAGGGCGGTCACTGAAATTCCTTTGGAGGAAAGCCATAGGTTCGCAGATATTCATAATCAATTGACCTCTCAGCCACAAACAATCCAGAGCTAATAGACAGAATCGTGACTGATACAGGGATTACGGATCACAAGGACATTGTAGCTAGGCTCAATACCGTTTCTTCCAAATCCACCAGAAACAAACGCAAAATAATTTTATTAAAAAAAAACGGATAAAGTGTCACTAGAAGTCTTCCTAAGATCTCCATTCCTTCCGAACAGACTATGCAAATGTAGACGAGATGTGGCTCAAATTCAAAGATATACACTCCTGGAAATGGAAAAAAGAACACATTGACACCGGTGTGTCAGACCCACCATACTTGCTCCGGACACTGCGAGAGGGCTGTACAAGCAATGATCACACGCACGGCACAGCGGACCCACCAGGAACCGCGGTGTTGGCCGTCGAATGGCGCTAGCTGCGCAGCATTTCTGCACCGCCGCCGTCAGTGTCAGCCAGTTTGCCGTGGCATACGGAGCTCCATCGCAGTCTTTAACACTGGTAGCATGCCGCGACAGCGTGGACGTGAACCGTATGTGCAGTTGACGGACTTTGAGCGAGGGCGTATAGTGGGCATTCGGGAGGCCGGGTGGACGTACCGCCGAATTGCTCAACACGTAGGTCGTGAGGTCTCCACAGTACATCGATGTTGTCGCCAGTGGTCGGCGGAAGGTGCACGTGCCCGTCGACCTGGGACCGAACCGCAGCGACGCACGGATGCACGCCAAGACTGTAGGATCCTACGCAGTGCCGTAGGGGACCGCACCGCCACTTCCCAGCAAATTAGGGACACTGTTGCTCCTGGGGTATCGGCGAGGACCATTCGCAACCGTCTCCATGAAGCTGGGCTACGGTCCCGCACACCGTTAGGCCGTCTTCCGCTCACGCCCCAACATCGTGCAGCCCGCCTACAGTGGTGTCGCGACAGGCGTGAATGGAGGGACGAATGGAGACGTGTCGTCTTCAGCGATGAGAGTCGCTTCTGCCTTGGTGCCAATGATGGTCGTATGCACGTCCGCATGTATCCCGTGCCACCCAACGTGCTCTAGAAGGTGTAAGTCAACTACCCTGGCCAGCAAGATCTCCGGATCTGTCCCCCATTGAGCATGTTTGGGACTGGATGAAGCGTCGTCTCACGCGGTATGCACGTCCAGCACGAACGCTGGTCCAACTGAGACGCCAGGTGGAAATGGCATGGCAAGCCGTTCCACAGGACGACATCCAGCATCTCTACGATCGTCTCCATGGGAGAATAGCAGCCTGCATTGCTGCGAAAGGTGGATAAACACTGTACTAGTGCCGACATTGTGCATGCTCTGTTGCCTGTGTCTATGTGCCTGTGGTTCTGTCAGTGTGATCATGTGATGTATCTGACCGCAGGAACGTGTCAATAAAGTTTCCCCTTCCTGGGAGAATGAATTCACGGTGTTCTTATTTCAATTTCCAAGAGTGTAGTAGCAACAGCAGTTGAGAGATTCATTCCTCATAAGTTGGTAAGAGATGGAACTGATCCCCCATGGTACACAAAACAGGTCAGAACGCTGTTGCAGAGGGAACGGAAAATACATGCGAAGTTCAGGAGAACGCGAGATCCCGAAGACTGGCTAAAATTTACAGACGCGCGAAATTTGGCACGGACTTCAATGCGAGTTATTGAACGCATTTTTCCGAAATTCCTTCACTAGGGAAGACGAATGGAATATTACAGAATTTGAAACACGAACAGCTGCTAGCATGAGTTTCTTACGATGCCTTAGGGGTTGCGAAGCAACTCAGAGCGCTTGATACGGGCAAGTCTTCAGGTCCAGATTGTAAACCGATTAGGTTCCTTTCAGATTATGCTGATACAATAGCTCCCTACTTAGCAATCATATACAACCGCTCGCTCACCGATAGATGTGTACCTAGAGAGTGGAAAATTGCGCAGGTCGCACCAGTGTTCAAGAAGGGTAGTAGGAGTAATCAGTCGAACTACAGACCTATGCCATTGACGTCGGTTTGCAGTAGGGTTTTGGAGCATATACTGTATTCAAACATTATGAATCACCTCGAAGGGAACGGTCTATTGATCAGCATGGTGTCAGAAAACATCGTTCTTGTGCAACGCAGCTAGCTCTTTATTCGCACGAAGTAACGGCCGCTATCGAGAGGGGATCTCAAGTTGATTCCGTATATCTAGATTTCCGGAAAGCTTTTGACACCGTTCCTCACAAGCGACTTCTAACCAAGCTGCGGGCATATGGGGTATCATCTCAGCTGTGCGACTGGATTCGTGATTTCCTGTTAGGAAGGTCGCAGTTCGTAGACTGCAAATCATCGAGTGAAACTGAAGTGATATCAGGTGTTCCCCACGGAAGCGTCCTGGGACCTCTGCTGTTCCTGATCTATATAAATGACCTGGGTGACAATGTGAGCAGATCGCTTAGGTTGTTCGCAGATGATGCTGTAATTTACCGTCTAGTAAGGTCATCCGAAGACCAGTATCAGTTGCAAAGCGATTTAGAAAAGATTGCTGTATGGTGTGGCAGGTGGCAGTTGACGCTAAATAACGAAAAGTGTGAGGTGATCCACATGAGTTCCAAAAGAAATCCGTTGGAATTCGATTACTCGATAAATAGTACAATTCTCAACGCTGTCAATTCAACTAAGTACCTGGGTGTCAAAATTACGAACAACTTCCGTTGGAAAGACCACACAGATAATATTGTGGGGAAGGCGAGCCAAAGGTTGCGTTTCATTGGCAGGAACTTAGAAGACGCAACAAGTACACTAAAGAGACAGCTTACACTACACTCGTTCGTCCTCTATTAGAATATTGCTGCGCGGTGTGGGATCCTTACCAGGTGGGATTGACGGAGGACATCGAATGGGTGCAAAAAAGGGCACCTCGTTTTGTATTATCACGTAATAGGGGAGAGAGTGTGGCAGATATGATACGCGAGTTGGGATGAAAGTCATTAAAGCAAAGACGTTTTCCGTCGCGGCGAGAGCTATTGACGAAATTTCAGTCACCAACTTTCTCTTCGGAATCCGAAAATATTTTGTTGAGCCCAACCTACATAGGTAGGAATGATCATCAAAATAAAATAAGAGAAATCACAGCTCGAGTAGAAAGGTTTAGGTGTTCGTTTTTCCCGCGCGCTGTTCTGGAGTGGAATGGTAGAGTGATTGTAATACTGTGGTTCGATGAACCCTCTGCCAAGCACTTAAATGTGAATTGCAGAGTAATCATGTAGATGTAAATGTAGATGTAGAACGTCTACGGAGACTTGGCAGTGAAGGGAAGCACGTTGAGTTGTTGGGTGGCGCATCTGTCATCATTGCACAAAGGCCTCCATCGTGCCGGCTGGGGGCAAAAGCTTGTGGCTGGTCCACTATTGGAAAGTACGGGCCCTGGCATTCGATGTGATCGGCAGATCACGATCAAACACTTCGCTGCATATCTCTACGTCTCTGTTAAACGCGTGCCCTCATCGTGACCTCTGGGCTCCTCGCCGCCTAACACAAGACCATGAAGAACAACGAAGGGCCACCTGTGCAGAATTCGTTGCGCGTTGCAAGGTCTACTGCGACAATTTTTTGCCGAATATCGTCACACGCGCTGAAACATGGGCTCATCACTTCGCACCAGGACGAAAAGGGGTAGCGGCACACCACCTATTCTCTCAAACATGAAGTTCAGAGCCAAATCTTCAGCCGGTAAAATGATGGCTACGGTCTTCTGTAATTCTACGTCCTCCCTCGTTGTGAAACGATCATTAGTGAATTGTATTTTACAACCCTTGGGAAAGTGAAGAAACGGCTGGAACATATTGAAAGGTATGTGCTAAGGTCTGATCAGGGTAGCTCCAGGAAATAGTCGGTAGTTGCCAACCGCAAGGTTGAATCAGTATAATATTTTTCAGAACTAGGTTCTTTGATGGTCAAGAGAGCTGGGCACGCGCAGTAAAAAACCGAGGAGTCGCAGGTAGGTGCCGGGAGAAAGCAGACGTGTGGTGACAGCTGTAAGGTAGGTCGCGCTCGCTGCCCCAGACCAAACCTTAGCACGCAAATGAGAGAAGATATATAATGATTTCAAATTGGTTTTGTTAGATAACATTCAGAGTTAGGATTTGTATGTCCAAGGATTGACACAGTAAGCGTTTGACAAAATTTTTTGTAAGATTGTTTCGTGCTACAAAAATGTTGAAAATGTGGGTTTTGTGTATGACTTACAATTTTAATAATATAATCAGGGTGTTACAAGAAGATACGGCCAAACTTTCAGGAAACATTCATCACACACAAAGAAAGAAAATATGTTATGTGGACATGTGTCTGGAAACGCTTACTTTCTATGTTAGAGCTCATTTTATTACTTCTCTTCAAATCATATTAATCATTGAATGGAAACTGACAGCAAAGGAACGTACCAGCGTGACTTCAAACACTTTGTTACAGGAAATGTTCAAAATGTCCTCCGTTAGCGAGGATACATGCATCCACCCTCCGTCGCATGGAATCCCTGATGCGCTGATGCAGCCCTCGAGAATGGCGTATTGTATCACAGCCGTTCACAATACGAGCACGAAGTGTCTCTACATTTGGTACCGGAGTTGCGTAGACAAGAGCTTTCAAATGCCCCCATAAATGAAAGTCAAGAGGGTTGAGGTCAGGAGAGCGTGGAGGCCATGGAATTGGTCCGCCTTTACCAATCCATTGGTCACCGAATCTGTTGTTGAGAAGCGTACGAACACTTCGACTGAAATGTGCAGGAGCTCCATCGTGCATGAACCACATGTTGTGTCGTACTTGTAAAGGCAGATGTTCTAGCAGCACAGATAGAGTATCCCGTATCACGATAATGTGCTCCATTGAGCGTAGGTGGAAGAACATGGGGCCCAATCGAGACATCACCAATAATGCCTGCCCAAACGTTCACAGAAAATCTGTGTTGTTGACGTGATTGCACAATTGCGTGCGGATTCTCGTCAGCCCACAGACGTTGATTGTGAAAATTTACAATTTGATCACGATGGAATGAAGCCTCATCCGTAAAGAGAACATTTGCACTGAAATGAGGATTGACACATTGTTGGATGAACCATTGGCAGAAGTGTACCCGTGGAGGCCAATCAGCTGCTTTTAGTGCCTGCACACGCTGTACATGGTACGGAAACAACTGGTTCTCCCGTAGCACTCTCCATACAGTGACGTGGTCAACGTTACCTTGTACAGCAGCAACTTGTCTGACGCTAAAATTAGGGGTATCGTCAACAACAGGAAGAATTGCCTCGTCCATTGCAGGTGTCCTCGTCGTTCTAGGTCTTCCCCAGTCGCGAGTCATAGGCTGGAATGTTCCGTGCTCCCTAGGACGCCGATCAATTGCTTCGAACGTCTTCCTGTCGGGACACCTTCGTTCTGGAAATCCGTCTCGATACAAACGTACCGCGCCACGGCTATTGCCCCGTGCTAATCCATACATCAAATGGGCATCTGCCAACTCCGCATTTGTAAACATTGCACTGACTGCAAAACCACGTTCGTGATGAACACTAACCTATTGATGCTACGTACTGATGTGCTTGATGCTAGTACTGTAGAGCAATGAGTCGCATGTCAACACAAGCACCGAAGTCAACATTACCTCCCTTCAATTGGGACACCTGGCGGTGAATCGAAAAAGTACAGTACATACTGACGAAACTAAAATGAACTCTAACTTGGAAATTAAACGTTTCTGGACACATGTCCACATAACATATTTTCTTTATTTGTGTGTGAGGAATGTTTCCTGAAAGTTTGGTCGTACCTTTTTGTAACACCCTGTACATTGAAATTAACAATGTGTTTCAATCTAAGAGCCTGAATCAGAATCCAGATCCTTTGCTTAAATTGAATGTGAAAATGGGTAGTAGAGTACAGTTACCCACCAATGAAAGAACCAAGTAAACATCAGGGCCAAATGTTAATTTTCCAGTACGATCTTAATGCCATTGCACAAAGGGCATTATTCTCTTAAATTTTTTTGCTGAGTAACAGATGTTGCATTTCTGGCAAAATGGAGGAGTGCAAGTGAGAAGGCGCGCCGGTCCCCGGCACGCAAATGCCCGGCGGATTAAGCCGTCGGCACACGGACCGTGCTGTCGAACGCTAACGTTGAGCGAGCCAAGTCCAACGTGCTGCTGAACGCTCAGGAACGATGCGACCTGTGCACACGGTACGTGGGCCCCAACGTGGTATGGCCGGCCGCGGTGGTCTCGCGGTTCTAGGCGCGCAGTCCGGAACCGTGCGACTGCTACGGTCGCAGGTTCGAGTCCTGCCTTCGGCGTGGATGTGTCTGATGTCCTTAGGTTAGTTAGGTTTAAGTAGTTCTAAGTTCTAGGGGACTTATGACCACAGCAGTTGAGTCCCATAGTGCTCAGAGCCATTTGAACCATTTTGAACAAAAGTGGTATACGCGAACTCAGCGCACTCCAGCGGCAGTTGAGGGATGTTTGTGTTTCGTAAATCACACTGTTTACTCAACGGGCGCGCGTAAAATTCCCACTTCGGCTCTGTTAAAACGCACTTTTCCTCCATGATCCACGAAAAGGAAAGGACCATGTTCAATCAATGAGGACACAGGCTAACAAAAGTTCCACTCCAAAAACTGCCGTACAAATTTGTAATACTTCTCTGCATAAGATAAACATTATTTCATCATTCGCACATTTTAGTAAAACCAGAAGGTCTGTCTTACTTGATCACTGTTGCTACCCAGTAGCAAAATCTTTACAACATGTGAATTATGAAGCGTAAAAGGAAAAGGAGCGAAGTATGTTTATACAAATAGCGCAAGCTGTCCTGTAAATTTATTAAGCCTATCGAACAAAGTCACCCCTCAAAAAAGGTGAACTTATATTTACATAACATCAAATACTATAGCCTATACTTATATTAAACTAATAATAATAAAGTATCAGAACCTAATAAAACTGCGATTGTTAGGGAAAAAAATTCGATAGTGTTTGGACGCGAACCACCACCACAAACACATATACATGGACACTGGCGCTACTCGTTACGCTAAACCATCAACACACGATTGGTATCAAATAGTAGTATTTTAACCCTTGCTAAAAATGTTAATCGTAGATAATCATGTTTTTATTGAAATTTAATTATAACAAATTGTAACAAGAACAATGCGTTTTGGGTGGATCTCCAGTGGGTCGCTGCTGGGGATATAGCCTACTGTCATAATATGCAAGTTACAATAATTCGTTTGCCACGAATATGATGTTTGTCATTATTTTATTGGAACGAATCACACAGTTCACCGCGGGTTTTCCAGGGATCCTCAATTTGCTGGTGCTCAGAAACGGCATATATACGTATAGGCTTGAAATGAATGCCAATATGGCGCCTCACAGCTCTGTACTGAAGGGAGACGGCGTGCCTGTGACGTAGGTGGCGTTGTGCCATCTCATTGGTCAACCCTCAGACGCACGCTAAGAATATCTGACATGCCAGATATTGCTCCGCACGTTCGGAAAGACTCTCGAGAGTGCTATTCCACGCTATGACGTCAGGAAGTCGGCACGCTCAACGTTCCACGTTCGGATGCACGGTCCGTGTGCCGTCGGCTTTAGTATCGTCCTATGTGCCGGCCAGCCTGCGGATGGTTTTTACGGCGGATTTCCATCTGAGTCCCGGACATTTGCCACGCCAGACATTTGCCACGCCGGACATTTGCCCCTTCGTCAGGTAGCGATCCCTCAGGTAAGAAAAAATGGTTCTAATGGCTCTGAGCACTATGGGACTTAACAGCTGTGGTCATCAGTCCCCTAGAACTTAGAACTACGTTAACCTAACTAACCTAAGGACATCACACACATCCATGCCCGAGGCAGGATTCGAACCTGCGACCGTAGCAGTCGCACGGTTCCGGACTGCGCGCCTAGAACCGCGAGACCACCGCGGCCGGCTCTCAGGTAAGAGACGGCCTTCCTCGTACTTCTTCTGTCCGCTTTCAAACCGCCGTCTCCACATCTTACTCGATACAACCAGCACGTAATGGACCTTCTTCTTCTGCATCTTGGTCAAATGCAGAGCTTCTTTCCCGAAATCGAAATATTTATAACTTTTGTGAAACGAAAGCAATACCGACGATTATGTCAGTATGTAATTAGTTCTGCCAAGTATAAATATAGATCCCTCTGTCTGTACTGTAGCTTCCTTTCATTGCGATAGAAATAGTCCATCGCCATGGGAGCAACAAGAAAGGGACGGTGCAAATAGTGTGCGAATATACGCTAATCATTTCTGTTTGATCACTGCATTTGTGCCTACTTTAATTACTACAATTGTGTGCCCAAAAGACAATAACGGAAGAAGAAATGCGTATGTGAATGTTTGAAAAAAAAGAACGACATACTCCATATTAATTTACTCTTTAAAATGCGATATCCCTTGCGGCGAAACATTAGTTAATAAAGTGTAGCGGGAAAATGTTCAAAAGATGACTGAAAACACGTTCACTAAATAGAGCTAAGAACATCTATGATTGACTTGTCATCTAAAGTGGACGTGGAATTTTAAAATGTTAGAAATAAGGAAAGGAACTAATAAAGAATGCTCTACTTGTAACGTACGTTGTTGTTCTACATTGTTTAGCTCTGGTACTTACGGAGTCACAGAGAAAGTATGCTAGGTTTTGATGTAATGATCTGCACTACAACAGAAACAAGAAGCACAACTTAAGAAAAAATAATGTAATGTGTGTTCCAGCTCACAAGCGACATTGAAGCAGATTGTTCCTGTGACTTAGTATGGGCAGAGATTATATTCGACAACCGGAATAAATTAATTAGTGACTCCTTTTATCGACCTCCGGTCTCAGATGAAACAGTTGCTGAACACTTCAAAGAAAGCTTGGGTGTCATCACAAATATGTAGCCTACTGCTACAATTATAGTTGGCAGTGTCTTCAATCTACCTTCCGTATGTTGACAAAAATACATTTTCAGACTCTATTGTAGATAGAAAACAACTTCCGTAATTGTTCTAAATGCTCTTTTTAAAATTATTTTGAACAATTATTTGATGAAGCCATTCAAATTGTATATGGTTACCAAAACACACTTGACGTCTCAGCCACAAATAATCCTGAGCATCACGACGCATACAGGGATTAGTGAACACTCAGTCGTAGCGAGGCTCCATTCTGTATCAAAGAAATTCGACAAAACTAAACGCGAAATATATATATTTATAAAATCAAATAAAAATTCGATTGACGTCTTTCTATGAAACAGTCTCAAATCCTTCCAGACTATGTAAGTGAAGACCATATGTGGCTTAAGTTCAAAGAAATAGTATCAACAGCACTGGAGAGGTTCATACCAGTCTCAAATCCTTCCAAACTATGTAAGTGCATATGCAGCTTAAGTTCAAAGAAATAGTATCAACAGCACTCGAGAGGTTCATACCAAGTAAATTAATAAGAGACGGAACTAATCCCCCACGATGCACAAAACACGGCAGAAAGCTGCTGCAGGAGCATCGAAAAAGGCAAGTATAATTTAGATGAACGCAAAATCTCCAAGACTGGCGAAGTTTTACTGAGGCTCGAAATTTGGTGCCGAATTCAATGCGAGATGCATTTAATAGTTTCCACAACGATAGTCTCTCTAGAAATGTGGTGGAAGATCCAAAGAGATACTTGTTCTATATTAAGTAAAACAGCGGAAAGGCTCAGCAAGCGATGAGGAGGAGGCGGAGCAAGGGGCCCGGGCCTCCAGAGCAGGTAAAATCGTGGCAAATGTCCGGCGTGGCAAATGTCCGCACATCATCCATCTGCCTCGGCGAATGCGGGCTGGTTTCTCTTATTCAACCTCAGTTACATTATGTTGACGATTGCAGCTACAAACATTATCTCCTGATACGTGTACACCATAATTACTCTACCACACAAATATTTGGGGTTACACTCGTCCGGTATGAGACGTTCCCGGGGAGGGGGGTGGGGTGAAGAGGTAATCCATTGGGAGCCGAACCGGGCAGTAACACTGGGTTCAAGTTGTAGAATGAAGGCTTTCACGACCGGGTGACATGACTGTTGATATACTTTCCGGGATGTGAGGTCGTGGTCCAAGAACTTTTTCTGCTCCTTACGTTTCGTCCAGGACTGCGCTGGACTTCCTCAGAGGCACTGCTCCGCTGAGTCTTGCTGAGGAAGTCCAGCGCAGTCCTGGACGAAACGTAAGGAGCAGAAAAAGTTCTTGGACCACGACCTCACATCCCGGAAAGTATATCAACAGCCACTGGGTTCAAGTGTTACTTTTGTCTTCAGGTGGTGGTGTGGGTGGTGGACTGCTGTGGCCTGTTGTGAGGTTGTGAACCACTGAGGGCTATGGCGAAACGAAGCCCCTCCGTCACTTCTAGGTCCTCAATTTAATACACAGGGTGGCAGAAGACTTCCACATGTTGAAAGCTAGGGTTCTGTAGCCAGAAGAGTAGGTCATAATATTTCATATTGGGCTCCTGAACAAATCAAGCTGTTTTCAGAAAAAGGTATTGCTTTACTTATTGAACGCTAATCGTATTATCCAACACTTTATAACAACACACTGGTCACTTTGGACACTTGCAGATCGTGTAGAATTGGTACCAAGCAACCACGCTGCACTGATGACTTAAGCTATCCCAACGACGAAGTCTTGCCTGCAGGGCATTATTATCGGTTGACGTGAAGACGTGATATACATTCAGAAATGAACCATCGTGTTTGGATTTGCCTGTAACCACTCCGTGAATGAAATTTTCTGGTTTGTTATTTACATCAACGCCGGGTGTTCAAAGTATCTAGAATGAATGTCAGCCATGTGACAGGGCATAAGAACAGTGATCGTAAAATATGTTTAGAGGCGGGGACCAAAGACGAGTGTTGATAATTTCTGTTCATAATCATTTTAAATTCGACAGGAACTGCTGCCCTCTGATGGTTCAAATGGCCCTGAGCACTATGGGACTTAACTTTTGAGGTCATCTGTCCCCTAGAACTTAGAACTACGTAAACCTAACTAACCCAAGGACATCACACACATACATGTCCGAGGCAGGATTCGAACCTGCGACCGTAGCGGCTACGCGGTTCCAGACTGAAGCGCCTAGAACCGCTCGGCCACAACGGTCGGCCCAGAAATTGCAATAGAGCCTGAAAGAATAGCGTCAAAACATTGATGGAAAGGGCTGAAAGAATCTATTAGCCTTAGTAGTCGGAAGACGAGCTCCATATTTTAATAACGGCTTTCAGAAGAAACCGTTAATTTGACAAAGAGATAAATACGGTTCTAATGGGTGTAGAGCTTCTATTGAAAGAAAAAGAACCATCTAAACGGAAAATTCCCTTTTCCATTTTTAAAAACAGTAACAAGAGCCTCTTTCCAGAGGAATAGAATAGCAACGGATTTAAGTGTTACGAAGTCTTTCCTGAAAGTGTTTGCATGAAACGTAACCATGTTTGGAAGCGAAACATGGACAGTAGTATAGACAAGAAGAGACTAGAATCTCTTAAAATGCGGTGCTACAGAAGAAAATTGAAGATTTCGTGGCTAGATCACGTAATTAAAGTGGAGGTACAGAATCGAATAGGGGATTAAAGTAATTTGTAACACACAACGTGACTAGGAGGCTCCGTCTGATAGAAAACGTTCTGAGACATGTAGGAATCACCAATTGGAGAGAAGTGTGGAGATGAATACGGATGTAGATTCAGAAGGATGACGGAGAGCGAAGTGGCAGATGGCCTCTCTGTGAAGATTTGTGTATCGCAATACCGGCGTATCGCAATGTACGAGGTGAAAAATTGATGTACCACAGGTCGATCATGGGGGTGAGAGCTAGGTAAACAAAGTGCAGAATGAATGCTCAATATTATCTAATTAAAATGTTGTTGTTGTGATCTTCAGTCCTGAGACTGGTTCGATGCAGCTCTCGATGCTACTCTATTCTCTGCAAGTTTCTTCATCTCCCAGTACCTACTGCAGCCTACATCCTTCTGAATCTGCTTAGTGAATTCATCTTTTGGTCTCCCTCTATGATTTTTACCCTCCACGCTGCCCTCCAATGCTAAATTTGTGATCCCTTGATGCCTCAGAACATGTCCTACCAACCGATCCCCTCTTCTAGTTAAGTTGTGCCACAAACTTCTCTTCTCCCGAATCCTATTCAATACCTCCTCATTAGTTATGTGATTTACCCACCTAATCTTCAACATTCTTCTGTAGCACCACATTTCGATAGCTTCTATTCTCTTCTTGTCCAAACTATTTATCGTCCATGTTTCACTTCCATACGTGGTTACACTCCATACAAATACTTTCACAAAACGACTTGCTGACACTTAAATCTATACTCGATGTTAACAAACTTCTCTTCTTCAGAAATGCTTTCCTTGCCATTGCTAGTCTACATTTTATATCCTCTCTACTTCGACCGTCATCACTTATTTTGCTCCCCAAATAGCAAAACTCCTTTACTACTTTAAGTGTCTCATTTCCTAATCTAATTCCCTCAGCATCATCCGACTTAATCTGACTACATTCCATTATCCTCGTTTTGCTTTTGTGGATGTTCATCTTATATCCTCCGTTCAACTGCTTTTCCAAGTCCTTTGCCGTCTCTGACAGAATTACTGTAAAAACTCCTGGATACAATAATTTTGGGTTTTGGACCGATTTATTGTATTAAAACAGCTGAATTGCCGACGTTTCGATTGACTTTGTGCGGCCCTTGTCAGAGTAGTTCACTGTACGTCCTTGTATCTAACTGGTATTTTGTACATACCTAAATTCTTTTTATATGTGACACTTTCTTCCTTCTTTACTGCGAACACATCGTGTGAGGACCACGTCAATTATGTTTCTTCTTTGTGCTTTCAGACTATTTTGAACCACTCCGTTAAACTACCCTGCCTTGGAATTCTTCCATTTTCCAATACTTTTTCCGAAAGACTTCTGTGCTGTTTGTATTTCTAAATCGTTTATTAATTCGTGATTCAATCTGTTGTGGACTTCTTACCCCACAAATATTTGAAAATCTTATTTGCTGACCTACTGTCTTTGATTCGAAAGAAATGTTCAAAGAACATGTCTTGTTTTTCTCAACACGTTTGAAATATTTTCTACATTTTGGTATATTTCAGCATTATTTTGTAATTCCCAACCTTCCTCTGTTTTTCGCGGTCCTAATATTTTCCTTATAATGCGCCTTTCTAGTACTTCTAATTTATTTACATTATAGTTAAATGCCAGAAATTCGATAGCATATAGATATTCCGGCTTCACTTCTGTGTTGTAACGCCTTATTTTCTCATTTTTCGTTAAGCACTTTTTATTGTCATTTTTGGGTAGGCTTATTTTATTTTAGGGGTCTTTGGTGATACCATATGCTCTCCCCATTTTATTCAACCGCCCCTCCATTGCAGATTTTTCCAAAGCATTTTCTTGAATTACCTCTCCTAGATATTTGAATTTGTTTATACCTTCTCTATTTGGTAAATATCTGTTTTCAGGAATTTTGGAGTATCCTTAACGTTTGTTACAAATTTTGTTTTCTTCTGCAGAGATTGTTAGGCCAGTTCTGTATGCTGTTTCATCCAGGATATTTATTTGTCTTATAGCAGTTGACACATTTTCGGGAAGTATAGCAAAATCATCTGCAAACGCAAGACAGTTGGTTTCGATCTTTTTGATTCCTCTTCCTAACATTATTATTATTATTATTATCACTTTTGGTGGCTGCAGCAGTGACTAACCTTACAGACGAGATGTTGAGTTCAATATCATTATTGCTGTTATTGACATTACTAGTATCACTATCGGTGGCAGCAGCAGCGATAGTAGAAGTACTGCCGGTATTTACTTCACGAATTCATAGTCAGTATTATGTCGGTAGCCTCTATTGACACTCACGTGCCGCGCGGGATTAGCCGAGCTGTCTGAGGCGCTACGGTCATGAACTGTGCGGCTGGTCCCGGCGGAGGTTCGAGTCCCCCCTCGGGCATGGGTGTGTGTGTTTGTCCTTAGGATAATTCAGGTTAAGTAGTGTGTAACCTTAGGGACTGATGACCTTAGCAGTCCTATACGGTTTAACGCACATTTGAACATTTTTTTTTACACCCACGTTTTTTAATGCTATTGGCCATATTACAATTGTCATTTGTTAGGTAATTGTGATATAAGAAATGTAGAGTATGTGTCACACCCTACTATTATGTAAGAGAGAGCCTGACAACCCTAACCAGATTAGGTTATGTAAATAAATAAATAATGATATAACAGTTGTTGCCCTCAACCCCCCCCCCCCCCCCACCCCACGTTTTCGTTTAGAATTATAGGTAAGACTAACATGTGAAGCAGCAGATTAAATCATCCAGCAGGAGAGGCAAAGTCACTCGCAAGAAACGCCGATAGTTCCAGCCTGTTAGGTGACGTAGAAGGAAGACTTGTCCTAAAATACTGTCGCCAGTTATCAGGGCCCACACATTCCGTCTGCACCAATGCTGATAGTTCGCTGTCACCTTACCGGGGGCTCTGCATATTATCCCACAGATGACTGTTGTGAAAGTTGGAGATACCAATCTGTGTAAAGGTGGCCTTATCTGTGAATAGGATGGGTGACCCGAATTCCAGAACTGTCGTTATCTGGTGAAGAATCCAGTGACAAAACTGCTTCCGAAGTGGAAAATGTGTCGCTAATAAAACCTGCACAAGCTGTAAGAGACCAGCCATGGAGAATGCTCCAACGGTCGCCTGGTTTATCCTGTGCTGGCGGGCCCATTGCCTGGTACTGACAAGGCGGTCGCCTTCCACAGTCCTAATCACAGTTTCCTCCAAGTCTGGTGTCCGAACATTTCGGGTACGTTCTTCATGATTTCCTGACTCCTGAAGAAATACTGTCTCAGATAAATGGCGACACACTGTTGCAAACATTCAATGCTGTTGTTGTGGGTGGGTATATAGGTCTCCTGATACAACCTTGCTACCCACAGCCCATTGATATTTTTCTTTCCTTACGTAAACACCATGAAGGCAAGTTCTGGATTCAAAAACGGAACCTTTTTGTGCAATTCTGTATCTCATCCACACCAAAGTGAGTCAGTAAGAGAGGTGGACACAACATTACCAGTTACTATGGCAGGAGAGTGCGCTAGGGCATGACGTATGAGGAACAGAACCACCCTCTAGGAGGAAATATACGAACTGTAGCTATGTCTGTATGGTACAGTGCGTATTAGACCGCAGTCTCTGTAAGAAAGTAAGATTAAATAACTGGCATCTAGAATGAAAAAGATATCAATGACACGATTCGCTGATGGCGTTGTTATCCTGAGTGAAAGTGAAAAGAAATTGCATGATCTGCTGAATGGAATGAACAGTCTAATGAGTACAGGATATGGACTGACAGTAAATATAAGAAAGATGAAAGTATTGGGAACCAGCAGCAATAAAAACAGCGAGGAACATAACGTTAGGATTGATGGTCACGAAGTGGATGAAGTTAAGAAATTACACTTCCTAGGCGGCAAAATAACCAATGACGGACGGAGCAAGGAGGACGTCAAAAGCAGACTAGTCCTTTCAAAAAGGGCATTCCTGGCCAAGAGAAGTCTACTAGTATCAAACATATGCCTTAATTTGCGGAAGAAATATCTGATAATATGCGTTTGAAGCATAGCATTACAGGGTAGTGAAACAAAGACTGTGGGAAAACTGAGCAGAAGAGACTCGAAGCATTTGAGATGTGGTGCTTCAGACAAATGTTGAAAATTACGTGGACTGATAGGGTAAGTGCCGGCCACTGTGACCGAGCGGCTCTAGGCACTTCAGCTGGGAACAGCGCTGCTACTGCGGTCGCAGGTTCGAATCCTGCCTCGGACATGGACGTGTGTCATTTCCTTAGGTTAGTTAGTTTTAGGTAGTTCTAAGTCTAGGGGACTGATGACCTCAGATGTTAAATCCCATAGTGTTTAGAGCCATTTGCACCATTTTTTGATAGAGTAAGTAATCAGGAGGTTCTGCGCAGCAGCGGAAAGGAAAGGAATATGT
Organism: Schistocerca gregaria; assembly: GCF_023897955.1. Lineage (NCBI taxonomy): Eukaryota > Metazoa > Arthropoda > Insecta > Orthoptera > Acrididae > Schistocerca > Schistocerca gregaria. The sequence goes on from NC_064928.1 coordinate 106,643,245, forward strand.
GAAAAGTAGTGACGAGGAGAAGGATGGTAGGACATCTGTTAACACATCATGGAATGGCTTCCATGGTACTAGAGGGAGCTGTAGAAGGTAAAAATCTCTAGAGGAAGACGGAGATTGGAATACATCCAGAAAACAGTTGAGGACGTAGCTTTCAAATGGCTCTGAGCACTGTGGGACTTAACTGCTGAGGTCATCAGTCCCCTAGAACTTAGAACTACTTAAACATAACTAACCTAAGGACATCACACCCATCCATGCCCGAGGCAGGATTCGAACCTGCGACCGTAGCGGTCACGCGGTTCCAGACTGTAGCTCCTAGATCCGCTCGGCCACCCCGGCCGGCACGTAGCTTTGAAGTGCTGCTCTGAGATGAAGAGGTTGGCACAGGAGAGGCATTGATAAGGGGCCGCATCAAACCCGTCGGAAGAATTTAAGAAAAAAAAACCGTTAGTTCCGTATCCTCTCATCCATCAATCCCTACACGTTGTAAACGATGGAAAAAATCATCCTCTGTATGGAACACTTCAGTCGTCGATACGAACTGTGTCTAATAGGAAATGTTAATGGTAAATGTCATTATCTGGATGGTTTAAGTACTTGATATTCACTTGTGTCACTCGGGATGTTTGCACTACGCAGCTCTAATGCTGCCTTGTCAGAGTTGACCGCTCGCCAGGCATGAGCTGTTCGTTGTGCGATAAAACGAGTAACTTCAACAGTTTTGAAAAAAAAAGTATTTCCAGTGCGTCTTATCAGGTAAAATTTGGACAGTGCGTTTCTATTGATGTATTCTTCCTGCATAAAGAATTTCAGTGTGGGTTTCGACATATGGTACTGGAGCATTTCCTCTCTAGTTGCGTCCGTAAGGACTGCAACCAATTTCGAATGGAGACAGCTGCGAGCCGATCAAGTTCCCTAGCCCAAACCAAAACACCGTGAGTCCAGAAACGGACGCTTGGAACATACTCGCAGTTTGACGTCCACAATCTACAGGGAGTTGACCCACCTGGAACACAGCCTACAATTGAAGAATCTCTTTCTCGGATAGTCACGGGAAATGAAACTTGTATCCCTGAATTCTATAATTCTGTGATTTGGGTACATCTATCCACAACATATTCCGACATAGAAATTCGAATATTCTCAAACAGAAGGGCCAAGATTTAGTTGAGAAGTTTGGTTCGGAAGATCAACAGCACCGTGAGCTAGTCCGAATTCCGGGACGGATGTAAACCAAGAGTCTGCTGCTGGTTCAAATGGCTCTGAACACTATGAGACTTAACTTCTAAGGTCATCAGTCCCCTAGAACTTAGAACTACTTAAACCTAATGGCATCGCACACATCCATGCCCGAGTCAGGATTCGAACCTGCGACCGTAGCGGTGGAGCGGTTCCAGACTGTAGCGCCTAGAACCGCTCGGCCACCCCGGCCAGCCTGGTGCTACGCAGCTTTGCAAATTTGCAGGTCCACTTCGTTTGCAGTACAGCTAGCTTTTACCTGTTGCTTCCCTTTCATATCAGTAGTTTTGTTATGATGAGTGAGTAAGTAAGCTAGTAACTTCACGAGAACTTTGTGTATACAGTTATTTAGAAGCGTATTTATAAAAAATATATGCAGCGCCTGTATCTATGTACATAAAAGTGTACCTATAGCAAGAAATTCAGCTAATGGTAAATGAAAAAAAAGGTGGAATACAAATGTAAAACAATAAATTATTTTCTTATATTTTTGAACTTCCAACACTATAAGTGTAAATCCTGAATTCTTTCTGGTCATTCTGACAAAGTTTTATCAGTTTATTTTTAAAAGTATAGACACTGGAAATTAAAAATTCCCGTGGTGTCTCTCCTGTTCCAAGTCCTCCCGTTTGACGTCCTACCCCCCTTAAATGACGCCAGCGTTGTGTGCCTTCTGGCTTCTCGGAAGCTATAAGGGACGTAATACGCTCAGCGCTTAAACTGCGGCGGGCTTGTAACTCTTCTAATATCTCTCTAGGTCATAAGGCCACCTGACATGTTCTGCATGCAAATTGCGGCTGCTCTGTGGTTTGTCGGATTCGAGTAACTTGCGCACCTTGACCTCTCTTAGAACTACGCAATAAATCAGACTTATGTTTGCGGGGCTTACAGTAATAGTTCTGAACACAATTCCCGGGCGTACTGTCCGATTTTGTTGTTGTATTTCTACTGGAAGACTCCAGCTATGCCACGTGCGGTAGGAACTCAGTATCGTAAACGTTGCATTAGTAGTATCACAGAATAAAGGACAGATACTAAGAGTCGCAGCCCAACCCGCCAGTCCTCTGTATGCCACCCACGTATAGCATATTTAAAAATGTTACTAATACTCAAAAACATATAATTTTCTAAAATACCGCATTGTCTCCCTCGGGGTTCAAGATATCTCCACGTGAAACAACATCGGAATCGGTTCAGGGATAGAGTCGCTAAAAGGTAACAAAGTGAGTTATTTTCACAATTAGTAACACATATATTAGTATGGAAGTGTGAAACACGTAGATTGCTCTAAAAACATTGTATTTATTTTGCTGAATTGTGTTATGTAGAACATATAAAACAATAATCACATTTTCACAAGTATGACAAAGCTCAAAAGTCAGTGAGGAAATAACTCTTTCAAACAGTAATTATTTTTCCATATTTCGCGTTATGTCCTTCAGATCAATAAATATGTCGTACTACACCATTGGCGAAAAGTATTAAGCACCCCAGGTAACTCTGAGTGTTGCAAAAAATAGAAGCAATTTGTTTCAGTTTATAATGTTTATTAGTAACACACTATCTTTTGTGGTTGGCAGGAGAGCCAACACCGTGTTACTAGAGGAGGCCGAAAGGTACGCGTTTTAGCTCACGCAAGCTGGCGTGAGGTCTGGAACAGGACAAGGAAATTAGAATTTTGAAAAACGGACGTAGCTGGTGGAATATTTAACTTTAATCCATTAATGACGAACGTAGGTTTTGACGGTACATAGTTCACAATATCAATAGTAACTGATAATGGCGCCTTGCTAGGTAGTAGCAAATGACGTAGCTGAAGGCTATGCTAAACTATCTTCTCGGCAATTGAGAACGTAAATAGGCAGTGAAATATCGCTAGCAAAGTCGGCTGTACAACTGGGCGAGTGCTAGGAAGTCTCTCTAGACCTGCCGTGTGGCGGCGCTCGGTCTGCATCACTGATAGTGGCGACACGCGGGTCCGACGTATACTAACGGACCGCGGCCGATTTAAAGGCTACCACCTAGCAAGTGTGGTGTCTGGCGGTGACACCACACTATCAATATTTCATTGGCCCACATTTTACCTTTATTACAGCAGAAATTAGTTTTGGCAGAGAGTACATTAGCTTTTTACAATCTTCATTACTTATGGCGTTCCAGTGAAGGCGCAGGCTTCTTTTAATTCTTCTTTTGACTAATTGTGTGCCGTCAGATATTGCGTGTCAATAAACCCCATAAATGCGGTATAGGGTTCAGCTACGGTGTTTTCGCAGGACAGTCCAAAAGCTCAATGTTATTTCCCAGAAGCCAGGTCACTGTGCGAACAAATTTATGGCAGGTTGCGTTATCGTGCTGGAATTTAACGCCGTCCATCTCTCTATCGCCACAAAAGGCTAATAAAAGAGGACAGTAAAGCAGATTCTTTTTCGTCTTTGTACTTTGTGGAATACATGCAACCTTCACATACAACCATTTGTCACTCACAGATCATGACGTTCCCTCCACCGTGTTTTACGGTAGGTACTACTCACATAGGTCACACTCTCAAATGTGAATAAATATCGTGGGAGATTCTGTCATGGCTTTCTAAATGAATACGGTTTTGTTTCTACTCAAGTTGGTATGCGTCGTTAGAGCATCAAGCTAACAAACCTACCCGAATGTTTGCTTCGTCAGGCCACACGATATTTGACCAATCTTGTTCGGTGAACGTTTGGTGTGTTAGAGACCCCTTATGCCGTGCCTTTCTATTCTTGTCAGGGAGCCTGGGCTTCTTCCTGGCTTTACAGCCTTTTGGACCAGCTTCTTGAACTCGTCTGTGCATGATGCGAGAAGGTATTGTTTTGTTAAACTTTCAGACAACTCAACAGCGAAGTCTAAAGGGATTTCCTTCCTATTTTTAATGATTCGGTCCTCACGTTTATTGTGATCCCCTTGCGCTCGGCTCTGGGCCTATTAACATACGACCCGGTCATGGCGAATCGCTCAATAGCATATTTTACAGATCAGCGTGAACATTTCACGGTTCTCAAAATCTCCACCTACGATTTCCCTTTCTCACGCAAAAGCTTTATCTACACTCGTTTTTCTAAACTAAGTTTGTTTCTTTTAGTAACTATTGCATGGTACGCATCTCTAGAGTCACGGTGATGATGAAGTTGGTTTGTGGGACGCTCAACATTGTGGTCATCCAGAACTTTCCATTTCCAGTCTCAGCACTTCCAGAATGAGGATGAGATGATGACAACACAAACAAACAGCTAGGCGCCGGGTGGAGAAAGGCCCCGTCCCGGCCGGGAATCGAACCCGAGAGCAGTTGAATGGAATGGACAGTGTCTTGAAACGAGGATATAAGATGAACATCAACAAAAGCAAAACGGGGATAATGGAATGTAGTCGAATTACGTCGGGTGATGTTGAGGGAATTAGATTAGGAAATGAGACACAAGTTTTGCTATTTGGGGAGCAAAATAACTGATGATGGTCGAAGTAGAGAGGATATAAAATGTAGACTGGCAATGGCAAGGAAAGCGTTTCTAAAGAAGAGAAATTTGTTAACATCGAGTATAGATTTAAGTGTCAGGAAGTCTTTTCTGAAAATATTTGTATGGAGTGTAGCCATGTATGGAAGTGAAACATGGACGATAAATAGTTTGGACAAGAGGAGAATAGAAGCTTTCGAAATGTAGTGGTACAGAAGTATGCTAAAGATTAGATGGGTCGATCACATAACTAATGAGGAAGTATTGAATAGGATTGGGGAGAAGTTTGTGGCACAGCTTGACCAGAAGAAGGGATCGGTTGGTGGGACATGTTCTGAGACATCAAGGGATCACCAATTTAGTATTGTAGGGCTGTGTGGAGGGTAAAAATCGTAGAGGGAGACCAATAGATGAATACACTAAGCAGATTCAGAAGGATGTAGGTTGCAGTAGGTACTGGGAGGTGAAGCAGCTTGCACAGGATAGAGTAGCATGGAGAGGTGCATCAAACCAGTCTCAGGACTGAAGACCACAACAACAACATCCCGTGATCCAGAGGCGCCAACGCTAGCCACTAGACCACGAACTGCGAACCCACAGTCAGGACGTGTTGATTTTGATGATTCTTGGTGCAGAGGTTGGCAGTTGACCCTCAACGTACAGAAAAGTTAGATTCTGCGCTTAAACATGCAGAAAGACCAATTATAGAGTGATTAAACGACTGCAGAACTATCACTCGATTCAATTGTCACAATCTCAACTTACGAGGGACGTCCGGTAAGTAAAGCAACACATTTTTCTTTTCTCGGGCAGTTTCAGTTGAGAAAATGTCGTGCGAGATGGAGAAAATTGTTATGCGTCACATTTGCACAGTGCCTCATTGACGCGAACCGTGTGAACTTTGATTCTTTGCGCTGCCGCTCCCGAGTGCCGAAGCCGAGGAGACAGGCCCCGTCGGCTGCAAGTGGACTAGTTTGGGAGGCTACGAGCAGGAGGGACCTTAAGAGCTCGTAACCCCACTGCGGCAGTTGGTCGCTTGGGCTGTAAGTCTTATCCATACTAATATTATAAATGCGAAAGTTAAGCTCTCTGTTGCGTTTTCACGACTAATCCGCCGAGCCGATTTTGATGAAATGAGGAACAGAGAGAATCAGAAATCTGAGGGCCGGCCGTGGTGGCCGAGCGGTTCTAGGCGTTTCAGTCCGGAATCGCGCGACTGCTACGGTCGGAGGTTCGAATCATGCCTCGGACATGTATGTGTGTGATGTCCTTAGGTTAGTTAGGTTTAAGTAGTTCTAAGTTCTAGGGGACTGATGACCTCCGGGTTAACTCCCACAGTGCTCAGAGCTATTTGAACCATTTTTGCAAGTCTTATTTCAGTCGACGTCACGTTGGGCGACTTGCTTGCTGGTGATTTGGATGAAATGGTGATGAGGACACTCACTTCTCGGCGACGAAACTCTCGCAAACTGGTACATGGTTCAGGCTACCAATCGCCACGATCAGGACGCAATTTTTCCAACTTAGAACTGTAGAGTTTTTGCTGTGGCGCTTGTCATTTAAATAGATCAAGTGAGTGGCATTGGACGAGCAGCTTACGAAAGGTCTGCTCTTTCACTCTGCCGGAAATGTCACCTGCACGGCCTGACACAAAATTGAAAGCCGGTCTCTGACAGCATATGTCTGGACCGACTAAATGTGAGTAATAAACCTGCTCGTTAGCTTAATGGGCAGCATGCCAAGTGAGACAAGGCTGGATGGTGTCCACACGGCAGATTTACAACGACTGGTCTGTTACAGCAGTTACTTTTCACCTTGTTTTTTGGCAGTTTTCCACGCTCGCTTGGGCAAATGCTTCTTCCCGGTCTCCACTTGAAAAATACTTGGCAGTATAATACGTAAGAGGAATAGTCATAGAGTTTTAATCATTAGAGAAACGAACTTGCCGCAGTGGATACAACCGTCCCCGTCAAATGACCGTAGTTAAGCGCCGTCCGCTGTGACCGAGCGGCTTTAGGCGCTTGAGTCCGGAACTTCGCAGCTGCTAAGGTCGCATGTTCGAATCCTGCCTCGGGCATGGATGTCCTTAGGTTAGTAAGGTTTAAGTAGTTCTAAGTCCAGGGGACTGATGACCTCAAATGTTAAGTCCCATATTGCTCAGAGCCATTTAAACCGCAGTTAAGAGCTGTCCGGCGTGGCCGGTACTTAGATGGGTGACCATCCGGTCCGATATGCGCTGTTGGAATTTTTCGGGTTGCACTCATCCTCGTGATGTCAGTTGAGGAGCAGTTCGACCGAATAGTAGCGGCTCCGGTCAAAGAAAACCATCATAACGACTGGGAGAGGGGTGTGTTTACCACACGCCCCTCCTATCCGCTTCCTCAACTGAGGATGACACGGCGGTCGGATGGACCCTATGGGCCAATTGTGGCCCGAAGACGGAGTGTTTTTAATTATTGGACGGAAAAAAGCAAACGGCGATCACGAAACTTGATACTTACTGTTCAATATGACAGATTTTTCCCAGTGATGGAACATTTGGTAGAGTCACTGCGTACAGAAAACTGTATCGTTGTTGATCTACACTGCGCAAGCCATATTGTGGTATGTTTTGGAAGGTAGTTTGTCTAGCGTCACACGGTTCCAGACTGAAGCGCCTAGAACCGCACAGCCACAACGGCCGTCTAAGACTTACACTCGGCGGTCGAATTTCCCCATATGGGGCCTCTCGGCCAACAATGCCACACGATCATTTCATTTTACTAACACTCAGTAACACTTAACACTGTTAGCACACCTCATGAGCGCAGACGAAAGTACAGACGGAGCCCAGTTAAGCAAAGTCTGCTCATGTCTATACAAATATCGAGTGTTCTAGGAAATTAAAGTTTCGACAAATAAGGAAGCACCAGACTCTTATAGATATTACAAATCTTAAGAAATAAATAGCAAGAGGCGGAAACCGAACACTTTACCCGTACGTCGCCAGCCACGGAGACTTTTCAGGATGAATCAGACAACATACTACTTCCCGCCACATGCATCTCGCGTATAGACTACGAGAAGAAAATTCGAGAAATTAAAGCCAGTACAGAGGCTTATCGACAATCATTCTTTCCCCCACGCACTATTCGCGAGTGGAACAGGGTTGGAGGAATCAGATATTGGTCCGAAAGTAGCCACACAGCAGTATATGGCTTACGGAGTACGATGTAGATGTAGTTGTAGATATACACTGACGTGCTACAGACGCGAATTTTAACGGACGGGAAGAAGATGCTGTGGTATGCAAATGATTAACTTTTCAGAGCATTCACACAAGGTTGGCGCCGATGACGACGCCTACAAAGTGCTGACATGAGGAAAGTTTCCAACCGATTTCTCATACACAAACAGCAGTTGACCGGCGTTGCCTGATGAAACGTTGTTGTGATGCATCGTGTAAGGAGGATAAATGCGTACCATCACGTTTCCGACTTTGATAAAGGTCGCATTGTAGCCTATCGCGATTACGGTTTATCGTATCACGACACTGCTGGTCGCGTTGATCGAGATCCAGTGACTGTTAGCAGAATATGTAATCGGTGGGTTGAAGAGGGTAATACGAACGCCGTGCTGGATCCCAACGGCCTCGTATCACTAGCAGTCGAGATGACAGGCATCTTATCTGCATGGCTGTAACGGATCGTGCAGCCACGTCTCGATCCCTGAGCCAACAGATGGCGACGTTTGCAAGACAACAACCATCTGCACGAACAGTTCGACGACGTTTGCAGCAGCATGGGCTATCAGCTCTGAGACCATGGCTGCGGTACCCTTGACGCTGCATCACAGGCAGGAGCGCCTGCGATGGTCTACTCAACGACGAACCTGGGTGCACGAATGGCAAAACGTCATTTTTTCGGATGAATCCAGGTTCTGTTTACATTATCGTGATGGTCGCATCCGTGTTGGCGACATCGCTGTGAACGCACATTGGAAGCGTGTACCCGTCATCGCCATTCTGGCGTATCACCCGGCGTGATTGTATGGGGTGCCATTGATTACACGTCTCGGTCACCTCTTGTTCGCATTGACGGCAGTTTGAACAGTGGTCGTTACATTTCAGGTGTGTTACGACCCGTGGCTCTCCCCTTCATTCGATCCCTGTGAAACGCTACATTTCAGCAGGATAATGCATGACTGCATGTTGCAGGTCCTGTACGGGCCTTTGTGGATACAGAAAATGTTCGACTGCTGCCTCGGCCAGCACATTCACCAGATCTCTCACCATTTGAAAACGTCTGGTCAATGCTAGCGAAGCAACTGGTTCGTGACGATACGCCAGTCACTACTCTTGATGAACTGTGGTATCGGGTTGAAGCTGCATGGGCAGTTGTACCTGTACACGCCATCCAAGCTCTGTTTGACTCAATGCCCAGGCGTATCAAGACCGTTATTAACGGCCAGAGTTGGTTGTTCTGGGTACTGATTTCTCAGGGTCTATGCACCCAAATTGTGTGAAAATGTAATCACATGTCAGTTCTAGTATAATATATTTGTCCAATGAACACCCGTTTATCGTCTGCAATTCTCCTTGGTGCAGCAATTTTAATGGCCAGTAGTGTAATTGCTACCGTGGATGACATATACCGCATGATCAAAAGCATCGTGAGTCTGCTGCATACAGTGCGAGACAAAAAGTCATGGGATGGCTGTGAGGCGAGGCCACTGGCGCTAGTTATGCTCCACTTTCGTCGCTGTTATCATCTCTCGTCTGCTCTTGTATCTCTGAGTGTTTCGCCTTTGGTTTTCCGGCTTGGCGTGTGGCCGGGGTGGCTCCTTCCGGTCGGTGTTTAACGATGCACATATTTTGAAGGCAGGACCTCTATCCGCCGTGCCTGGACCGAGCCCGGCTGGTCCCGGCGGAGGTTCGAGTCCTCCCTCGCGCATGGGTGTGTGTGTTTGTCCTTAGGATAATTTAGGTTAAGTAGTGGGCAAGCTTAGGGACAGATGACCTTAGCAGTTAAGTACCATAAGATTTCACACACATTTGAACATTTTTTTGGGCGAGCCATCCTCGCTGTCCTTGCCGTTATGCCGCTCGCCTGGTGTTCGGTGCTGATTAGTCGACGCGTTTGCGTGCGAAATGGTGGCGGGTCCGTCACCTGAGACTAGATATCTGCTCATCGCGTAACTGAAAGCATTAAAACTTTGAACATAGCAGCTAAGGTCCAGTGACCGTGTCAGAATTATATTAGAAACAAATAAGCCCTCGGCCACAAATATCAAAATTTACCTGGTTTCGACGCTACTATGAGCGTCGTCTTCAGAGTTAGACTAACTGTACTAAAACATTCTACTCGTACTGTGAACAAGGCTCGCTATCTCTCAAGTGTTCATGACGTCGCCTTTCCGGCTTTGATCTTTTTTAATATGTGACTTGTAAGTACTGAATCTTTTCGAGTCAGTACAAACTTTAATTTTATTAATGTATATATATTTAATGTTTTAGTACAGTTAGTCTAATTCTGAAGACGAAGTTCATAGTAGCGTCGAAACCAGGTCAATTTTGACTCAATATTTGTGACCGAGGGCTTATTTGTTACAATATATCGAAGTATTAAGTTACGTATGATTCATACTCTGCTGTTAAGGCGGGGTAGGACGTCAAATGGGCCGACTTGGAGCAGGAGAGGCACCACAGGACATTTTAATTTCCACTGTCTATACTTTTACAAGTAAATTCATAAAACTTTATCAGCATGACCAGGAAGGATTCAGAATTCACATTCATAATAACGAAAGTCCAAAAACATAACAAAATATGGTGAAAATGGCTCTGAGCAATATCTGACTTAACTTCTGAGGTCATAAGTCGCCTAGAACTTAGAACTACGTAAACCTAACTAACCTAAGGACATCACACACATCCATGCCCGAGGCAGGATTCGAACCTGCGACCTTAGCGGTCGCGCGATTCCAGACTGTAGCGCCTAGAACCGATCCGGCACTCCGGCCGGCTTTACGTGTGAAATTTCATCACTTTTTCACTTACTATTGGCTGCATTTGTTGCTATAGGTACATTTTTCTTCTTAAGTAAGAAAGACTGTTCGAAGAATTTTGCACAGCAGTCAAACCATACTTATAGGTGTCTCACACTCTGCAATCTATTTAATTTATGAAAAAAATGAATGAGTTCTTACGTTTCAAGTTTTATGTTTAGAAAAAACACAAATTTTATAGTTAATTACATCAATTTTTACCATTGTTTATAATAGATTTGGAAATTCTAGAGTTTCATACACCTGTAAGTATGGTTTGCATGCTGTGCAAAATTCATCAAAGAATCTCCCTTACTTGTGAAGAAAAATGTACCTATAGCAACAAATGCAGCCAATAGTAAGTGAAAAAAAAGTTGGAATGGTTCACACTTAAAAAAATTATTTTGTTATGTTTTTGAACTTCCACTGCTATGAGTGTGAATCCTGAATCCTTCGACGAAGTTTTATGAATTTACTTGTAAAAGTACAGACAGTGGAAATTAAAATGTCCTGTGGTGCCTCTCCTGCTCTAAGTCGGCCCGTTTGACGTCCTACCCCCCTTAACCTGTCAAGATTTGTGAAACTTATGATGGCATGTTATATCTGCCCGAGATCAGTTAACTGTTATACTAAACTTGTGAAGTCTAAAGTTTTACTGCTTGATTTGAAGGTTTCTTGCAATATTAATTTGATGCAGTATGTTAATTAGCGTGCTCTTCGCGCAGTTTTGGGTTTAGGCTTTCTTTTAATATGGAGGCCAGTACTTTTTCTTCAAGTGAGTGTAATTTTGTTCTTTTATTCGGTAAGTATCCCACTTTGCTTTTCATTCATGTTACACATAGCAACGTAGTTAGTGAGCCTTGCATGGTCTTGAGAAAGGTGAGTCACGAGTTGAATTTGTCTGCCGCATGAATTGTTTGCTGTTGCAGTAATGGTCTGGAATGTGGGGCAGATGGGGTTCGACGCCTTGGCGGGCAGGCTGCGACACACTACTGGCCATTAAAATTGCTACACCAAAAAGAAATGCAGATGATAAACGGGTATTCATCGGATAAATATATTACACTGGAACTGATATGTGACTACATTTTCACTCAGTTTGGGTGCACAGTTCCTGAGAAATCAGTACCCAGAATAACGACATCTGGCCGTAATAACGGCCTTGATACACCTCAGCACTGAGTCAAACATAGCTTGCATAGAGTGTACAGGTACAGATGCCCATGCAGCTTCAACACGATACCACAGTTCATCAAGAGTAGTGACCGACGTATTGTGACAAGCCACTTGCTCGGCCACCATTGACCAAACTTTTTCAATTGGTGAGAGATCTGGAGAATGTGCTGGCCAGGGCAACAGTCGAACATTTTCTGTACCCAGAAAGGACCGTACAGGACCAGCAACATGCGGTCGTGCATTGTCCTGCTGAAATGTAGGGTTTCGCAGGGATCGAATGAAGGGTAGAGCCACGGGTCGTAACACATCTTAAATGTAACGTTCCACTGTTCAAAGTGCCGTCAGTGCGAACAAGAGGTGACCGAGACGTGTAACCAATGCCACCCCATACCATCACGCCGGGCGATACGGCAATATGGCCATGACGAATACACGCTTCTAATATCCGTTCATGCGTTTACCGCAATGTCGCCAAATATGGGTGCGACCATCCTGATGCTGTAAACAGAACCTGGATTTATCCGAGAAATGACGTTTTGGCATTGGTGCTGCCAGGTTCGTCGTTGAGTTCACCATCGTAGGCGCTCCTGTCTATGATGCAGCGTCAAGGGTAACCGTAGCCAAGGTCTCCGAGGTGATAGTCTATGCTGCAGCAAACGTCGTCGAACTGTTCGTGCAGATGGTTGTTGTCTTGCAAACGTCCCTATCTGTTGACTCTGGGATCGAGACGTGGCTGCACGATGCGTTACAGCCATGCAGATAAGATGCCTGTCATCTCGACTGCTAGTGATACGAGGCTGTTGGGATCCAGCACAGCGTTCCGTATTACGCTCCTGGACACATCGGTTCCTTATTCTGCTGACAGTCATTGGATCTCGACCAACGCGAGCAGCAATGTCGCTATAGGATAAGCTGCAATCGCGATAGGCTACAATCCGACCTTTATCAAAGTCGGAAACGTGATGGTACGCATTTATCCTCCTTAAACGAGGCATCACAACAACGTTTCACCAGGCAACGCCGGTCAACTGCTGTTTGTGTATGAGAAATCGGTTGGAAACTTTCCTCATGTCAGCACTTTGTAGGTGTCGCCACCGGCGCCAAGCTTGTGTGAATGCTCTGAAAAGCTAATCATTTGCATATCACAGCATCTTCTTCCTGTCGGTTAAATTTCACGTCAGTAGCACGTCATCTTCATGGTTTAGCAATTTTGATGGCCAGTAGTGTAGTTTGTGTGTGTTCGGTGCGTTTCCCGTCCCGGCTTGCAGCCCGATCACCTTCGAAATTGGTTGGCGCTTGCTTTCTACTCGTTTGTTCCGAGTACCATCGTGTACAAGCCGCGCTTCCATCCTTTAGTTAAGTGTCCGGCCTCCCCGCCGGGACGGACGAGATCTTTTCCTAAGTAACTCAGGCTGAATCATTAGTGTTGTGTAACTTTCCCGTACGAAAGCAGTGAACTTAATAGTTCGCTTATGCTGATCCTTTTGCAATCGGGTCTAATTATTATTTTTAAAATACTGTTTGTTATATTAATTCGTTATCCAATCCAATTTTCGGGTTAAAGTCAGTTGTATATTTTCTTAAGAGGACAAGGGTCTGAATTAAAGTTCAATATTGTTATTCTGACTTGTAATTTTGTAATAATGAAATTTGTTCTGTAGGTGAAATTAAAATTATGTACCAATCACGAGTTTGTCCATCAGCAAAGATCCCTAGCTTCCTATCTCCTCTGAGTAGCTGTTGGGGCAGTAAAACAGCTCAAGTGGTATGCGCATATAGAGGTAGGGGTATAGAAGGTCTAAAAGGACGGTGCTGTGGTGGAGCTATCACTTGTGCTTAGGTGCTTACGTCCGCACGACGGCAATGAACAGAGTTTGACAGCGAAATTCAGCTTGACACATGTGTAATGTGTGTTCTTATAGGCCAACAATCCAAGGATTTCCACCCAATAATATCCAAACAGCAGACTCTGTACACAATTTATTAAACTGCCAATATTAAACTCTTTTAAATGGCAACGAATTCATGTAACTCACGGAAATTAAGAAATGGTTAAAAGAATGAGCTTTAAAAACAATAACGGCGGCTTGCCACCATAAAATCAAAGAACTTTTTACAAAATCCAATAATAAGTTAACTTGGCAATAAAACTTAAGATCATTTACAAAAACCTTTAACAATGATAATGACACTTGGTACCATAAAATCGGAAAACATTAAGAGCAGTAATAAACTAAAAAAAATTGTAATAATGGCAACTTGGCACCACAAAATAAGAGAAATTTCTTCTGTTAGAACAAATTACAATGGTGCTTTAAAACAATTTATTCCACAGACCAACATTCAATAATAAGTTAACTTGGTACTAAAATTTTAAATCATGTATATAAAAAAAACTTTGAGAAAGATAATGGCACTTGACACCATAAAATCAATGAAGCGCAACACACAACCAATGAATATAATAACAAAATAATAATTTGATACGACTAAAGAGCGTGGGCAACTCCCAACGCAATCGCAGACGAGCGACGTCTCAACACTTCGGAGTCTTCCCAGTAGAAACGGTCCCCGAAATAAACCGCTGAGAGCTCCCCAACATGCCTCCCACAAGTGAGCATCACTTACGCACCTTGGTTATGTTCTGTAGCACACGACAGGTAATATCAACAAAAGATAAAATTCAAAAATACAGTATAACATCCCGACAGCACATGATAACCACGGAGCCGTTAACTCGGGCGCTCTTAATAAGTGCCGGAAGCCAACACACACAAATCTTAATAAATAATTCTCGCTTCTTAAAACAAAACAATAAACGCCAAGCGCACATGAATAGTCAAAGCACAGTCTTAGAAGTGCACCAAACGCGACTATACCACCAAGTTAATAATAATACAGTGAGCTAAGAATACAGAACATACCACTAAATGCTGTTACACAAACCAAATTGACGAGATCGTGTTGCTCAGGTCCCGGAAGACCACATATACCAAGCAGCAGTAATTCGCTATGCATATACTGTCCAAAACCGCCTTTCTTGGGCAGACTTTACCTAACACATCAAATGCCAAATATACCATACGTGAACGCTTCTCCGGGCAGGTAACAGGAACCAGCTACGTGAATTCCTTCAAAAAAAACGAACAAACAGGCACCACCAAAGGTAACGCTGAGCAGACCGGGTCGGCAACGACCCACTCAGCGGGATAACCGAAAGATACTCAAGTTGAGCAAATAAATTAGTACCAACAAATATAGAAACGTGCCAAACACACACACAGCAAAAACTTCCAACAACGCCGTTCCGCATCAGAATGAGCTTCCAGCGGAAATTCTGACGGGCCAACCGAGTCCACACCCTAACCTGGCAGACGACTCCAAAATTCAGCAACTGGTTGTCTCCGGACCAGAGTATCACAGGACCCCACCGGACCTCCACATCAGACAGGCAGGCAGAACAAGTACGCCGACTCCAATGAATCACCACCGCATGGCCAGCACAGCTGCGAGTCTCCTCCGCCCCAGACCACTCTGCTCATACTCCGAGGCACAGCAACCTTAGCGCTAGTCACCAGCACGGCGTTCAGCGCATCTACCTGTTTTTGAATATGATCTTCACACGCTCTGCTCCCAGATCCCAGTCCATTATTTAAATACGACCTGGCTGGACAGTACTAATGTCAACGTTGGCTTCCATCGTCTCGTTCAAGCACAATGGCCGGGTTTTCTCAGTGTATATACCGATGGCTCCAAAATTCCGCAAGAAGAGTGTACAGGGTGCGCTTTTTTCTGCCCTCAGATCCAGATCCGCAAAACCTTCAAACTGCCTACGAGCACTTCTATTTTTACGGCGGAGACAGTGGCAGTTTTGGAAGCACTTAAGTTTGTCCCTAGCACTTCCTTCCCCAAGATATTGATAGTATCTGACTCGCAAAGCGCTCTTAAAAACATTCAGTACAGTCGATGGAACAAAACAACCAACAGTTATATCTGAATATATTCGCAGCACACGCACGGGCCGGACGATCCATTTGTTGTGGGTACCTTCCCACTCTCCTCTAGAATGATGTTGATGCATTAGACAAACAAGCGGCAACCTTAGGCACCGTCATGGATTTGCACCTTCCTTAAACAGACTACTTACAGGAAGTCAAGGATCACGCAAGACGACAATGGCGGGAAATGTGGAACGTTTCTCAACAGACAAAAGGCGGTTATTACGCAGTACTACAACCTCGGATTCCTTCACAGTGGTGGTTCATGAGGACACATCTGGACCGATCCACGATTTCTACCATCATAAGGCTCCGCTTCAGTCATGCCTCCTTCCCACAACATCTACATCGGATCAACGTTTACAGTTCACCAGCATGTGAGTGTGATCCTGAGTCGGGAGCTGATGTCATCCACATCTTATTTATGTGCCCCAAATTCGACCGTGAACGGTTGGTCTTTCTGAAGACATTGCTGAGTATGGGCTACCATCTTCCTCAATCAGCTTCTTCTCTTTTGTGTACTAAAGACGTTCGCCTATACAAAATCATAGTTAACTTCAGCAAGAGTACTGGTTACAATCTGTAGGTTTTAATGGTGTACGTAAATTATAAATATGTCTTGCTGATGAAGATATTTCAGAATTGGTGTGAATTGTAAGCCAAGACACTTTTAATTATTTTCCAATTAAATTTAATTCAATTTTTGAAACATTATGTACACAACTGTAACAGTTAAGCATCTTATTCTTGTAAATATGCATTTCTGTTTTTGTTTATCCAATTATGTGTACATTGTCACAATTTGCTGCCGATGGCTAAATTGAGTACACACGTAAAGGCCGAATAAACAATAAAAAAAATAGTCACCAGCAGGTCAGGCAGAGCGAACTACACGTTACGTGCAACACCCGGAAAACCAACTACCTTCTCGTTTTCCGCCGGCTACCGCAAACACACGCCGGCGATGTAATAGCAAATCACCACTGGAGCGCCACCCGCACCAGAACAGCGAACTATAATCGATTACAGCGCTCGCTCTAAACAAGATCACATGGAACATTGCATTCCGGAAATCGTTAGGGAATTCAATACTCCGACATACACAGTGTCAAGAGTGTGCTGAGGACACCGTATTCCACCCATTGCCTCTTCTTACAAAGAAAGCAGTGCCCGACGGCCTTCACTTAACGACCGAGAGCAGCGGCGTTCGCGTAGAGTTATCACTGCTAACAGAGATGTGTGAAATAACCGCAGAAATCAAATTTGGACGGACGACGAACGTATCCGTTAGGTCAGTGCTGCGAATTCGGCGTTGGTGGACTATGTCAGCAGACGACCGAGGCGAGTGCCATTGTTAACAGAACGATATCACCTTCAGCGCCTCTCGTGGGCTCGTGCCGTGTCACTTGGAAAACAGGTGCCTGGCGAGATGAGTCCCGGTTTCAGCCGGTAAGAGCTGATAGTAGGGATCGGGTGTGACGCAGACCACACGAAGTCGTGGACTCAGGTTATTAACGAGGCACTGTGCATGTGAACGTGGGGTTGACCTGAGGTTCTGTTATTCTGCGCAACGGATTAATCTGAGATGCACCCTTTACCCTGTGGCTCATGCAAGATGCAATTTCCACCCCAACACTACTACAAAAGTCAGACAGACGCTCCTAACGTTCTAAAGAGAAATTTCTGAAAAACTTTCAGCAATAAATATCTTCTGGATTCGTCCGCTGTAAGGAAATGACACAAAAATTCACAAAATTTCTTATGTAACTAGTGGGATACTTGGGTGCTGGAGTAGTGCTAGGTAGTGTAAGAAAAACATGGAACTAACGAAAATTATTATTTATTTTGCAAAAATTCTTAGAAATCACAATGGGACTTTTAGTTATGAATTGAACAAGTTATATCCTGGTTCTTTTTGGAATGTGAAGTTACCTCTCAAGGATAGGATTCGCTAATGAAATTTTTATACAAAGTTTAAGATTGTTATTGACTTCGCAGAATGGCGGAGAGTTGCGCCTACTCAACTCGAATAATTATCCTTTAGAATGTTGCTAAGTACGGTCGAGGCTGTCGCGTGTGAAATGCGGTGAAGTGTACCGTAAGTTGCGACGACTGCTGTCTGCGCCGCTCGCTGCTGACAAATAAGATAAATCTCGTTCTATCTGGACTCACCTTCGCCAATCAAACTTTCCCTACGCCTTGATGAAGTCAAGGATTCCTATTCGCCCCTAGTCTATTGGCTTAGTACACCGGTCGGATAACCAGTCCACCGCGATGCCACTCAAAAATTCGCTCGCAGGCGTTTAACTATAACTTTGTCCGTTCACACCGCACAATAAGTGTCTCGGCCAACACAGTGAACAACGCTTAATCGCCAGGACTCAATATAGAGTCGCACTTCGATTCGCTCTCGACAGAGGTGCTCTCCCAGTGAAATACTTGTTCCTCGCTCCGAGAGCGACAATGAAACGGCGCCTCTCCACGCCAGACGTGAAGGGGTATATCCTTCGGTCTCTTCCATTACTTCTTCAGCTCAAGGCGTCAGAAATATTGTCTGCCAATCAGCATTGCTCTTCTAAAACAGGAGAATTACGTTTCGTTTAAGGCGACCAGTCCGGAAATCTGTAGTATCGGCGTTTGGAATTTGCTGTCTCCCTGTGAAAATCTCTGAAACTGCGTGCTATTTGTAAAGAATGCATAGATTGGATGCTCCCACACAATGTAGCGGAATTTGCTTTTAAGCTGAACACGGGGTCGTTCCCCCTTCCGTTCGGGCACACGCTGTCTGCTCCACGGGCGGCCGAGGTTGACTCGTTCTCTGAAAGGACTGACCTGCCGGTGTGTGGTCTGCCTCTCTCGAACTAAAAGCTCCTGTGACCGTCGTGTCTGGAATGTATGAGTGTATGTCAGTCTCGAGTATTTCAACCCCGGTGTGCACTTGTTATTTGCATATCGATACATGAATTCATACTACACTGACTTTATCTTATCGAGTTCGGGCTCGAAAGAAGCGTCTTGATGTGTGGAATATGATTGTGAGGACGGAATATGTAAGCAATTAAGGTCAGGAGACCACGATCTCTTACATGCAAGCTGATGGCAGCTCGATAGTGGTGTGAGGCCTGTTTGCATGGAATACACTTTATCCACTGGTCATAATGAAACGATCGTTCACTGCCAATGTCTATGTTCGGCTACTTGAAGACCATTTTCAGCCACTATTGGACTTCATGTTCCCCAACAACGATAGAATTCTTCAGGACGATTGGTTTGAAGAACATTCCTGACAGTTGGAGAGAATGACTTGGCCTCCCAGATCGCACGACATGAATCCCATCAAACCTTTATGGGACCTAATCTACAGGTAAGTTCGTGCACAAAGGCAGCCAAATTTAAGTCAGTGGGTGTGTAGGCACAGTGTAGCGAAGTTTGAAACGTGTGATTTGGTCACGCATTTTGTTCCACAACCATGTCAACTGAAGAAGTCATACTAATTGCCAATAAATTAGCCTATTACATAAATTTTCTGGCATTTTCTTTCGACAAAACTAGTTTGTATAGCCGAAGACACATAATTTGATGTTGACTTGTGTTCTTCCAAAGTCTAATTATTTTGTATATCTGTAACATTTTATTAGAAACAAATAAGCCCTCGGTCACAAATATTAAGTCAAAATTGAACAGATTTCGACGCTACTATGAGCGTCGTCTTCAGAATTAAACTAACTGCTCTAAAACATATTAGGTATATAATACATTAATAAAATTAAAATTTTACTGACTGGAAAGAGATGCAGTTCTTACAAGTCACATAAAAATGTAAGCCGGAAAGGCGACGTCATGAATAGTTGTCAATAAGATGGCGAGCCGCTAAGGGCTGCTCGTACTTGAGTGATCCGATGTTGGCAAAAATACTTGTTCAAAACCGGTGGTAGGCAGAAAACGTCTTCCGAGATTGTCCTAAATGCTTTCTCCGAAAATTATTTCGAGCAGTTAGTCCACGAACCCACGCGAATTGTAAATGGTTGCGAAAACACACTTGACCTCTTAGCCACAAACAATCCAGAGCTGATAGAGAGCATCATGACTGATACAGGGATTAGTGATCACAAGGTCGTTGTAGCTAGGCTCAATACCATTTCTTCCAAATCCATCAGAAACAAACGCAAAATAATTTTATTTAAAAAAGCGGATAAAGTGTCACTAGATGTCTTCCTAAGATCTCCATTCCTTCCGAACAGACTATGCAAATGTAGACGAGATGTGGCTCAAATTCATAGTAGCAACAGCAATTGAGATATTCATACCTCATAAATTGGTAAGAGATGGAACGGATCCCCCGTGGTACACAAAAAAGGTCCGAACGCTGTTGCAGAGGCAACGGAAAAAGCAAGCGAAGTTCAGAAGAACGCGAAATCCCGAAGATGGGCTGTAATTTACAGACGCGCGAAATTTGGCACGTACTTCGATGCGAGATGCCTTTAATAGGTTCCACAACGAAACATTGTCTCGAAATTTGGTAGAAAATCCGAAGAAATTCTGGTCGTATGTAAAGTACACAAGCGGCAAGACGCAGTCAATACCTTCGCTGCGCAGTGCCGATGGTACTGTTATCGACGACTGTGCCGCTAAAGCGGAGTTACTGAACGCAGTTTTCCGAAATTCCTTCACCAGGGAAGACGAATGGAATATTCCAGAATTTGAAACACGAACATCTGCTAGCATGAGTTTCTTAGAAGTAGATACCTTAGGGGTTGCGAAGCAACTCAAATCGCTTGATACGGGCAAGTCTTCAGGTCCAGATTGTATACCGATTAGGTTCCTTTCAGAATACGCTGATACTATAGCTCCCTACTTAGCACTCATATACAACCGCTCGCTCACCGATAGATCTGTACCTACAGATTGGAAAATTGCGCAGGTCGCACCAGTGTTCAAGAAGGGTAGCAGGAGTAATCCATTTAACTACAGACCTATATCATTGACGTCGGTTTGCAGTAGAGTTTTGGAGCATATACTGTATTCAAACATAATGAATCACCACGTAATCAGCATGGCTTCAGAAAACATCGCTCTTGT
Source organism: Schistocerca gregaria (assembly GCF_023897955.1). Taxonomy (NCBI): domain Eukaryota; kingdom Metazoa; phylum Arthropoda; class Insecta; order Orthoptera; family Acrididae; genus Schistocerca; species Schistocerca gregaria. Next base: position 106,664,243 of record NC_064928.1, read on the forward strand.
GCAACGCAGCTAGCTCTTTATTCGCACGAAGTAATGGCCGCTATCGACAGGGGATCTCAAGTTGATTCCGCATTTCTAGATTTCCGGAAAGCTTTTGACACCGTTCCTCACAAGCGACTTCTAATCAAGCAACGGAGCTATGGGGTATCGTCTCAGTTGTGCGACTGGATTCGTGATTTCCTGTCAGGAAGGTCGCAGTTCGTAGTAATAGACGGCAAATCATCGAGTAAAACTGAAGTGATATCAGGTGTTCCCCAGGGAAGCGTCCTGGGACCTCTGCTGTTCCTGATCTATATAAATGACGTGGGTGACAATCTGAGCAGTTCTCTTAGATTGTTCGCAGATGATGCTGTAATTTACCGTCTAGTAAGGTTATCCGAAGACCAGTATCAGTTGCAAAGCGATTTAGAAAAGATTGCTGTATGGTGTGTCAGGTGGCAGTTGACGCTAAATAACGAAAAGTGTGAGATGATCCACATGAGTTCCAAAAGAAATCCGTTGGAATTCGATTACTCGATAAATAGTACAATTCTCAAGGCTGTCAATTCAACTAAGTACCTGGGTGTTAAAACTACGAACAACTTCAGTTGGAAGGACCACATAGATAATATTGTCGGGAAGGCGAGCCAAAGGTTGCGTTTTATTGGCAGGACACTTAGAAGATGCAACATGTCCACTAAAGAGACAGCTTACACTACACTCGTTCGTCCTCTGTTAGAATATTGCTGCGCAGTGTGGGATCCTTACCAGGTAGGATTGACAGAGGACATCGAAAGGGTGCCAAAAAGGTCAGCTCGTTTTGTATTATCACGTTATAGGGGAGAGAGTGTGGCAGATATGATACACGAGTTCGGATGGTAGTCATTAAAGCAAAGACGTTTTTCGTCGCGGCGCGATCTATTTATGAAATTTCAGTCACCAACTTTCTCTTCCAAATGCGAAAATATTTTGTTGAGCCCAACCTACATAGGTAGAAATGATCATCAAAATAAAATAAGAGAAATCAGAGTACGAACAGAAAGGTTTAGGTGTTCATTTTTCCCGCTCGCTGTTCGGGAGTGGAATAGTAGAGAGATAGTATGATTGTGGTTCGATGAACCCTCTGCCAAGCACTTAAATGTGAATTGCAGAGTAGTCATGTAGATGTAGATGTAGATGAATAGTCTCCATTGATTGAAGAATTTGGTTAGATAACCCTCTTGCATTGGCACTTCTTCCTTCTACCTGCAATTTCACTAGTTCCATCCCAGCTTGCAGAAGATAAAGTTTCCGTTTGTTGTGTTTCTCTTCATTCCATCTTGGATGTCGCTGGATGAAAATGGTGGTTGCATTGATAGCACAAATGTCGATGAGAGAGTAAAACACATATAGAGGCCATCTCTTTGTTCCGCTCTTGCAGGTGTACATACGCGCCATTTGATCAATGGTATCAATTCCACATTCAGTGGAATTATAATATGCATTTATCTCGGTTTTATTCTTCTCTCCTCCAACAGTGCCTTTATCTTGGTGCATTGTTGGCAACATCAGTAAGTTTTTACTTGGTTTTGTTTTTGCTGTGTAGGACACCAAAGTTACTGGTGGCCTACGTGTTGGGAACTGCACTAACCCACCGCAAGTTTACAAGATAAATAACAGCTGACTGATATCAACAATCACTTCCTCTGAAAGTAAAGCGATTGTTGTGAATATCAAGTATTTCAACCAACAAGACACTAACTTGCATTGTTGTAGAGATGAGAAATACGAAAACCTACAAAGGAAAATTTTCTATAGCATAGAAGCCTAAGGGAGGAGGGTTTGCTGGACCCATAATAAGTTTATTTATTTTTCCTTTCAAAGCAGGAAATTTCTATAAAATATATTGACACTAACGTTTCATAAAATAGCCAACAAACAATAACTCAAAGGGAATATGTAGTATGAAAGTTACTTGGGCAAAAGGAGAGGACATCTTAGGCGTCTTAGGGTTAAGCCTATAAAAAGTTGGTGTTAGATCTTAATTTTTAACTAAGGCAATAGTACAAGGTGTACAACTTTTCTTCCGCCTATTGCCGATAGGTGGTGACAGTGGTAAGCAGCAGTCGAAAGAAACAGATGGCAGACGTCAGTCAGTTAGCTTGGACCTCGCCTTAACATAACCTCATTCAAACATTAGTCGATTTGTGTCTGCATCATAAAGTTGTTCTTGATTGAAACTGTCAGTTTACGAGCCTGATTCTCGTCATTTGCGGGAGGTGTTACTGTTTTGTTTGAATATGAAGAAAACAGCGGCTGAGTCTCATCGAATGCTCTCACGTAGGCATGGTGGGGACGCTATTAGTGTAAGAACGTGTCGCGGGTGGTTTCGACGCTTCAAGAACGCTGATTTTAACGTCGTAGTGGAGGAAGAGAGAATGTTTTCGAAGATGCAGAATTGGAGACAATGCTGAGTGAAGACTCATGTCAAACTCAAGAAGAATTGGTACGATTAGTGGGAGTGAAACAGCAAGCCATTTCAAAACTTCTCAAGGCTATTGGCATGATTCATAAAGAAGGAACTTGGGTGCCGTGGGAGCTGAAACCAAGAGATGTTGAACGGCGTTTGTGTGTTTGTGAACAGTTGCTTTTTAGGCAAAAACGGAAGTGATTTCTTCATCACATTGTGACCAGGGACGACAAATGGGTTCATTACGAATAACCCTAAAAGCAAAACATCATGGGGATATCCCGGCCATGCTTCTACGTCGACGACCAAACCGAATATTCACGGCCCCAACATCATGCTCTGCATTTGGTGAGACCTGCTCGGCGTCGTGTACTGTGAGGTGTTAAAACCAAGTTGAAACAATCAAAAGTGCTCGTTATCGTACGAAATTAATGCGTTTGAGCAGAGCATTAAAATAAAAACGGCCGCAATACAGCGAGAGGCAAGATAAAGTGATTTTGCAGGACGACAACGCTCGACCACACCTTACAAAAGATGTGAAAAAGTACTTTGAAATGTTAAAATGGGAAGTCCTACCCCAGCTTCCGTATTCTACAGACATTGCTCCATCTGACTATCACCTGTTTAGATCAATGGCGCATGGCCTGGCTGACCAACACCCGATTTCATGAAGAAGTCACAAATTGGATCGATTCGTGGATCGCTTCAAAAGATGAACAAGTTTTTCGACACGGGATTCGTACACTGCCCGAAAGATAGGAGAAAGTAGTGGCCAGCCATGGAACATACATGTGTAACCAATTTGTTTCATTAAAGCATCAAATGTTGGGGAAAAAACGTCGGAAGCAAAGTTGTACACCAGGTACCAGAAACAAATACATAACCAGAAAGAAATTCACAAGATACCCACCTCATTCTGGAAGTATAAATTGGTTACAATTAGATGCTCTAACTAAAAATATATATATATATATATATATATATATATATATATATATATATATATATAAATACTTGTTATCGAACGCCACTCCAACATAGGCGGATATGCATATCCGTTGCCAAAGGCCTTGCATCGTCTCGCTGAGCTTTTTTTCACTCATTCAAAAACATTTTCATAATTTATGTTATTTTGCACTGGATGGATATGATGTCTGTATGAAAACTATAAATTTTTCAACAAATAAAACAAAATTCGGACCTTGCGAAATTAGAACGGTTCTCATTGCAGACTCAACACAGAATAGATTCTTGAAATAGTGCAAAACAAAAGAAAGAATAAGTATTCAGCTTCTAATCAATAAAACTGTCCTCCTCTTTGTAGCCCACATAAGGCGACAGATAAAAAATTTTGAAATCATTCCTTATATTTATTATTCTTCCCAACTTAAAATGTTGTTCTGCAATATAAAACATGTACTCCTCTAAGTTCGAAGTTTTGTTTGTCAGCACTTAAAACACAAACTGTCAAAGAAGCCACGAATAATTGTTATTCTTTGCGGACAGGTAACATTTCCAGTCGGGTTGCAAAGCTTCAAGTATATGACTTTCTGTGATAAGTGCTAATTTCTTCCTAGCCCATTTCCAAATTCTGATTGCATTTTCACTTAAGTACATGTGTGCTACAATTTCTACCAGCTCACATTTGTCGCAGTATGGAGATGGTCTCAGTTTGACTTTCCATATCATTCCGCTGTGTGTATGGTTTCTTTTACGACGTCATACCATAGGGCACTGACTCTAGTTGGTAGAATTTTATTGTTGGTATTTTTCCAAACGTTCGTCAAGATTTTAGTGGGATGTTTTACCTGAATTGCGTTGGTAAGACGATTTGTGGTAATAGAATCATAGACGGTTCTCGTGTTGGTTTGTGCTGGTGGCAGTCTTATATAGTTCCAATCGACATAGTACTTTCGGACGCAATCTAGGCTGGAATCTGTATGTGCTACATTAACAGGAGCTTTCGTGTCCCCAGGATATAACGAGAGGAACAGAAGTTTCGTAGTGCCTGTCCTGGTGGAATGTATTAGTTTAAAAGCACGAGTTAGAAACAGTGTGCCAGATCTAGATTTAACGTCTTTAATTCCAAGTCCTCCGTTCTGGCTCTGAAAAGTCGCCGTTAGAAAGAACTGTGAAGATATTTTGTTTTTACACATACTGTGGCGTTCGCTGTGTTATTAGTGGTTTGGTATTTAACTAATTTGTAAATTAAAATGATAATCTTATTTTATTACATTGAGTAATTACTAAATAATTTTTCTCCCGGCTAAAGATATGGTCAAGTTGCTAAAGAGCTCGAAGTTAACGTCGCGTTAAAGTTTCGTTTGTAAGTTGTGTAACTGTCACTAAATCACAGTTCATACAACAGATTCTATACAAATACTGATTATGATTTAAGCAGTTATGTTCAGCAAAATGATCATTAAAACCACCGAATATCAGCCGCGCACAACATTGACGTATGTTACCTGAAACAATATTCTTCGCAACTCATGCGTAATTAATTTCGGCTCCATACATCAGCTAGAAAAGTTTGTTATAAGGACCGTGCTATGAGCACAGTTTTTAAAGAACCAATCTGATTCGAATTATTTTCATTCGGGACCATCGGTGCACATTTATTTTTACACATTTGTATTACGTTCGGCATTTATGTCTGCAGAGTTGCGTAATTTGAATTTGCCGCTGAGATAATTGTTAAGATGGCGGCAGACAATTGATAGAGACTTTCTATTGTTAGAGCAAATAAGATAAGTATTTGAAATGATTATTAAACTTTACTTTCGTATTGTGCACTATTTAGACTTCATCAAGCAAACATTTGATTTTTTTGTAAGGAAAGGACAGACAAAAACGCGATACAAATCGCTATCATCAATGGCTGCGCTCCTTGCAGCGGTAAGAAATAATTAACACAGATAATGCTTATTGAGAGAGGAATTACAGTTACAAATAGGTATTCCCTCATATTTATAATAATAATGAACTCTATTCTCAAGTAATAATTAACAAATAATTACAATTTCTTAACAGACCTCAGTTTGATATGCGTCCGCAATCTACAAAAGCCAACCAACAAAAGATAAAAAAACAATGGCAGACAAGCGCAGGTCATAAAAGGAATTTACAATTATCATTGTCTTTGGATGATACACATCAATATGTCCAATTGCATGATAAAATATTTCATAAATAATTAATATTTATCATCGTTTTCACTGTTTTTTCATATGTTGAATAGATATTTTTGTAATTGTTAGAGGCATAATTTCCTCTCGTCGCACTGTACCTAAAATTTGTTTCGTCGATGTTACAATACCAACACGCTGCAGCTAGTAACTTTTGTGCGGTGACCTGCGGTATATGTAAGACTGCTGCAACATGACATATTTTGCTAACTATATGTGACTTTATAAACTGAACTATCTGCAACCGGTCTAACGACCGCATGTTACAGACCTGCAGCAAGGCTCTGATGACATCAAGTTTCCGCTCACAATTGTTTGTAGCCATGAGCTTAGGATTCGCCCCTAACCACAATCCGAGTTCGAGTCTCTCTTCAGTTACATGTAACCAGAGAGCACCTATTGCACTATCTTACGGAACACCGCGGGCAAAGCTCAGAGTTGATGCCACACGTTCTTGGCCACGCTGCACTCGGTTACAGCGTCGGCTGTTCTGCTTTTTTTAAATCGAATTTCTGTTAATCCCATTGGCGGGACTAGGATTTGCTACATACACTTATCTCTTGAAATGGGATGAGAAATCGCATGCCGACCGTGAAGCGCGCCATTTTTTCTTCACCCTGTGCGCCACAGCCGTAGATGTTGTGGTACATAGATCGCTGAATTGTCCTCCCCTTTCGCCTGCCCTCTGCGGTGAATGAGCGGCAAGGGCAGGTGTGGTTCTGGTTGCCGGTAACAGCTTCTGTGGTTTCTGCGGCTGGAGGCCTTGCCCCAGCACTTGGTACTCTTGGACCGAGGCTGCGAGACAATCTGCCGCCACGCATGGATGCACACACTGCTGGGGAAAGGAGGGAGCGGGTAGGTGCGTAGTCTCCTGGAGACAATGGGGTCTTTCTACCTGAACTACAGGACACGTTGGAAAAATACAGTAGTAGAACAGGCCAGCCATTCTAATTGTTGGGTGCGATATCAATTACGAGCATGAAAAGATATAGACAAGAGTGTAGCTATCTCATATACACTCCTGGAAATGGAAAAAAGAACACATTGACACCGGTGTGTCAGACCACCATACTTGCTCCGGACACTGTGAGAGGGCTGTACAAGCAATGATCACACGCACGGCACAGCGGACACACCAGGAACCGCGGTGTTGGCCGTCGAATGGCGCTAGCTGCGCAGCATTTGTGCACCGCCGCCGTCAGTGTCAGCCAGTTTGCCGTGGCATACGGAGCTCCATCGCAGTCTTTAACACTGGTAGCATGCCGCGACAGCGTGGACGTGAACCGTATCTGCAGTTGACGGACTTTGAGCGAGGGCGTATAGTGGGCATGCGGGAGGCCGGGTGGACGTACCGCCGAATTGCTCAACATGTGGGGCGTGAGGTCTCCACAGTACATCGATGTTGTCGCCAGTGGTCGACGGAAGGTGCACGTGCCCGTCGACCTGGGACCCGACCGCAGCGACGCACGGATGCACGCCAAGACCGTAGGATCCTACGCAGTGCCGTAGGGGACCGCACCGCCACTTCCTAGCAAATTAGGGACACTGTTGCTCCTGGGGTATCGGCGAGGACCATTCGCAACCGTCTCCATGAAGCTGGGCTACGGTCCCGCACACCGTTAGGCCGTCTTCCGCCCACGCCGCAACATCGTGCAGCCCGCCTCCAGTGGTGTCGCGACAGGCGTGAATGGAGGGACGAATGGAGTGTCATCTTCAGCGATGAGAGTCGCTTCTGCCTTGGTGCACATGATGGTCGTATGCGTGTTTGGCGCCGTGCAGGTGAGCGCCACAATCAGGACTGCATACGAACAAGGCACACAGGGCCAACACCCGGCATCATGGTGTGGGGAGCGATCTCCTACACTGGCCGTACACCTCTGGAGATCGTCGAGGGGACACTGAATAGTGCACGGTACATCCAAACCGTCATCGAACCCATCGTTCTACCATTCCTAGACCGGCAAGGGAACTTGCTGTTCCAACAGGACAATGCACGTTCGCATATATCCCGTGCCACCCAACGTGCTCTAGAAGATGTAAGTCAACTACCCTGGCCAGCAAGATCTCCGGATCTGCCCCCATTGAGCATGTTTGGGACTGGATGAAGCGTCGTCTCACGCGGTCTGCACGTCCAGCACGAACGCTGGTCCAACTGAGGCGCCAGGTGGAAATGGCATGGCAAGCCGTTCCACAGGACTACATCCAGCATCTCTACGATCGTCTCCATGGAAGAATCGCAGCCTGCATTGCTGGGAATGGTGGATTTACACTGTACTAGTGCCGACATTGTGCATGCTCTGTTGCCTGTGTCTATGTGCCTGTGGTTCTATCAGTGTGATCATGTGATGTATCTGACCCCAGGAATGTGTCAATAAAGTTTCCCCTTCCTGGGACAATGACTTCACGGTGTTCTTATTTCAATATCCAGGAGTGTATGTTGCATGGGGACTTAATTATAAAATTAAAATTATTTTAGTAACTGTGTGTCCGGTTACGAAGTCTCGTAACCGGTTGGCCTGAGTAGTATTAGTACCCAATCTGACTGCATAAAATGACAATAAAGAATGAAATTAAAGTTTCATTAACACAACTGATCAATTAAGTCCCCAGCAACTATAAAAGCTACGAAACAACAAAGCACACGTGTAACTGTTCTGTGTGTTGAAGTGTGAATCAACGCACATGTATCTGGCACGGTTCTTCCTCAATACGAAAAGATATTTTAAACACCATTTACAATGAAGTAATTAAAAAAACAGAAATACTACAATTGCACATTGAAACCAGAATTACAGTCTAATACACGAACACGAGCCAGATGCTTTGTCGACTGAACCTGTGACCAAGAGGCATTGTTATTTAGGAAATTTGAAATAAAAATTTTTTTGTTACCTTCATTTCAGGAAACATTCCTCACACACAAATAAAGAAAAGATGTTATGTTGACATGTGTCCGGAAACTCTTAATTTCCACATAACATGTTTTCTTTATTTATGTGTGAGGAATGTTTCTTGAAAGTTAGGCCGTACCTTTTTGTAACACCCTGTATATATACCGGGTGATCAAAAAGTCAGGATAAATTTGAAAACTGAATGATTCACGGAATAATGTAGATAGATAGGTACAAATTGACACACATGCTTGGAATGGGATCTTATTAGAACCAAAAAATTACAAAAGTTCAAAAAATGTCCGACAGATGGCGCTTCATCTGATCAGAATAGCAATAATTAGCATAACAAAGGAAAATATAGCAAAGATGATGTTCTTTACAGAAAATAATATGTCCACCGTCATTCCTCAACAATAGCTGTAGTCGACGAATAATGTTGTGAACAGCACTGTAACGCATTTCCGGAGTTATGGTGAGTCATTGGCGTCGGATGTTGTCTTTCACCATCCCTAGAGATGTCGGTCGATCACGGTACACTTGCGACTTGAGGTCACCCCAAAGCCGATAATTGCCCGGTCTGACGTCTGGGGACCTGGGTGGCCAAGCATGACGAAAGTGGCGACTGAGCACACGATCATCACCAAACGATGCGCGCAAGAGATTTTTTACGCGTCTAGCAATATGGGGTGGAGCGCCATCCTGCATAAACATCGTACGTTCCAGCAGGTGTTTATCAGCCAGGCAGGGGATGATGAGATTCTGTAACATATCGGCATACCTCTCATCCGTCACGGTAGCACTCACTAACTTTACGCTGTCCAGCGCCATCTGTCGGACATTTTGTGAACTTTTTAAAAAAAATAAAACCCCATGTCATTCCAAGCATGGGTGTCAATTTTTTACTTCTCTATCTACATTATTCCGTGGTTTATTAAGTTTTCAAATTTATACTGACTTGTTGATCACACACACACACACACACACACACACACACATATATATATATATATATATATATATATATATATATATATATATATATGGGTGACAAAACAAAGGTAAGGTACAGTGAGGGGCAGAGGGGGTGTCTCCTAACAAGAGAGAGCATCGAAGCATCGAAGGAACACGGCGGTATGTAAATTCACGTCGTAGAGAGGGCTGCGTGAAAGATGTCTAGCAGAAATCCCGCCAAGTTCGAGGCATGTGCTTTGATACGACTCCTACTCGAGGAAGGAGTAACACCTACCGAAATGTTTCCGCGAATTAAAACGGTTTACGGGGAAGGTGTTACGAACAGTACGAGTGTCCGCAGCTCGTGGTCGTGCGGTAGCGTTCTCGCTTCCCATGCTCGGGTTCCCGGGTTCGATTCCCGGCGGGGTCAAGGATTTTCTCTACCTCGTGATGACTGGGTGTTGTGTAATATCCTTAGGTTATTTAGATTTAAGTAGTTCTAAGTTCTAGGGGACTGATGGCCATAGATGTTAAGTCCCATAGTGCTCAGAACCATTTGAAGGGTACAAGTGTGTGTTTAAATGGTGTAGGGGGTTCAGTGGAGGGAGATCATATGTCCATGACGAACAGAGAAGTGGAATGGATTCCTTTTTGACTGATGAGTTGGTGCAAAAAATCGAGGTAACTGTTCGTTAAGAATGCCGACTGACAACGCCGATTTTTTGACATTCTCCAGAAGTTTGTTATACGACATACTGGATACTGTGCGCAAGATGTGTCTCAAAACAACTGACATGGCTGCATAAGGAAAATCCGACCAATAGTGCCCTCGAATATCTTGATCACCTTGAACTGAAAGGTGTGCCGCGCGGAGTGACCGAGTGGTTTAAGGCGCCATGTCACGGATCGCGCGGCACCTCTACATCTCCTCCGAACAGCGCGCGGGAAAAACGAACATCTAAACCTTTCTGTTCGAGCTCTGATTTCTCTTATTTTATTTTGATTATCATTCCTACCTATGTAGGTTGGGCTCAACAAAATATTTTCGCATTCGGAAGAGAAAGTTGGTGACTGAAATTTCGTAAATAGATCTCGCCGCGACGAAAAACGTCTTTGCTTTAATGACTTCTATCCCAACTCGCGTATCATATCTGCCACACTCTTTCCCCTATTACGTGATAATACAAAACGAGCTGCTCTTTTTTTGCACCCTTTCGATGTCCTCCGTCAATCCTACCTGGTAAGGATCCCACACCACGCAGCAATATTCTAAGAGAGGACGAACGAGTGTAGTGTAAGCTGTCTCTTTAGTGGACTTGTTGTATCTTCTAAGTATCCTGCCAATGAAACGTAACCTTTGGCTTGCCTTCCCCACAATATTATCTGTGTGGTCTTTCCAACTGAAGTTGTCCGTAATTTTAACATCCAGGTACTTAGTTGAATTGACAGCTTTGAGAATTGTACTATTTATCGAGTAATCGAATTCCAACGGACTTCTTTTGGACCTCATGTGGATCACCTCACACTTTTTGTTATTTAGCGTCAACTGCCACCTGGCACGCCATACAGCTACCTTTTCTAAACCGCTTTGTAACTGATACTGGTCTTCGAATGACCTTACTAGACGCTAAATTACAGCATCATCTGCTAACAACGTTAGAGAACTGCTCAGATTGTCACCCAGGTTATTTATATGTATCAGGAACAGCAGAGGTCCCAGGACGCTTCCCTGGGGAACACCTGATATCACTTCAGTTTTACTCGATTTGCCGTCTATTACTATGAACTGCGACCTCCCTGACAGGAAATAACGAATCCAGTCGCACAACTGAGACGATACTCCTTAGGTCCGCAGCTTCATTAAAAGTTGCTTGTGAGGAACGGTGTCATAAGCTTTCCGGAAATATAGAAATACGGAATCAACTTGAGATCCCTTGTCGATAGCGGCCATTACTTCGTGCGAATAAAGTGCACCTCTCAGATGTTCGAGTTCTCTTTCGCGCATGGGTGTGGGTATTGATCTTAGCATACGTAGGTTTAATTTAGTTTAAATAGTGTGTACGTTTAGGGACCGATGACCTCAGCACACACAATTGAACATTTTTTGGAAAGGTGAGGATTTTCTTAGCTCTATAGCGTCTGGAGGTGAAGCGTGCGCGGTTCGTTACACGCCTGACTCAAAAAGACTGTAGTCAGTGTGGCGTCACACCTATTCCTCATCAACCAACAAATTCAAAACCACAATTTCAGGCAAAAAAACTCACGTCCTCAGTGTTTTGGGACGTAAAAGAGGCATTTCAGGTCTAATTTCCGCATCAGGAAGTGACCACAAATGGATAAACATATTTTTAGACCTTCAAAAGCTCAAAGTGAACTTTCAAAAGAAAAGGAGAGGAATGCTGACGAGAGGAATGTGCTTGTTGCACGACAACGCCCGTCCTCGCCACTAAGGCGCCGGCCGTTGTGGCCGAGCGGTTCAAGGCGCCTCAGTCTGGAACCGCGCGACCGCAATGGTCGCAGGTTCGAATCCTGCCTCGTGCATGGATGTGTGTGATGTCTTTAGGTTACTTAGTTTTAAGTAGTTCTAAGTTCTAGGGCATTAATGACCGCAGATGTTAAGTCCCTTAGCGCTCAGAGCCATTTGAACCACGAAGGCGATCTTGGACTCATTTGGTTGGGTTGTCTTGAACCACCCCCATATTCCCCTGAGTTGCGCCTTGACATTATCATCACTTCACCTCCTTGAAGACACACAAGAGCGAAATTAAATTTTCAAACGATGATGAGGTGCAGATCGAAGTCCTGAAATGGAGGAAGGAGCCGGTGGAAGACTTCTTAAAGGAGCGCATAGAGAAACTTACATCACAGCTCACTACGTACACTGAACTGGACGAGGATTATGTTAGAAAACAGTCAACAAGTGTATCAACAGTACCCTGAAATTTTTATTCAAATTCAATTTTTCTAGGAATATGTAAAACTCTACATCACTTACGTCCTGAACTTGTATAGATACCTATTAGTGGAAATTAATATGGGGTGTGTTCACCAATCATGGTTAAGACGTCTTTCCCTCTACTAAAGGCACTTTCAACTATGCATGAGTATCTGTGGATGGATGGCGCTCTGTTTCTCCATTAGAGCCGAGACCAGCGAAGGAAATGACGGTGGCAGCTAGGGTCTGGAGAGAAGATTCTAACTCGTCCCAAAAGTGTTCTACTGGGTTCAGGACGACCGTTCAATCCCGCGTCCGGCCATCCTGATTTAGGTTTGCCGTGATTTCCCTAAATCACTCCAGGCAAATGCCGGGATGGTTCCTTGGCAAGGGCACGGCCGACTTCCTTCCCCGTCCTTCTATAATCCGATGAGACCGATGACCTCGGTGTCTGGTCTCCTACCCCAAACAACCCAACCCAAGTGGGTTCAGGTCGGGGCTCTGTGCAGGCCAGTCCACTTAAGGAATGATAAGGTCGACAAACCATCGCCTCGGAGATGGTGATTTATGCCACAGTGCACTGTCATGCTGCTACTGTAACACCTGTTTTCGAATTATTTTTATTTGTATCGATATTTCTATGTCAATTTGTAGTATTGCTTATGTATAATGTTGTAACTGTCGTGAATATTCCTTGACTATGTACATAAGGGATGTTCAAAAAGATAAGAGCCGGAGTCTGGAATGTGCAGATGCGAGCTCGGAAGTTCACAGCCCGTCGCTAGAGGGCACGCGCGCATGTCACGTGACTATACAGGGCTGGCAGCAGCATGCATCAGTCGTCCATCGCAGCCAGTCGCATTGACATCAACAGAAGAGCAGAGATGTGTTGTTCGTTTTCTGACAGCGGAAGGAATAGGAATTCATCGGTGAATGTCACAAGTGCACGGTGAGCACTGCATGTCCCTTGCAAGGGTCAAGAAATGGTACCAGCGCTTCAGGGAAGGACGGGTATCGTTTGCCAATAACATACAGTCTGGAGCACAACACTGCATTACCGATGACATCGTGCAGGTGGTGCATGCACACATACCCCCGAGTGACAGTTAAAGCCATAGCCGCTCTGGTCGGATTGAGCGTCGGATGTGTTCACGCTATCACGAAGGAACGACTGCACATAAAGTGTGTGCCCAATGGGTGCCCTTCAGTCCTCAACCATAGCAGGGAGCATGTTGAATGGCCCACTGTCTTGCTCATCTGCGGGGCTATGCTCGGAAAGGGAATGCGTTCCTGGCATAAGTGGTGGCTGGAGTTCCTTCTCTAGATTGTCGCACAGATGACAAAATGGTAGATATCGAAATAGACGACAGAGGGATAGAGAGGAAAGGCCGCTGGACCTGATGGGATACCAGTTCGATTTTACACAGAGTACGCTAAGGAACTTGCCCCCCTTCTTGCAGCGGTGTACCGTAGATCTCTAGAAGAGTGTAGCGTTCCAAAGGATTGGAAAAGGCCACAGGTCATCCCCGTTTTCAAGAAGGGACGTCGAACAGATTTGCAGAACTATAGACTTATATCTCTAACGTCGATCAATTGTAGGATTTTGGAACACGTATTATGTTCTCGTATAATGACTTTTCTGGAAACTAGAAATTACTCTGTAGGAATCACCATGGGTTTCGAAAAAGACGATCGTGTGAAACCCAGCACGCGCAATTCGTCCACGAGACTCAGAGGGCCATAGACACGGGTTCCCAGGTAGATGCCGTGTTTCTTGCCTCGCGCAAGGTGTTCGATACAGTTCCCCACAGTCGTTTAATGAAAAAAATTAAAAGCATATGGACTATCAGATCAATTGTGTGATTGGATTGAAGAGTTCCTAGATAACAGAAAGCAGCATGTCATTCTCAATGGAGAGAAGTCTTCCGAAGTAAGAGTGTTTTCAGGTGTGCCACAGGGGAGTGTCGTAGGAATGTTGCTGTTCACAATATACATAAATGACCTTGTGGATGACATCGGAAGTTCACTGAGACGTTTTTCGAATGATGCTGTGGTATATCGAGAGGTAGTAATAATGGAAAATTGTACTGAAATGAAGGAAGATCTGCCGCGAATTGACGAATGATGCAGGGAATGGCAATTGAATCTCAATGTAGACAAGTGTAATGTGCTGCGAATACATAGAAAGAAAGATCCCTTATCATTTGGCTACAATATAGCAGGTCAGTAACTGCAAGCAGTTAATTCCATAAATTATCCGGGAGTAGGCATTAGGAGTGATTTAAAATTGAATGGTCATATAAAGTCGATTGTTGTGTCACCGTCAGACACCAGACTTGCTAGGTGGTAGCCTTTAAATCGGCCGCGGTCCGGTAGTATACGTCGGACCCGCGTGTCGCCACTATCAGTAATTGCAGACCGAGCGCCGCCACACGCCAGGTCTAGAGAGACTTGCTAGCACTCACCCCAGTTGTACAACCGACTTTGCTAGCGATGGTTCACTGACAAAATACGCTCTCATTTGCCGAGACGATAGTTTTCCATAGCCTTCAGCTACATCAATTGCTACGACCTAACAAGGCGCCTTATTCAGTTACTATTGATATTGTGAATCATATACCGTCAAAACCGACGTATTTCAGAGCGCGCAGTGTTCCCCACGCATTGCGTGATGAGGTCGCAAAAACATTACATGATTTGGCATCACAAGGCGTAATTGAACGTGTGCAGCCTTCTCTCTGGGCATCACCCTCAGTAATTTTACCAAAACCTTCCGGAAAATTGAGACTTTGTGTGGACTTCAAGGCAACAGTGAATCCACAACTAGTGATCGCAACTTTTCCTTTACCCCGCCCGGAAGATCTTTTTGACAAACTGTGCACGGGTAAATATTTTTCAAAGTTGGACCTAGCAGATGCGTACTTGCAAATACCGGTGGACGAAGAATCCCAGCGCGATTTGCTGGTTAACACGCATCTTGGGTTAATCAATTCAAACGACTGCCATTCGGGTGTGCATCGCCCCCTGCATTGTTTCAGCAGTATCTACAAACTGTTTGTGCGTCGGTCCCTATTGCAGCAAATTATCTGGACGATATTGTGATCTCCGGAAAGACGGAAGAAGAACATTTGGCCAATCTCAGAACATTATTTCAGGTCTTGCGACAAAATGGTCTTCGCTTGCGGAAGGACAAATGTGTGTTTTTTGCTCGTGACTTGCCATACCTGGGACATGTACTCAATGCCCAAGGCATACATCCCAGCCCCGAGCACCTCCGTGCCATACAAGACTTGCCTTCGCCGCAGAATTTGAAGCAGCTACAGAGTGTGCTAGGAAAAATTTACTATTATCACCGATATGTTCCGCACGCCTCTTCCATCTCAGCTCCGCTTCATCGCTTACGTCGTAAAGGTGCTCCGTTCGTCTGGACGACGGAATGCGAACGCGCCTTTCGCCAGTTGAAATCGGCGTTGCTTTCCAATCCTTGCCTTGCGCCATTCGATACTCGGAACCCCTTTTGTTGATGGTGGATGAATCGGATTTCAGGATCGGTGCTGTGTTGCGCACAAAGATGGATCGCACGATCGCCCTATTGCCTTTGCGTACAAATTGCTCTCGTCTGCGCAAATAAATTATTCACAGATCGAGAAAGAAGTATTGGCTCTCGTATTTGGTGTTACAAAGTTTAATGATTTCTTGTAGCCGGCCGCGGTGGTCTCGCGGTTCTAGGCGCGCAGTCCGGAACCGTGCGACTGCTACGGTCGCAGGTTCGAATCCTGCCTCGGGCATGGATGTGTGTGATGTCCTTATGTTAGTTAGATTTAAGTAGTTCTAAGTTCTAGGGGACTAATGACCACAGCAGTTGAGTCCTATAGTGCTCAGAGCCATTTCTTGTATGGTCGTCACTTTACCATCATCACAGACCACAACCCTCCACATCGCTTCTTCATCCGACCAAGCCTGTACCTCCACGTACAGCGCAGAAATTCATTCGCTGGTCTATTTTCCTCTCGCTGTACCGCTACGATATCTTGTATCGGTCCATTGTTAAGAACGGAAACGCCGATGCGTTGTCCCGCTTGCCTGTTGCTGAGGAGAGGGCATTGGATTCCTCCGAACTTGCTTGCATGTTCATTAATGCGGAAGCCGATGACGTGGTCGAATCGTTTCCGATTGAATTTCGTCGTGTAGCTACAGCCACAGCTGCCGACCCTGTCCTTGCTCCCGTTCTGCGTTTTGTTGCTACGCAATGGCCGTTGTCTAAGTCACGGATCGGGGACCCGTTGGTTCGCCGAATTTTTTGCTCACAAGGAGAGACTTTTTGTTCAACGTGGTGTTTTGCTGTTGCGTTCTGATAATGATCAGTCCAGGGTCGTGGTACCACGTTCGTTACGGTCCTCTGTTCTACAGCTTCTCCACCAAGGACATTGGGGTATAATGAGAACGAAACAACTTGCTCGTCAGCACTGTACTTGGTCCGGAATCGATGCCGCGATTACGAATATGTGCTCTTCTTGCATGGTGTGTGCCGAACAACAATCAGCACCACCGCGGAAATTCTTTCCATGGGCAAAAGCCACTTCCCCTTGGCGACGCTTACACATCGATTTTGCTGGTCCATTCTGGAATGTTCGATGGTCGGTTGTGGTAGATTCATTCAGTAATTTTCCTTTTGTTGTACGGATGTCTTCCACGACGTCATCTGCCGCCATCCAAGCTTTATCTGCTATATTTTGCATTCAAGATCTTCCACAGACTAGTGTTTCCGGCAATGGCCCACAATTCATGTCCGCAGAATTTCAGTCATTCTGCAAGGCCAATTGTATTCATCTGACTTCCGCGCCGTTTTCGGCACAGTCAAACGGAGCCGCTGAACGATTGGTCGGAACTTTCAAGTCACAGATGTTGAAGATGAAAGAGTCGCATTCTTGGGTGGACGCGTTATTGCCCTTTTTGTCCTTGTATTGCTCTCAGCACCGAGATGGTCGCTCGCCGGCTGAGTTGCTCCACGGTCGTCAACATCGAACCTTGACGTCTTTGCTACATCCGCCGCGTCAGGATCCTGTGCAGCGGCAGACACCTGCTTTTGCTCCAGGTGACGTTGTATATTATCGCCACTATCGAAGTTCACGACGTAGGCTCGAAGGGCGCATTCTTCGCTGCCTCAGCCGCGCTATGTATCTTGTTTTGGAGGCCTCTGGCGAGGTGCTTCGGCATCTCAATCAGCTGCGCCTCTGTAGTAGCACGGGATCTGCCGCTCGTCCTCTGCTTTCAGCGACGGTGCCGTCCGGTCAGCGCCCCGGGGACCCATCTACTGGCCCGCCTCAGCCCCAGGTGTTACCGACGCTGCCTTCCATTTTGCCCCATGGCGACGCGCCGCCGCCGCCACCGCCGCCTGTTCTCCCGCCGGCGACGCCCGCAGTGGACGCGTCGCTGCAACCACCGGGCGCCTCCCTGGGTCACGCGCCGCCGATCGCTTCCCGTGACCAGTTGTCCTCCGACATGGAACTCTTGCCCGCTCCGGACCATATGTCGTCTTCGCCCGTCGGGTGCCCCGGCCCGATGGAGGTCGACCCTTCGGCCCCTCCTGTCTCTCTCCGGGCGCATACACCGCATGTTGGCGTGCACCCTGGAGCAGGTTTTCAGGCGTTTCCTAGCTCCCCGCGGTCCGAATGGCAGGGTGCGTGTGGCACAGCCTCGCCTGTTGTTAGGCTCCCCACCTCGTCGCATACGTCAACATGGGGTCCTCCCCACGGCGGGCGGAAGCCTTATGCAGCAACAGTACGCCGATTTGCGGGGGAGGAATGTGGTGTCACCGCCAGACACCAAACTTGCTAGGTGGTAGCCTTTAAATCGGCCGCGGTCCGTTAGTATACGTCGGACCCGCTTGTCGCCACTATCAGTGATTGCAGACCGAGCGCCGCCACACGGCAGGTCTAGAGAGACTTCCTAGAACTCGCCCCAGTTGTACAACCGACTTTGCTAGCGATGGTTCACTGACAAAATACGCTCTCATTTGCCGAGACGATAGTTTAGCATAGCCCTCAGCTACATCAATTGCTACGACCTAGCAAGGCACCATATTCAGTTACTATTGATATTGTGAATCTTGTACCGTCAAAACCGACGTTCATCATTAATGGGTTAAAGTTAAGTATTCCACCAGCTACGTCCGTTTTTCTAAATCTTAATTTCCTTGTCATGTTCCAGACCCCAACCAGCCTGCGTGAGCTAAAGCGTGCATTTCGGCCTCCTTTAGTAAAACTGTGTTGGATCTATTGCCAACCACAACATTGATCGTCGGTAAAGCAGATGCCAGACTGAGATTCATTGGGAGAAGCTTAAGGAAATGTAATCGGAAAACAAAGGAAGTGGGTTACAGTACGCTTGTTCGCCCACTGCTTGAATACTGCTCAGCATTGCGGGATCCGTACCAGATAGGGTTGATAGAAGAGATAGAGAAGATCCAACGGAGAGCAGTATGCTTTGTTGCAGGATCATTTAGTAATCGCGAAAGCGTTTCGGTGATGATAGATAAACTCCAGTGGAAGACTCCGGAGAAGAGACGCTCAGTAGCTTGGTACGGGCTTTTGTTGAAGTTTCGAGAACATACGTTTACCGAGGAGTGAAGCAGTATATTGCTCCCTCCTACGTATATCTCGTGAAGAGACTATGAGCATAAAATCAGAGAGATTAGAGCCCACGCAGAGGCATACCGACAACCCTTCTTTCCACGAACAATACGAGACTGGAATAGAAGGGAGAACGGATAGAGGTACTCAAGGTACCCTCCGCCACACACCGTCAGGTAGCTTGCGGAGTATGGATGTAGATGTAGATGTAACTGAGTAATGATGTCATCGCTTCAAACCAGAATCAAAACGATAAAGCCTCCAGTGGAAGCATCCATGGTCACCACCACCAAAAAAAGCCAAGGCCATCCACACGAGTGCAAGAAAGATTATGATGATGTTCTTCTTTGACGAAGATGGCCCGCTTCCGAGTCACTTCCTGCTAAACAAGACAACAGTTAATGCCCAGCGTTACTCGCAAACCTTGACCACCCTCTGCCATGTGATCAAATCAAAACGACCAAGCAATCTCACCAATGGGGTCATTCTGCTCCATGCCCTCAGTGGGCGAACAGAGTCGCGGCACTCTGCAGAAATTCAAATGGGAGGATCTCGGCCATCCTCCATATAGTCCGGACGTCTCTCCCAGTGATGACGCCATTTTTGATCTCCTTAAAAAAGGCTCTGAGGGGCAAACTGCTGTACGTGCGGAACTGGTTAACATCGCAGTCCCGGAAATTTTATGAAACAGCCATTCACCGCCTTGTGTTACAGTGGGATAAGTTATAATTTTGCGCAGGTCAAATGGCTGTTTATGGAAGCACATTTGTTATTTAAAGAGTTATAGTTCGTTGTGCTTTACTTAATTAAAAATTAATGATGAGAAATCTTTCATTTTGTCTTACATACTGGTGTAGTTTTGTTAATCAGCATGGTTCTTCAAACCATGAAAGTTTCAGGGTCCTCATGTACCGGCCTAGTTATTTAATGAAGGAGTGCAAAGGCTCCTTCAGAGCCATTGTAGTTAGATTTGCATTCTGTGAGAGAACTGTTTACTATGTTATCTATTGTAATGCAAGTTGGTTACCTAATGCACAGGCATAGAGACCCTGTATTAGGCAATGAAGATGCCGTGTTTCTTGACTTCCGCAAGGCCTTCGATACAGTTCCCCACAGTCGTTTAATGAACAAAGTAAGAGAAAATGGACGATCAGTCGAACTGTGTTATGGGATTGAAAAGTTCCTAGATAACAGAGCGCAGCATGTCATTCTCAATGGACAGAAGTCTTCCGAAGTAAGGGTGATTTCAGGTGTGCCGCAGGGGAGTGTCGTAGGACCGTTGATATTCACAATATACATAAATGACCTTGTGGATGACATCGGAAGTTCACTAATGCTTGTTGCGGATGATGCTGTGGTATATCTAGAGGTTGTAACAATGGAAAATTGTACTGAAATGCAGGAGGATCTGCAGCGAATTGACGCATGGTGCAGGGAATGGCAATTGAATCTCAATGTAGACAAGTGTAATGTGCTGCGAATACATAGAAAGAAAGATCCCTTATCGTTTAGTTACAAAATAGCAGGTCAGCAACTGGAAGCAGTTAATTCCATAAATTATTTGGGAGTAGGCATTAGGAGTGATTTAAAATGGAATGATCATATAAAGTTGATCGTCGGTAAAGCAGATGCCAGACTGAGATTCATTGGAAGAATCCTAAGGAAATGCAATCCGAAAACAAAGGAAGTAGGTTACAGAACGCTTTTTTGCCCACTGCTACCACTGCTTCAATACTGCTCAGCAGTGTGGGATCCGTGCCAGGTAGGGTTGATAGAAGAGATTGAGAAGATCCAACGGAGAGCTGTGCGCTTCGTTACAGCATAATTTCGTAATCGCGAAACCGTTACGGAGATGATAGATAAACTCCAGTGGAAGACTCTGCAGGAGAGGCACAGTAGCTCGGTACGGGCTTTTGTTAAAGTTTCGAGAACATACCTTCACCGAAGAGTCAAGCAGTATGTTGTTCCCTCCTACGTACATCTCGCGAAGAGACCATGAGGATAAAATCAGAGAGATTAGAGCCCACTCAGAAACATATCGACAATCCTTCTTTCCACGAACAATACGAGACTGAAATAGAAGGGAGAACTGATAGAGGTACTCAGTGTACCCTGCACCACACACCGTCCGGTGGCCTGCGGAGTATGGATGTAGATGGATGTAGATGTAGATGAGAAGACCCTCTGATTTGAATTGAGGATCATTTCAAGCTTTACCCTGTTGATTATTGCTATTAGTTGGTTTTATAAACTGTTGCACCTATTCCGTTTAAGGTACGTGTTGTTTAGAGGCATATGTTACCTTTTACTATCTCATCAGCCATTTCTTTATTTGACTTACTAGTTAGTAGCACATTTATCAGCAAGGTTATGTTACTGTGTTGTAGTGTGACCAGACTTAGGAAAGAGTTTGGTCAATAAAATTCTTCTGGGTTTGAGGCCACATTGCCAACTACAAAATTTCCTCGTTTCGGCGAATGTTGCCAGCCGCCTTCCTCAGGGTGAGCTGCTAACTGAATTTTATAGCTGACAATGCGGCCTCAAGCCCAGAAGAATTTTATTGACTAAACACTTTCCTAAGTCTGGTCACACTACAACACAGTAACCTAACCTTGCTGATAAATGTGCTACTAACTAGTAAGTCAAATAAGCAAATGGCTGATGAGATAGTAAACGATAACATATGCCTCTCAACAACACGTACCTTAAATGGACTAGGTGCAACAGAAGCCTACGTTTACACAAAGAGTTTACTGTGCCTGTCAAGAAAGATTTGGTTATCCTTAGCTCTGCCTTCTTTTTTGTCATTTTGCTTGACACAAGAAAGCCTGATTATACTGGCGACCGGTTTCAATATGTAATGTTAGAACTTGTTTTGTGCTGGTAGAACGTCTGTTGCTGACCCACCGTCTACTATTCAGAAAATGTTCAAATGTGTGTGAATTTCTAAGGAACCGAACTGCTGAGGTTATCGGTCCCTACTTACACACTACTTAAACTAACTTACACTAAGGACAACACTCATACCTATGCCGAAGGGAGGACTCGAACCTCCAGTGGAAGGGGCCGCGCAATCCATGACATGACGCCTTAAACCACGCGGCCACTCCGCGCGGCGTTAAGTTTTGTTTATACTATACTGAAGTATTTCGGAAACGAATCCAAGTTTGATTGTTGTGTGTCCTTTAGGCCTTCTCAGAATCACATCTTAAAAATTCATCGCATCGGGATAACGCTAGCGTCGACTGCCATTTAAATGTTGTCGATGGTACCGTTGCGCTTAGAATCACCGTCTCCCTCTACTGTACGAAGCACACAATGGATTAAAGTATGTTCACGTCCTTCCGTATTCAGCGCCTTCTTTGGCGAAACCC
Source organism: Schistocerca gregaria (assembly GCF_023897955.1). Classification (NCBI taxonomy): domain Eukaryota; kingdom Metazoa; phylum Arthropoda; class Insecta; order Orthoptera; family Acrididae; genus Schistocerca; species Schistocerca gregaria. Next base: position 106,686,645 of record NC_064928.1, read on the forward strand.
ACATCCTTCCATCGCATTGCCACAGCGAATAGCGTCATTCATCGCTCCCCATCATTCGTTTCCAGCCATCCGCTCTCCAGCGGCATCGCTCTTTACACCAATTCAAGCACCTATAAGCATTGGCTACAGAAATGAATATTCCACGAAGGGGTGTTCAACCGCTGTGCCCCATTCTTCCTCACTACCTACGCACTGTCATTTTGATAGCTGGAGCGCTGGTAGAACTTTGGAATTCAGGAACAATTTTTTACAGCCACCCTCCACCATGCTCGAGGGTCCATGCTCGTAATTACATGAGCTGCGCCTTTCAGTGGTTTAGCCGTGGATGTTCATTCTCCTTTCCATTCGACACTCACATTGTAAGTAGGCTGTTTAGATTTTCTTATTGGTAACGCCAGGTAGCGCTCTGTAAGAAAATCACTGGCTGTGCCGTGTGCACTCTGTGGCTGGTTTGCATTGTTGTCTGCCATTGTAGTGTTGGGCAGCGGCAGCTGGATGTGAACAGCGCGTAGCGTTGCGCAGTTGGAGGTGAGCCGCCAGCAGTGGTAGATGTGGGGAGAGAGATGGCGGAGTTTTGAAATTTGTACGACTGGATGTCATGAATTGCTATATACATTATGACTTTTGAACACTATTGAGGTAAATACATTGTTTGCTCTCTATCAAAATCTTTCATTTGCTAACAATGCCTATTAGCAGTTAGTGCCTTCAGTAGTTCCAATCTTTTATTTAGCTGGCAGTAGCTGCGTTCGCTGTATTACAGTAGCTTGAGTAACGAAGATTTTTGTGAGGTAAGTGATTTGTGAAAGGTGTAGGTTAATGTTAGTCAGGGCCATTCTTTTGTAGGGATTATTGAAAGTCAGACTGCGTTTGCGCTAAAAAATATTGTGTGTCAGTTTAAGCACTGTCATGTATAATTGTTCAAAGGGGACCTTTCAACATCATAAATCACTTTATAAAGGTAAAGCACCATCTCCGTCTGAACAGACCTTGGAAAGCCTGACGGTACCGACCGGCCGCCGTGTCTTCCTCAGCCCATAGGCATCGCTGGATGCGGATATGAAGTGGCATGTGGTCAGCACACCGTTCTCCCGGCCATGTGTCAGTTTCCCAGACCGGAGCCGCTACTTCTCCATCAAGTTCTCCTCAGTTTGCCTCACAGGGGCTCAGTGCACCCCGCTTGCCAACAGCGCTCGGCAGACCGGATGGTCACCCTGAAATCCTAAATACCTTTTTCCAAAGCTGTTTCACAGAGGAAGACCGCACTGCAGTTCCTTCTCTAAATCCTCGCGCAAACGAAAAAATGGCTGACATCGAAATAAGTGTCCAAGGAATAGAAAAGCAACTGGAATCACAACAAAGTCCACTGGACCTGCCGGGATACCAATTCGATTCTACACAGAGTACGCGAAAGAACTTGCCCCCCTTCTAACAGCCGCGTACCGCAAGTCTCTAGAGGAACGGAAGGTTCCAAATGATTGGAAAAGAGCACAGGTAGTCCCAGTATTCAAGAAGGGTCGTCGAGCAGATGCGCAAAACTATAGACCTATATCTCTGACATCGAACTGTTGTAGAATTTTAGAGCACGTTTTTTGCTCGCGTATCATGTCATTTTTGGAAACCCGGAATCTGCTCTGTAGCAAGCAACATGGATTCCGGAAATAGCGATCGTGTGAGACCCAACTCGCTTTTTTGTTCATGAGACCCAGAAAATATTAGATACAGGCTCCCAGGTAGATGCTATTTTCCTTGACTTCCGGAAGGCGTTCGATACAGTTCCGCACTGTCGCCTGATAAAGAAAGTAAGGGCCTACGGAATATCAGACCAGGTGTGTGGCTGGATTGAAGAGTTTTTAGCAAACAGAACACAGCATGTTGTTCTCAACGGAGAGACGTCTACAGACAAAGTAACATCTGGGGGGCCACAGGGCAGTGTTATGGGACCATTGTTTTTCACAATATATACAAATGACCTAGTAGATAGTGTCGGAAGTTCCATGCGGCTTTTCGCGGATGATGCTGTAGTATACAGAGAAGTTGCAGCATTAGAAAATTGTAGCGAAATGCAGGAAGATCTGCAGCGGATAGGCACTTGGTGTAGGGAGTGGCAACTGACCCTTAACATAGACAAACATAATCTATTGCGAATACAAAGAAAGAAGGATCCTTTATTGTATGATTATACGATAGCGGAACAAATACTGGTAGCACTTACTTCTGTAAAATATCTGGGAGTATGCGTGCGGAACGATTTGAAGTGGAATGATCATTTAAAATTAATTGGCGGTAAGGCGGGTGCCAGGTTGAGATTCATTGGGAGAGTCCTTAGAAAATGTAGTCCATCAACAAAGGAGGTGGATTGCGAAACACTCGTTCGACCTATACTTGAGTGTTGCTCATTAGTGTGGGATCTGTACCAGTTCGGGTTGACGGAGGAGAAAATAAAAAGTTCCAAAGAAGAGTGGCGCGTTTCGTCACAGGTTTATTTGGTAAGCGTGATAGCGTTGCGGAGATGTTTAGCAAACTCAAGTGGCAGACTCTGCAACACAGGCGCTCTGGATCGCGGTGTAGCTTGCTCGCCAAGTTTCGAGAGGGTGCGTTTCTGGATGAGGTATCGAATATATTGCTTCCCCCTACTTATACCTCCCGAGGAGATCACGAATGTAAAATCAGAGAGATTCGAGCGCGCATGTAGGCCTTCCGGCAGTCGTTCTTCCCGCGAACCATATGCAACTGCAACAGAAAAGGGAGGTAATGAGAGTAGCACGTAAAGTGCCCTCCGCCACACACCGTTGGGTGGCTTGCGAAATGTAGATGTAGGTGTAGACAGTGCTTAACTTCGCTGTGACGGGAACCAGGAACCGGGCAAGGCCGTTGGCTAAAGCATCATCAGCGGTCTGTAATTTATTTACATTTTGATTTGCTTTTTGATCGAAAAACTGTTCGTTAAGAATATGTTGATTTGTACTTACGGTGATTTTCGCTCGGTTTCTGCTTATATCGTAGGTGCAAAATCAACATATTCTTAACGAACTGGTTTTTGGTCACAATTCGAGTAACTTAATTAGAGACCACTGACGATGCTTTACCTCAATAAAGCAAAACGCGACTGATGAAAAAAATCACGCATTTTTGTAGTTGGAACTACAGGACAAAAATATCCTCAAGAATTCTAAAGCAAATACGGAAAATATGGCCACGCAAATGAAGAATTTACATAACGAATGGTACGAAGTGATTGAAATGTTTCTGATGTAACTGCTGCTCAGCTGAGATCTACTGGCTGGTAGACATTTTAAGTCACTGAGCTCTCCTAACCGACCCATTATGCTGTTAATTGTTTCCTTCCGCAACGCAGTACTCCGCGTCCCTTTTTTAAAAATGTCTGGAGCGCCTCTCGTGATTAGTGGTCAGTTTCACATTATACAGGGATGTAAACAATGCAGGAATAGAACTAAATACAGGTTTGATGGAGGAATGTTCAACCAGTCCAGACTCCATTCAAAAAGATTCACCAGTACCACTCGTGTGACAGAGCTGCAGTATGCTGATGACAATGCTTCTCCAGGCCATTCACCTGCAGAGTTGCAGCCGTCAGTCTTTTCCTTCAGCAGGGCGTACGAACGATTAGGTCTCCGCATCAATATTCCAAAGACAAAGGTGATGGCGCAGCCAACTCCTGGATCCTCCGTTCCTGACTTCAGCTCATGCATTTATGATACGCCCTTGGAACAAGTGGACCATTTCCTCTGCCTAGGAAGCATACTGTCATCTAACTGCTCATCTGGAAAAGATGTGGAGAATAGATTACGAGCTACCCATGTAGCTTTTGGACGTCTTACAAAGCGTGTCTTCCTGAATAAAGACCTAACACTGTACACCAATCTAATGGTGTACAAAGCTGTAGTCATCTCCACCCTGCTATATGGTTGCGAAACCTGGACGTTGTATTGCTGTGATCTGAAGTAACTAGATCGCTTCAACCAACAGAAGCTAAGATATATCATGAACCTGAAATGGGATGACTTCATATCCAACACGGATGTTCTTGAGAAAGCAAAAATGTATAGCATGGAAGCTCTTATCATTGGGCATCAACTCATATGGGTCGGACATGTCCGGCGGATGAAAAATGACAGACTTCCACGCCAAATGCTGTACAGCGAAGTGAGTACCGGTAAAAGGTCACGAGGTGGCCCTCTCAAACGTTATAAGTATCAGTACAAGAAAAATCTGATAAACTTGACTATCGATCCGAGTAACTGGTTCTTAATAGCAGAAGACCGAAGTCGCTGGCGCTCAGTTACCTCAAATGCTCTTCAAAACTTTGAGCTGGAACGTCGAAGAATGGAGAATGACAAACGCCGGAGACCTAAACTCCTCCAGGCTCAGCCACGTCCTCCACCTTCCATCAGCTGTAATGTCTGTGGCCACCTGTTCCACGCTAGGATTGGATTGCTAAGCCATCAACGACACTTTCACGCCTGAACCGTGACAAAGGAAATCTCAGGAGAGAAATGAAACCTCGGATACGAGTATCAGCCAACGAGGGATGTCTGAACACTTTTCACCAGATAGCGTAATTTTGGAGACAAATGTGGAAAAATAAAAGCGAAACGGAGAAAACTACCACGAGTGAAGTTTTATGAAATGGAAGTCTTCGCCACACTACTCTACGGAAGTGAGTTGTGACTGATTTTCAAAACGCGATATACACTAGCTGACCAATTGCTAAGGAGCACCTGAAACTTGCTAAGAAACAGTTGCCAATTGCTATGGAACACCCGATCAATGATAGTAAAAGGAAATGTAGGACGCGGGGCGTGTTACCTGCTGCAAAGCCTGTGCACGGACGCTCTGTATACTGTCCACAAGGCATACAGTGCGTCGTTTGAAGTAGGTTATTGTGGGACCGTTTAGTGCGACGTTCCGTGTCGCATGGCAACATGTCTGCAAAGCATCATTTGAGTACCTCTGGTCACGGACGAACAGTTGGACAGCTCGATTCTGGTCAGTCACCAGTGTGGCCACAGTAATGGGTGTGTTCAAAAGCGTCGACTCGTGATTAAAAAAGTCCAATGAAGGTGGAAAAGCTGTGAGAAAATATGGTCGTAGGAGGAGCATCACACTACAAGAGGATCCGTACGTAACCCTAGCGGCGAAAAGGAACAGACTTCCCACTCCTTGGCAGATCGTTGTACACCTTGCAAGCGCAACCAGTATACCTGTCTATCTAGTAGTAATAGTAGTAGAAGTATTAGTAGTAGAAGTAGCTTTATTCATCTGTATATCTCTTTTACAAGGATATAGGACATGTCAAAGTATTTACAAATTTAGATCAATTTAAAATAAGCTAATTCGTATACACATATATTTACAGACCTCTAGTTAGAGACAATCATTAGATGTACTCCTAGTATACAATACAAATAACTCATCAAATAATGTAATGCGACATTGTTCACTCATATCTCACTGTCAGTCACTGCACACACTATGCACACATTGTTTCATAACACTTGACTCACTACACACACGGTCGTGTGGTAGCGTTCTCGAGTCCCACGCCCGGGTTCCCGGGTTCGATTCCCGGCGATTACAGTGATTTTCTCTACCTCGTGATGACTGGGTGTTGTCTGCTGTCCTTATGTTAGTTAGGTTTAAGTAGTTCTGAGTTATAGGGGACTGATGACCATAGATGTTCAGTCCCATAGTGCTCAGAGCCATTTGAACCATTTTTTGAAATACACCCACACACACACACACACACACACACACACACACACACACACACACACACACACACACATACACCGGTGATCTTTGGGCCACAGTTTCCCATTTGCCATCCTGAAAAACTGAGTCATCGTCCCTCCATAAAGAAAGAGATGTTCAGCTCAGAAAGAGGAAGACATGTTAGTATTGTCCCATGCATAGCTTGGGGGTAAGTATTTCTACAAAGAAAATAAAGAAGGAAAAGAAACATAAAGTGAAGATGTTATGTGCAATGTTGTATATTTTATAATCTTTATTATTGTTATTTATTTGTATAACAGTTTTTATCAAACCCGTACTCTGTTTTAGCTAAGTAATCCTTCAATGTATAAAATGTATTGCATAACAGCTACTTTTCAGCTGCCTTTTTAAGTAAGTGTATTATTGCAATTTGTTTAATCTGTTTTGGTAATTCAATGTACAGTTTTATTCCTTGGCAGGAAATGCAGTTTTGAGTTTTATGTTAATTTTCTTCTTGGTAAATATAAGTTGCATGGTCATGGACAGAGCTGTTTCTGCAGTAATTGCCGATGTTATTTTCCATGTGTACAAGTGACTGGTAAATGTATTCACCTGGAGCAGTTAAAATCCCCAGTGTTCTGAAAAAATGTTTAAAATGAGCTCGACTAATACACTCCTGGAAATGGAAAAAAGAACACATTGACACCGGTGTGTCAGACCCACCATACTTGCTCCGGACACTGCGAGAGGGCTGTACAAGCAATGATCACACGCACGGCACAGCGGACACACCAGCAACCGCGGTGTTGGCGTGAGGTCTCCACAGTACATCGATGTTGTCGCCAGTGGTCGGCGGAAGGTGCACGTGCCCGTCGACCTGGGACCGGACCGCAGCGACGCACGGATGCACGCCAAGACCGTAGGATCCTACGCAGTGCCGTAGGGGACCGCACAGCCACTTCCCAGCAAATTAGGGACACTGTTGCTCCTGGGGTATCGGCGAGGACCATTCGCAACCGTCTCCATGAAGCTGGGCTACGGTCCCGCACACCGTTTGGCCGTCTTCCGCTCACGCCCCAACATCGTGCAGCCCGCCTCCAGTGGTGTCGCGACAGGCGTGAATGGGGGGACGAATGGAGACGTGTCGTCTTCAGCGATGAGAGTCGCTTCTGCCTTGGTGCCAATGGTGGTCGTATGCGTGTTTGGCGCTCTGCAGGTGAGCGCCACAATCAGGACTGCATACGACCGAGGCACACAGGGCCAACACCCGGCCTCATGGTGTGGGGAGCGATCTCCTACACTGGCCGTACACTTCTGGTGATCGTCGAGGTGACACTGAATAGTACACGGTACATCCAAACCGTCATCGAACCCATCGTTCTACCATTCCTAGACCGGCAAGGGAACTTGCTCTTCCAACAGGACAATGCACGTCCGCATGTATCCCGTGCCACCCAACGTGCTCTAGAAGGGTAAGTCAACTACCCTGGCCAGCAAGATCTCCGGATCTGTCCCCCATTGAGCATGTTTGGGACTGGATGAAGCGTCGTCTCACGCGGTCTGCACGTCCAGCACGAACGCTGGTCCAACTGAGGCACCAGGTGGAAATGGCATGGCAAGCCGTTCCACAGGACTACATCCAGAATCTCTACGATCGTCTCCATGGGAGAATAGCAGCCTGCATTGCTGCGAAAGGTGGATATACACTGTACTAGTGCCGACATTGTGCATGCTCTGTTGCCTGTGTCTATGTGCCTGTGGTTCTGTCAGTGTGATCATGTGATGTATCTGACCCCAGGAATGTGTCAATAATGTTTCCCCTTCCTGGGACAATGAACTCACGGTGTTCTTATTTCAATTTCCAGGAGTGTATTTTTGGTTATTATTCTTGTGGCTCTTTACTGAAGTTTGAAAATTGTGTTCATATTTTGTGCATTTTTCCCACCAAAAGAGAATGCCATAGCTAAGAATTGAGTGAACATATGAATAATATGTAACTAAAAGCAGTCCATGCTACACACTGATGATAGATTTGTAAGGACATGACACACTGTTTGGAAGTACCTTTGTGTGTTCACACCACATCAACTGAGAATCAATATTCACTCCTAGAAATTTTGCATTCGTTACACAGTCTATAAAGGTGACATCTACATTTAATTTAACATTGTCCCTTTTCCTCTTGAAACTGAAATTCATGGCATTCGTTTTCTTTATGTTCAATGTCACTTTATTACTTATTGGCCAATCATAAACTTCCTTGAGAGCCTCATTTCCTTTCTCGGCAAAGAGTCCTCTTGCTCTTTCTTCTACACAGATATTTTGCAAGGCGCCGTACGATGCATGGCGGAGGGTACCCTGTTCCACCCCCAAATAGAGCGAGGGAAGAAACAATATCTATATGTCTCCGTGTGAGCCCTATTTCTCGTGTCTTGTGTCTTCGAGGTTCTTATGCACAATGTATGTTGACAGTAGTAGAATCTTTCGGCATTCAGCTTCTAATGTCGTTTCTCTAAATTTTCTCAGCAGTGTTTCGCGAAAAGAACATCACCTTCACTCCAGGGGTTCCTATTTAAGTTCTTGAAGCATCTCAGTATCATTTACGTGTTGTTAGAACCTACTGGTAACAAATATAGCAGCCCGCCTCTGAATTGCTTGGTTTCTTCCTACAATCTGGCCTCAAACACGCGAGCAGTACTCAAGAATAGGTCGCACCAGCGACCTAAATGCGACCTCCTTTACAGGTGAACCATTCTTTCTTAAAATAGTCCCAATAAACCTAAGCCGATCATTCGCCTTCCCTACCACAGTTCTCACTCGCTCGTTCCACCTCATATCGCTTTGCAACGGTACTCCCAGATATTTAAACGACTTGGCTGTGTCAAACAGGACACTAAGAATACTGTATCCAAACATTATTGGTTTGTTCTTCCAAATAGTTCGCATTACCTTACATTTTTCCACGCAGAGGGCTAGACGCCATTCATCACACCAACAGCCCACCCGTACATGAAGCCACATCGGTATGTGGCGCTATGCAGGTGCCTCCTTGTAGCGGCTCTGACACCATCGTTCATGCTTTATGTCAGGGAGCCTCATCCTTGATCACACTAAGAGCTGCTCCGTTATTCGTAATGAGTCGTCGTAAGCTTGGAGAAATACAAGCTAACAAGGTCTAACATTCTGGGTGGTGTCTGTTTGTTCTATATTGTGTCTCCTTACCACTTTCGCGCAACGGCGCTCTGAGCGTGTTTTTTAGGGAATTGACTAGTTTGAACCTGGGACCTGTTGCTGGTAAGGAGACGCCAGACCACACATGACATGTAGAGTTCAGAAGAGTTCAGTGAGACTAGCGATGATATAACCAAATACTTAATAATTTCAGCGTCAGCTCCACTGCACTCCATGTAAAAGAATCTTAATACTAACTACATTCAGTGTAAGGGGTTCAAGGCTTTCCTATTTTCAGTTAGCTGGTAAAATAACGTCGAAAAAGCAGTTAAGTTTACCATTGAAATTTTTATTCTACTCACAAAACATTATTTATAAATTGCACTATTGGTAATAGAAAGTGTTTTAATACAGGATGGTAAAAACCAACTGCGTTCAAAAAAAAAATGTGAATGACTATTCCCTGAATGGGTTTCCCAGTTCTACAATGGATCGAAGGATGAACTATGCCATATCACATCTATAATCTAAGTTTAAATTAAGTTTCACAGAAGAGAGAGCTATGAAAATGGTCTACAGTGACCCTCAATTATCTTTAATTACTTATCTAACTTGTTGTAAATTACAGTGGCTGATGTGGCTTCTCAATAACTATATATAGAAAAATTATCGCGTTTCAGATTTTTACTTCAAGTGGCAATTGTGAATACCATGAGCCTTAATTGACGATCGACACTAGTAATACGCAAAAAGGGGGTGTAACAGATGAGACTTCTGCAGTTCTGAGTGAAGCTTTATGCACTGTTATGCAGCATCGCGTGCGTTCATTACCTTGTTGTTGGTTAGGCAGCTTCAGGGAGGCAGCGGACGGCACAGCATAAATCCAGCTCGTCGTCTAGGAAGTAACTCTCTCGCCTAACTTCTCCTTACTACCATTTACCGAAGTTGGTTTAAAAAAAACTATCTGGCTGTGTTTTCATCTGACCAGTCAGGGTCTCAATGTTAACCGTAAGCTCCACCTACAAAAATTCTGTCTATCCAATGAGAAACGTTATACTTTTCGTGGTGGGGCAAAGTTTTTAAAGTTTGCAACGTAACAGAGACGCGAAAAAGTCTCACGCTAAAACTTGCGGGTGGTGTGGCCGTTTTGTGTTATCGTAAGATCTATACTGTTCTTCTGGAGGGCTCTATCTTTTAACATGGGCTGGCGGGTGGTCCTAACCTAACAGAGACGCGAAAAATAATCACGCTAAAACTTGCAGCTAGCGTTGTCCTAGTGGTTAACTGGCGACGTGCGTGTCCAGTCCGTCCCTTATCGTAGGGCCTTCTAGCTTAACACGGTTCTTCTCTCGGCTTCTGTCCTCGTTTCTCCCTTCGGAACTGCGTCTGTCTCACGGTGGGAAGGTATGACATGCATTTAGGCATTCTTGTGTGCGTCTGTGGTATTCCATTTGCTCACTCGTTATTCGTATTACTTCGGTTAATTTAATTTCACGATGTATTCGGAGCTAAGTGACATACTACTGGATTTGTTTATCATGTCAGAGTTCTCATGGAAGGTGTATGGATTTGCCTGACACCTTACAAAGGGAATGGTCAGATTTGTCACGTCGACCATGTATTTCCTTTTTAGCACTGTTATTTAACTGTGCAATTGGTCCGTATGCAAAATTGTAGCTACTGTCGTGAACTGGAAGTCACCTAAAAAAAAAGAACAAGAACATGGCTGTGTTTCCTGCTTGGCGCTTGCAGTGACGGCTGGACACCCCTCGAAATGGCGAGTCGATAGCGTTGTGCGCTTTGTCGGGAAGTGCGGCCGTCTAAAGAGGAATATCGCTGCACGGTTTTGGTGGAAAAGGGAAAGGAATATTCGTTTCTGTGACATGCACGTCCTTTTAATTTCTGGTACTCTTTTTCAAATCCTAAAGGTGGCAGGGGTAAAATACAGGGAGCGAAAGGCTATTTACAATTTGTACAGAAACCAGATGGCAGTCATAAGAGTCGAGGGGCATGAAAGGGAAGCAGTGGTTGGGAAAGGAGTGAGACATGATTGTAGCCTCTCCCCGATGTTATTCAATCTGTATATTGAGCAAGCAGTAAAGGAAACAAAAGAAAAATTTGGAGTAGGTATTAAAATTCATGGAGAAGAGGTAAAAACTTTGAGGTTCGCCGATGACATTGTAATTCTGTCAGAGACGGCAAAGGACTTGGAAGAGCAGTTGAACGGAATGGACACTTTCTTGAAAGGAGATTATAAGATGAACATCAACAAAAGCAAAACGAGGATAATGGAATGTAGTCAAATTACATCGGGTGATGCTGAGGGAATTAGATTAGGAAATGAGACACTTAAAGTAGTAAAGGAGTTTTGCTATTTGGGGAGCAAAATAACTGATGATGGTCGAAGTAGAGAGGATATAAAATGTAGACTGGCAATGGCAAGGAAAGCGTTTCTGAAGAAGAGAAATTTGTTAACATCGAATATACACTCCTCGAAATTGAAATAAGAACACCGTGAATTCATTGTCCCAGGAAGGGGAAACTTTATTGACATATTCCTGGGGTCAGATACATCACATGATAACACTGACAGAACCACAGGCACATAGACACAGGCAACAGAGCATGCACAATGTCGGCACTAGTACAGTGTATATCCACCTTTCGCAGCAATGCAGGCTGCTATTCTCCCATGGAGACGATCGTAGAGATGCTGGATGTAGTCCTGTGGAACGGCTTGCCATGCCATTTCCACCTGGCGCCTCAGTTGGACCAGCGTTCGTGCTGGACGTGCAGACCGCGTGAGACGACGCTTCATCCAGTCCCAAACATGCTCAATGGGGGACAGATCCGGAGATCTTGCTCGCCAGGGTAGTTGACTTACACCTTCTATAGCACGTTGGGTGGCACGGGATACATGCGGACGTGCATTGTCCTGTTGGAACAGCAAGTTCCCTTGCCGGTCTAGGAATGGTAGAACGATGGGTTCGATGACGGTTTGGATGTACCGTGCACTATTCAGTGCCCCTCGACGATCACCAGAACTGTACGGCCAGTGTAGGAGATCGCTCCCCACACCATGAGGCCGGGTGTTGGCCCTGTGTGCCTCGGTCGTATGCAGTCCTGATTGTGGCGCTCACCTGCACGGCGCCAAACACGCATACGACTATCATTGGCACCAAGGCAGAAGCGACTCTCATCGCTGAAGACGACATGTCTCAATTCGTCCCTCCATTCACGCCTGTCGCGACACCACTGGAGGCGGGCTGCACGATGTTGGGGCGTGTGCGGAAGACGGCCTAACGGTGTGCGGGACCGTAGCCCAGCTTCATGGAGACGGTTGCGAATGGTCCTCGCCGATACCCCAGGAGCAACAGTCCCTAATTTGCTGGGAAATGGCGGTGCGGTCCCCTACTGCACTCCGTAGGATCCTATGGACTTGGCGTGCATCGTGCGTCGCTGCCGTCCGGTCCCAGGTCGACGGGCACTTGCACCTTCCGCCGACCACTGGCGACAACATCGATGTACTGTGGAGACCTCACGCCCCACATGTTGAGCAATTCGGCGGTACGTCCACCCGGCCTCCCGCATGCCCACTATACGCTCTCGCTCAAAGTCCGTCAACTGCACATACGGTTCACGTCCACGCTGTCGCGGCATGCTACCAGTGTTAAAGACTGCGATGGAGCTCCGTATGCCACGGCAAACTGGCTGACACTAACGGCGGCGGTGCACAAATGCTGCGCAGCCAGCGCCATTGGACGGCCAACACCGCGGTTCCTGGTGTGTCCGCTGTGCCGTGCGTGTGATCATTGCTTGTACAGCCCTCTCGCAGTGTCCGGAGCAAGTATGGTGGGTCTGACGCACCGGTGTCAATGTGTTCTTTTTTCCATTTCCAGGAGTGTAGACTTATGTATCAGGAAGTCGTTTCTGAAAGTATTTGTTTGGAGTGTAGCCATGTATGGAAGTGAAACATGGACGATAACTAGTTTGGACAAGAAGAGAATAGAAGCTTTCGAAATGTGGTGCTACAGAAGAATACTGAAGGTAAGGTAGATAGATCACGTAACTAATGAGGAGGTATTGAATAGGATTGGGAAGAAGAGAAGTTTGTGGCACAACTTGGCTAGAAGAAGTGATCGGTTGGTAGGACATGTTTTGAGGCATCAAGGGATCACAAATTTATCATTGGAGGGCAGCGTGGAGGTTAAAAATCGTAGAGGGAGACCGAGAGATGAGTACACTATGCAGATTCAGAAGGATGTAAGTTGCAGTAAGTACTGGGAGATGAAGAGGCTTGCACAGGATAGAGTAGCATGGAGAGCTGCATCAATCCAGTCTCAGGACTGAAGAGAACAACAACAACAGCAACGTATTTTGAAACATACCGCCCTGAAACTGAGATGTGAAAGATGTACTGTACATGTTCATCTATACTCCGCAAGCCACTTTACGGTGAACATTCAATCTCCCCTCACAGGTACTGGCGAAGCCTGTAAATGTTTTACTGCTTGCCATGGAGATACACCACAGACGCCAAATGAAGCAATGAACAGAAAACACGCGTGAAGACTATGTGTCGTGCGACATGGTTGTTAAACTTCTAGAACGAGCACGTAAATGGCGCAGACAACTGAAACACTCGATATTGCAGGCTGTGAATCTACAGACGGCGAAGACAGCGACGAAAGTTGCATTGATGAGGACTCTTCGAGTGATAGTGTCACGTACCATCATCAATTATCTCCGAAAGTAACACCAGCAACTACAATTACCTGATCAGACAAAGAAAAAGCGGCGACGTGTCGGTTGGACGAAAGTGGTAAAAAACCCCTACGTGTCAGTACTGTTCAAGATAAGTATTGCTTTGTCCGTTCTGAAAAAATGGCTCTGAGCACTATGCGACTTAACATCTGTGGTCATCAGTCGCCTAGAACTTAGAACTAATTAAACCTAACTAACCTAAGGACATCACACACACATCCATGCCCGAGGCAGGATTCGAACCTGCGACCGCAACAGTCGCGCGGTTCCGGACTGAGCGCCTAGAACCGCGAGACCACCGCGGCCGGCTGTCCGTTCTGAAGGTGAATTGTATAGATGGAAATAGGAAGTCGCTGGACGACGTAAGAGTTGACTGGAAATTGTGACGGAGATTAATGCGCAATTTTTTGAGCTATTTACCGACGCCAGACAACAGTCATTTAGTGTCAGCGATACAACTTTGCGTGATTTGGCGTTTGAGATTGCGAACGCGATAGGCGCTAAAGAATTTACAACTTCTCAAACTTGGATTAGTCGCTTCAAAAGATCACATTGTGGCAAGAAAAATCACAAAATTTGAAATAGAAACAGGTCGGAAAATGAAGTCATACAAATCGAAATAATAGAAGCTTTTCTTATGAATGCAAAAAATAAGATCGCTAGTTTTAGTGAATCGTACGTGTACAACGCAGATCAGTAACGTTTTCAAAAAGAAAGGTTGTGAAAAAAAACACAGTCATTCAAAAGGGAAAAACATATTGAAGCGATTGGGCAATCCACGACTGCACTCACCCATTCATACACTATAGCTAGTCTGGATGGTTCATTGCTGCCTAAACTATATGTGTGTCTTCAAAGCCCGCATCTCGTGGTCGTGCGGTAGCGTTCTCGCTTCCCGCGCCCGGGTTCCCGGGTTCGATTCCCGGCGTGGTCAGGGATTTTCTCTGGCTCGTGATGGCTGGGTGTTGTGTGATGTCCTTAGGTTAGTTAGGTTTAAGTAGTTCTAAGTTCTAGGGGACTGATGACCTAATATGTTATGTCCCAGAGTGCTCAGAGCCATTTGGACCATTTTTTTGTGTCTTCAAGAACCAACTTGTCGTTTTGGACCACGTGTGAAAAGAACAATGTTCTACGCAAACAATCTTCTGGTAGACGCATTGAAGTCTGGAAAAATGGGAAATGAAATCGTTACACTTTGATGCGTGATGCTTTTCTTCCCTTCTGCGGGAACAAATCTCTTCTCCTTCTAGATTCGTGCTCAGGTCATAAGAGGTCTGATTCATTAAAATCTGTATTTCGAGCCCACCCTGACAAAGAAATAGAGATACTTTAGATTCCACCCGGCTCGACGAACGTAATTCAACCTTTAGACAGAGAATTTTTCCGTAAGTGGAAGGCATTTTACAGAAAACTACCAGAGAAAATTATTGTGTGCAGATCACTGCAATTTCCTGTCTATCACCGTGACAATATTCTCAAGCTTCAATCAGTAGTACACTATACATTTTCCTCCCCACGGTTTCAGAATTTGATTAAATATGCGTGGCACTTCTCGATTCTAGGCGTGATTCATTCCTAACACCAGCCTAGTTTTGTCTACGGACACCTAACAACGTCTGTGATTCGCAGGGCTGTCATATGTCGTCTTTGCTTGTATGCTCTTGGTGCACAAAAAAACTTATGTTTTGAACATTGTATCCATATTTCGCACTTTTGCGGTAATTACAAGAAATAAAATTTAGACGTGTTCTAAACCATATATTTATTTGTGTCTATTTCATAGATATTTGGAAAGAATGTTGTAGATAACATATCAGCCATATTTGTCAACGAATGTCTAATTAGCATACGATCGCTTTCCGTGGGGGAATCAGCTCTCTCACTGCTGTGGCAAGAGAGCGGCGCGCAGCTATCGCCACCTTGTCCCTAGATGGCGTTGGTATAACGTAGTGAGAGAGGTCAGGGTTGTACAAGAGGCAGTTTAAAGCGCGGAAACTATGCGACAATAATGCCTTACTTCATAAAATTGTTTACAAACTTCCAGGTAATGTCAGCAGCTAAATTTCTGCATACAGACTTCTTGCAATGTTAACTCACAGTGGTAGAAAAAAAGCAATACAGGTTTCGAAATGACAAGTCTGGCCACTGCCTTGTAAGTAAACCTTTTGTTCACTGTGTTAACTCGTTCCCTAATCATTCCCGCTCCTGTACAGATTTCCTACAATCCCCTCTCCTTGCCGTACCGTAGGAAGTCGTGTACATCAGTGTTCCTTCAGAAGAGCCTCATTCCTACGGCACTGCCTGCAGCTGCTATCTGTCCCCACGACGGCTCCTGCAGCCGGAGTGACTGCCCTCCTTTGGCGTCACTGCTAATGAGGCTTAGCCCTCCCAGAGGGACTCATTAGCACAGGCCGGCCTTTCTCTGTGGAACCTGCGACCGCGCCTCGGAGCGCACACCACCCCTCCTCTTGTTATTTGCTGGGTTTGCGAGTTTCTCTCTTTTTTCTGTGCCGTCTCTCCGTAATTGGTGCGCAGCGCCCGAAATGATTCCGCCGGCCCGTATCTTCAGGGAGCAGCGGCCGAATGCCTTTTCCTTCTGCTGCTGCTGTCGCTTATTCTCGCAGCCTGTGAGATAAAAAAAAATCCAGGGTGAGGAATTATGGGCCCTGCAGTTCTATAGCGGTAGAGCATCTTCACGAAATACCTGCAGAAAGGCACAAAGGAGATATTCACCTTTTCAGAACTCTAATTGCACCTTCCCTGTAGATATCACTGTACGCAACATCAATAGTTTACAAACCACTGGAAATGTGAAGAAGCCCAGTTGCAGGGACCTAGCAGATGAGGCAAAGCAAGTTGTAAGTAGGCTGTTTGGATTTTTTTTATTGGTAACGCCACATACCGCTCTGTATGAAAAATCACTGGCTGTGCTGTGTGCAGTCTGTGGCTGGTTGGCATTGTTGTAATACTCGCCATTGTAGTGTTGGGCAGCGGCAGCTGGATGTTAACAGCGCGTAGCGTTGCGCAGTTGGAGGTGAGCCGCCAGCAGTGGTGGATGTGGGGAGAGAGATGGCGGAGTTTTGAAATTTGTAAGACTGGATGTCATGAACTGCTATATATATTATGACTATTTACGTAAATACATTGTTTGTTCTCTATCAAAATCTTTCATTCGCTAACTATACCTATCAGTAGTTACTGCCTTCCGTAGTTTGAATCTTTTATTTAGCTGGCAGTAGTGGTACTGGCTGTGTTGCAGTAGTTCGAGTAACCAAGATTTTTGTGAGGTAAGTGATTTGTGAAACGTCCCCTTAGAAAAATTTTACATGACTGGGTTTGAACTGACACACAATATTTTTAGCGAAACGCAATCTGACTTTCAAAATTCCCTACGGAAGAATGGCCGTGACTAACATTAACCTATACGTTTCATATATCACCTACCTCATAAAAATCTTGGTTACTCGAACTAATGCAATACAGCGACACCACTACAGCCCGCTAAATAAAAGATTCAAACTACGGAAGGCACTAACTACTGATAGGCACAGTTAGCAGAAGAAAGATTTTAATAGAGAACAGACAAAGTATTTACCTTAATAGTCATAATATATATAGCAGTTCATGACATCCATTCTTACAAATTTCAAAACTCCGCCATCTCTCTCCCTACGTCCACCACTGCTGGCGGCTCACCTCCAACTGCGCAACGCTACGCGCTGTTAGCATCCAGCTGCCGCTGCCCAACACTACGAGTACAATGGCGAGTATTACAACAATGCCAACCAGCCACTGACTGCACACAACACAGTCAGTGATTTTTCATACAGAGCGCTATGTGGCGTTACCAATAAAAAAATCTTAACAGCCTACTTACAAAGTCTGTACACATCTCTGTCGCAATATCAGTCATCGACACTATCTCTCAACTCACGAGGTGTGGTCTCTCAGACCGCGACAGGATTTTTCAAGCCGTTCTCGTAGGTCAGTTATGGCGAAACGTTTTTATTCGCCACCTTTCCTCTTTTAATTATCAACCGTACAAATTTTTATGTTCAGTTGCATTGTCGCCTTATTTGATTTTTGTTGACATGTGATGGTGTCTGCTAGACCTCGCCTCGTGAACTACGCACCTGCTTTCGTCAGTTCAGTACGAAATGGGTGAGCAGTATGTGGCAATTTTACACACTCTTACTCGGATGAAATTTTAGTCAGTGGATGGAGTATGATGTCAATGATATAGAACAAGAAAATAGACGAACAAGACATCTATTTTTCAATAGCCACTAATCTACCGAGCTCAGTTTTTTTATGCAAGTGTGAATCTCGGAAATACTGTTAAGCGAGAATTTACTTTCTACAGTGATATCATAATATTTAAGAATGTAAAATTCAGTGTCCTAACAGTTCGTTGTGTATACTATTGAAAGTGCTTCACAAAAGTATGTGAGTTTTGCTTAATACGAAAATAGTATACTGTTTGCTTTATTCACTGCAATAAAATCAACAAGGAGTATTTAAGCAGGACTTACGTGGTAGTTGTAAGCATGAATTTTATATAACATAAATCAAATAGCTTAAATCTTGGTTTAAGGAGATAGGGGTCTCAGAGATCACAGCTCGTAGTGTACGTTACAGAAAAGTCACTTCGTGACTTGAGGGTTAAGCCGAACACTTTCAAAAGAGAACAGAACGCAAAACCAGAACCTTCGCACTCTTGACAGCTGCAGAAGGACAGCTGTACCGACTCCTTGCACAGTAGTACGCGAACATACTGAGCTTAGCTGTGCCGTCGTACTTAGGTCCACACACCAGCTGTTAGATGTAACACAGCTAGGACTGGCAGCACCCGACTGTACTTCTTACTCCGAGCACGGAGTCACTGCTACTACACTCCTGCAAATGGAAAAAAGAACACATTGACACCGGTGTGTCAGACCCACCATACTTGCTCTGGACACTGCGAGAGGGCTGTCTGTACAAGCAATGATCACACGCATGGCACAGCGGACACACCAGGAACCGCGGTGTTGGCCGTCGAATGGCGCTAACTGCGCAGCATTTGTGCACCGCCGCCTTCAGTGTCAGCCAGTTTGCCGTGGCATACGGAGCTCCATCGCAGTCTTTAACACTGGTAGCATGCCGCGACAGCGTGGGCGTGAACCGTATGTGCAGTTGACGGACTTTGAGCGAGGGCGTATAGTGGGCATTCGGGAGGCCGGGTGGACGTACCGCCGAATTGCTCAACACGTGGGGCGTGAGGTCTCCACAGTACATCGATGTTGTCGCCAGTGGTCGGCGGAAGGTGCACGTGCCCGTCGCCCTGGGACCGGACCGCAGCGACGCACGGATGCACGCCAAGTCCGTAGGATCCTACGCAGTGCCGTAGGGGACCGCATCGCCACTTCGCAGCAAATTAGGGACACTGTTGCTCCTGGGGTATCGGCGAGGACCATTCGCAACCGTCTCCATGAAGCTGGGCTACGGTCCCGCACACCGTTAGCCTGTCTTCCGCTCACACCCCAACATCGTGCAGCCCGCCTCCAGTGGTGTCGCGACAGGCGTGAATGGAGGGACGAATGGAAACGTATCGTCTTCAGCGATGAGAGTCGCTTCTGCCTTGGTGCCAATGATGGTCGTATGCGTGTTTGGCGCCGTGCAGGTGAGCGCCACAATCAGGACTGCATACGACCGACTCACACAGGGCCAACACCCGGCATCATGGTGTGGGGAGCGATCTCCTACACTCTCCGTACACCTCTGGTGATCGTCGAGGGGACACTGAATAGTGCACGGTACATCCAAACCGTCATCGAACCCATCGTTCTACCATTCCTAGACCGGCAAGGGAACTTGCTCTTCCAACAGGACAATGCACGTCCGCATGTATCCCGTGCCACCCAACATGCTCTAGAAGGTGCAAGTCAACTACCCTGGCCAGCAAGATCTCCGGACCTGTCCCCCATTGAGCATGTTTGGGACTGGATGAAGCGTCGTCTCACGTGGTCTGCACGTCCAGCACGAACGCTGGTCCAACTGAGGCGCCAGGTGGAAATGGCATGGCAAGCCGTTCCACAGGACTATATCCAGAATCTCTACGATCGTCTCCATGGGAGAATAGCAGCCTGCATTGCTGCGAAAGGTGGATAGTGCCGACATTGTGCATGCTCTGTTGCCTGTGTCTATGTGCCTGTGGTTCTGTCAGTGTGATCATGTGATGTATCTGACCCCAGGAATGTGTCAATAAAGTTTCCCCTCCCTGGGACAATGAATTCACGGTGTTCTTATTTCAATTTCCAGGAGTGTACTTCCCGCTGGCTCGCTCCCGCGCCCAGCGGCACGACAAAACAATCCCTCTGACTTCTACGTTAACTAAATATGCCCTGACTTGCCAGTGTTAAATATTACATAATTTAAACATAGTATATACAATACATATTTACACTAGACAAGACATTGTATACAAACAGTTTCATGTGATAAGCAAGCGAAAAAATTCATAGCAAGGACTGCGTTGTAGCGTTACAGCACGAGTCCCCCAGGCGGATTGGTGACGAGGTCTTGTGCGCCAGACAACCTGTGTATGGTTTTTAAGGCGGTTTTCCGTCTACCTCGGCGAATGTGGGCTGTTTCACCTTATTCCGCCACAGTTACACTGTGTTGGTAATTGCTGTTCACGCACCATTTCCATATAAGCGTAAACCATAATTACTCTATGAAGCAAACATTTGGGGTTACACTCGTCTGGTATGAGACGTTCCCATGGCACAACAACACTGTGTTCGGTGTGGGGCGGCGGTGGGATGGGTGGACTGGTTCCAGTGGCTCTGAGCTCTATGGGACTTAAAATTTGTAGTCATCAGTCACTTAGAACTACTTAAACATAACTAACCTAAGGACATCACACACATCCATGCCCGAGGCAGGATTCGAACCTGCGACCGTAGCGGTCACGCGGTTCCAGACTGAAGCGCCTAGAACCGCACGGCCACACTGGCCGGCTGTGGGTGGACTGCTATGGCCTGTTGTGGGGTTGTGAACCACTTAGGGCTACAGTGGGACAAAGACTCTCCGTTGTTTCTAGGTCCCATACATGCCATCCTAAGCGTCTTATGAGTAATACTGCAACAGCCAAATGATGTCACAAAATTGTACCGATCTCTGTTTGCACCCAGAGAAGGTTGCCACCTGTCACTTTGCACACAGTGTCTATAGTACAGTCACTCCTGCTTTTAGCTGACCTGGAAAGAGCGCTGCATATTACACCCTGGTTTGCTACGGAGTGTGGTTTGTGCGCCGAAACCTAAAACATCATTACTAGGTGTTAAATAAACAAGATGTTACATAATAATAAGTATAAAAATAAACAGTCTCTCCTCAATGAACTCAGCAGCATGCACCTACTAAATAATCTCACTACACCTACTGTAAAATAAGAAAAATATCGACTGTCGAATAACTTCGTGTTTTATCGGATTGTCTGGAACAATGCACTGTCGATCAGTCGCAGGGTATGCCTTGCTCGCAGCATTGAGGTTGTGTGTTCACGCCAGTCTGTGATCAACTAACACTAATTAGTTATTAGTAAAGTGATTCATTATTTGTTGTGCATCAAAACTTGGCTTTCTATTATATGACGACCAGTTTGTCTTTCTGATGGGAAAACGGAACAGAAAGCCATACTGATGTTGCAATTGATAAAGGAAGCAAATGCTAATAAAAATCAAGAATCGACCTTAGGATTAATTGATCTTGAAAAACTGTTCTACAATGTAAAATCGTGAGATATGTTGGGAATTCTGTAAAAAATAATAATTATAAGGAAAGATGGGTTATATGCAAAAAATATGTACAAAACCCAAGAGGGAACAATAAGATTGGTACCAAGTGCTTTCATTAAAAAGAGTATAAGACAGAGACGCAGTCTTTCGCCCCTATTGTTCAATATATACACTGAAGAGACAATGATGGAAACAAAAGAAAGCTTCAAGAGTGGGAGCGAAAATTCAGGGTGAAAGGATATGAACGATAAGAATCGCTGACGACATTGCCATTATCAGTGAACGTGAAGAAGAATTACAGAACGTCCTAAATGGACTTAACAGTCTGCAGAGTACGGAATATGGATTGAGAGGAATCGATGAAAATTGAAAGTGATGGAGAGTGTCAGAAATGAGATTACCGATAAACGTAACACAAAAATTGGGCAGCATATACGATGTTAAGGAATTCTGCTACCATGGAAGCAAAGTAGCACATGGCAGAAGCAGCGGGGATGGAATACAAATCAGATCACGAGAGTCAAACTGTTAGTATCAAATATCGCCTTAAATTAAGGAAGAGATTTTTTGTGGATTTTGGGCGCAG
Organism: Schistocerca gregaria; assembly: GCF_023897955.1. NCBI lineage: Eukaryota > Metazoa > Arthropoda > Insecta > Orthoptera > Acrididae > Schistocerca > Schistocerca gregaria. The sequence goes on from NC_064928.1 coordinate 106,708,683, forward strand.
CATTAAATGGTAGTGAAACGTGGACTGTGGAAAAACTGAAAAAGAAGAGAATCGAAGCGGTTGAGATTTGGAGCTGTAGATTATCGATGAACATGGGTGGGCAGATAATATAAGGAATCAGGAATTGCTCTGTAGAATCGGCTAGGAAAGAACCTGTGGAAAATACTGAGAAGAGGAAGAAAGGGGATAATAGAGCATGTGTCGAGACACCAGTGAACAATTTCCATGGTACTAGAGGGAAAAGGTAGACGGTAAAAGCTCTAGAGGAAGACAGGGATTGGTATACATGCTAGAAAATAATTAAGAACGTACAATACATGCGTTGTCCTGAGATGAAGGGATTAGCTGAAGAGAATTATTCCTCGCAGGCTGCATGAAACCACTCAGAAGACTCATTGTTAAGAAAAAAAGGCATGAAAAGTGTTGTTGCAAGATACAGCTTGCAACAGGTATGAGCACAGACGTTTTTATACGTGGTACCTTAATATGTAGACATCAGGGTGATGATTTTTTTCCCACTGCATCGGACAGACTTCCCACAAACATGTTACAACTTTAAGATATGGTGTTTTCAGCATGGTCGTATTGCACCACTAAGTGGACTCCACCTGTCAGTATAGACTACCCCTTATGTGTCCATATGTCCACACTTCACCACCTGACCTACTAGACAAGGGAAAATGAGCGTTAGTGGTATACTGTTATCATATATACTTGGAGGTACTAACCAACATAAATATATATATAACTTTGAATGGCTGTAATTATTAGTCTGCAAACGATATACTCTCCTGGAAATTGAAATAAGAACACCGTGAATTCATTGTCCCAGGAAGGGGAAACTTTATAGACACATTCCTGGGGTCAGATACATCACATGATCACACTGACAGAACCACAGGCACATAGACACAGGCAACAGAGCATGCACAATGTCGGCACTAGTACAGTGTATATCCACCTTTCGCAGCAATGCAGGCTGCTATTCTCCCATGGAGACGATCGTAGAGATGCTGGATGTAGTCCTGTGCAACGGCTTGCCACGCCATTTCCACCTGGCGCCTCAGTTGGACCAGCGTTCGTGCTGGACGTACAGACCGCGTGAGACGACGCTTCATCCAGTCCCAAACATGCTCAATGGGGGACAGATCCGGAGATCTTGCTGGCCAGGGTAGTTGACTTACACCTTCTAGAGCACGTTGGGTGGCACGGGATACATGCGGACGTCCATTGTCCTGTTGGAACAGCAAGTTCCCTTGCCGGTCTAGGAATGGTAGAACGAAGGGTTCGATGACGGTTTGGATGTACCGTGCACTATTCAGTGTCCCCTCGACGATCACCAGAGGTGTACGGCCAGTGTAGGAGATCGCTCCCCACACCATGATGCCAGGTGTTGGCCCTGTGTGCCTCGGTCGTATGCAGTGCTGATTGTGGCGCTCACCTGCACGGCGCCAAACACGCATACGACCATCATTGTCACCAAGGCAGAAGCGACTCTCATCGCTGAAGACGACACGTCTCCGTTCGTCCCTCCATTCACGCCTGTCGCGACACCACTGGAGGCGGGCTGCACGATGTTGGGGCGTGAGCGGAAGACGGCCTAACGGTGTGCGGGACCGTAGCCCAGCTTCATGGAGACGGTTGCGAATGGTCCTCGCCGATACCCCAGGAGCAACAGTGTCCCTAATTTGCTGGGAAGTGGCGGTGCGGTCCCCTACGGCACTCCGTAGGATCCTACGGTCTTGGCGTACATCCGTGCGTCGCTGCGGGCCGGTCCCAGGTCGATGGGCACGTGCACCTTCCACCGACCACTGGCGACAACATCGATGTACTGTGGAGACCTCACGCCCCATGTGTTGAGCAATTCGGCGGTACGTCCACCCGGCCTCCCGCATGCCCACTATACGCCCTCGGTCAAAGTCCGTCAACTCCACATACGGTTCACGTCCACGCTGTCGCGGCATGCTACCAGTGTTAAAGACTGCGATGGAGCTCCGTATGCCACGGCAAACTGGCTGACACTGACGGCGGCGGTGCACAAATGATGCGCAGCTAGCGCCATTCGACGGCCAACACCGCGGTTCCTGGTGTGTCCGTTGTGCCGTGCGTGTGATCATTGCTTGTACAGCCCTCTCGCAGTGTCCGGAGCAAGTATGGTGGGTCTGACACACCGGTGTCAATGTGTTCTTTTTTCCATTTCCAGGAGTGTAAATACTGATTTAATGTTGCGTGGTAAACCATCATCGGTCTCCAATAGAATTCTCTGCGCCCTTACCCGTTACACACTATAAACCTATTGTCTTGTGGGCCATTTAAATATTTCTGTGAGAAAACGACATTGTGGGTATTGTTTTATTATTTCCACCATGTGTGTTAGCGAGCATTTCACTCTCACTTAAGCATATGGCCGAAAGAGTCAGCCTTCAGGAATTGAGAAACGAGTCCTGTCGTCAGGACCGTGTACCACAAAGCATGCAACTTCGCGACGAGATGGGGAAATTCACAGGCGCCCTTCTTGCTGAATGAGACATAAGCGCAGTAGTCTGCGAATGAGACAGACGAGAACCTACGTCATGGGGAAACTCCGTAGAGGCTGTTTGTGGCTAGGGATACATAGCAGTGTTAAATATGGCGGACCTAAGATCGGTCATAAAGGGAAATGTTTATGAAAACTATTTAATTATGTAGTAATTCAGAAAATGAAGGCACAGTAATTTTAATCTACCATCCTTCATAAATTTTCATGGTGTTCCCCATAAAGCTTGAATATTGATCACATCTATAATAGTTTAGGATTTGCTATTAAAGTGAAATTAACAAGTTTTGTAACAAAGACTTGAATGCTAAGATCTGAACGCTTTGGTAGATCTTAATGATCAACATTTCATATAGAAGAGCATCATGTACTGATAATTTAAATTTACTGTATCTTTTAAATAAGTAAAGTTACAGAGTTGATATTTACAACATTTAATCCACTCTGTAGCTTTATTTGTTTAAAAGGTATAGTAAATTTAAATTATCAGTATATTCAGTTCATCAGACCATCATTTCCTCCACACAAAACACATTGAAAGATGACAGCAAGACAACTTTTTGAATCATTAGGTAATAGAATATTTGTTATAAAGTTCAGTGCATAATAGTTACTTCTGTTCTTTAATTATGTATCAGAAAGCACATTGGTACAAGGTTACAGCCCGTGACATTCAAAGCTAAGAAGGGAACTGTGTTAGTGTTACGTAAAAGAATTTAACGTTTCTTATCCACATCTACATCTACATGATTACTCTGCAATTCACATTTAAGTGCTTGGCAGAGGGTTCATCGAACCACAATTATACTATCTCTCTACCATTCCACTCCCGAACAGCGCGCGGGAAAAACGAACACCTAAACCTTTCTGTTCGAACTCTGTTTTCTCTTATTTTATTTTGATGATCATTCCTACCAATGTAGGTTGGGCTCAACAAAATATTTTCGCATTCGGAAGAGAATGTTGGTGACTGAAATTTCATAAATAGATCGCGCCGCGACGAAAAACGTCTTTGCTTTAATGACTTCCATCCCAACTCGCGTATCATATCTGCCAAACTCTCTCCCCTATTACGTGATAATACAAAACGTGCTGTCCTTTCTTGCGCCCTTTCGATATCCGTCAATCCCACCTGGTAAGGATCCCACACCGCGCAGCAATATTCTAACGGAGGACGAACGAGTGTAGTGTAAGCTGTATCTCTAGTGGACTTGTTACATCTTCTAAGTGTCCTGCCAATGAAGCGCAACCTTTGGCTCGCCTTCCCCACAATATTATCTATGTGGTCTTTCCAACTGAAGTTGTTCGTAATTTTAACACCCAGGAAGTTAGTTGAATTGACAAGTTTGAGAATTGTACTATTTTCGAGTAATCGAATTCCAACGGATTTCTTTTGGAGTTCATGTGGATCACCTCACACTTATTGTTATTTAGCGTCAACTGCCACCTGCCACACCATACAGCAATCTTTTCTAAATCGCTTTGCAACTGATACTGGTCTTCGGATGACCTTACTAGACGGTAAATTACAGTATCATCTGCGAACAGCTTAAGAGAACTGCTCAGATTGTCACCCAGATCATTTATATAGATCAGGAACAGCAGAGGTCCCAGGACGCTTCCCTGGGGAACAGCTGATATCACTTCAATTTTACTCGATGATTTGCCGTCTATTACTACGAACTGCGACCTTTCTGACAGGAAATCACGAATCCAGTCGCACAACTGAGACGATACCCCATAGGCCCGCAGCTTGATTAGAAGTCGCTTGTGGGGAACGGTGTCAAAAGCTTTCCGGAAATATAGAAATACGGAATCAACTTGAGATCCCCTGTCGATAGCGGCCATTACCTCGTGCGAATAAAGATCTAGCTGCGTAGCACAAGAACGATGTTTTCTGAAACCATACTGATTACGTATCAATAGATCGTTCCCTTCGAGGTGATTCATAATGTTTGAATACAGTATATGCTGCAAACCCCTACTGCAAACCGACGTCAATGATATAGGTCTGTAGTTCGATGGATTACTCCTACTACCCTTCTTAAACACTGGTGCGGCCTGCGCAGTTTTCCAGTCTGTAGGTACTGATCTATTTAACGGATATTTTTGTTAATCTATTTAGAACGTGAAAGTGGTCAGGCTATGATTATTTAAATATGTTAAAATGTAAAATAATGTAGAATAAGCTGTACCCAATCATATGGAGTAGTCAGTTGAGCGAGGATTTTCGGTGCGCGGGAAACGCGGCCTCGGACGGGCAGAGTGGAGACGCGAAAGCGGACGGCCGGTCTTTAGGTAAAGGAAGTGAAACGACTTAGAAAATTCCGCGTGGTGTCGATCGCCGGACTTAAGTCTCTGAGCTCTGACAGCAGCCGCGAGCCTGGTGTGAACTATATAACTTTGCGCGTAGTTAACGAGGTAGGGTATTGGACTTGTAATCCGCGATGAGACTGTAGGTCATCGAACTGTGTCAAATAGATATGCGCTCGAGTGTAATAGTAATTCTAAATACGACCACTTTCGCTGTTAGTTTGCTTTCTGAATAAACATTATTCTAACCAAATTGCAACTGTGTGGCCTACATCATTTATGGGTCGTTAAGTTAGCTCCCGATAATGCTGTTATGCGTTACAATTTCGCTAACTTGCCATCAGCCAGACAATTTGACCAAAAGGTCACAAGTGTCTAATTTAGGGCGTGTAATGCGACACGTGCGGTTCAATCGCTTGTCGAGTCTGAGCCAAGACATTTCGACGAAGAGGAACCGCATCCAAGGCAGAACATCTTTGGGATGTGAGCTCGCAACCAATGCCAACATCATGAATACTATTAATGGTACCCCCTGAAAAACTTGACTATATCACTTAACTTCCCAAGCCTGAATATCCGAGTCATGAATAGCAGCAAGCCATTTGAGATAGCAGTACCTGTTAAAGACCAAACGCCTCACCTATTGCTCCACTGGCTGGGACAAATAGCGTGGAGCGAAGATGCTGGGACGTTACAAGTACCAGAGCACTGTTGTCTTTGCCGATATGTCAAGAACCTACTGCAATCCCGACTGCTTTTCTTGTGCAAATCAGACCAACACCGTAAACACAGTGGTAATGATTGCAGGGGTAGGGCATTAAAGAGCGCCCACATCCCTGAAAGGTCAACTGAAAGAGACACTGTTTTAATACAGCAGTCCGGGCACTTCTGCTATCGTAAAAGCATAGCAGTAATGAGTATGAATTAAGTCAGTGTCAACAACATAGACCCTGAACTCCCTAGCATCTCATTCCCTGTGACACCAAGTCATACATTCCTGTTGTCGAAACCATATCGACTTCTAAATGCTGTAAGCTGCTTTTTAGCTTGTGAACTAGAGCTTGTTCAGATACATATGAAAACATAAGAAACCACTTCAAAGGACATATTTTCTCAGACTTTTGACAAAATTACCTGCATATTGTTTATTTCTTGTTGATTACGTAAGTTCACGCAAGCTTGTTTCGGCCTATTTGCCACTATCAAGTGTTCCTGTTGCCATTACATTTATCCCATTACACTTATCCATCATTTTATTCAACGTCTATGAAATAACACGATAAGATTTTATCTCATTACACTGACGTCTAAATGGAACGTAAGTTCTTTTAAGTTCTATATTGTTAACATAGGCCATATATTTGCTTTCTATAGAAGTTTCGTGTTATTTCTTGACAATTGTAAATTGACAGATTGCTCCAAAGATACTTAATGTTTACGGTTAAATGAAAGCTTAGGTAGTCAGAGATAATTTTTGCCAGAGATATTATGCATTACGTAGACGTGCGATTTTAATGTTGTCTGTTGTTTTTCGTTTACCATGCTGTGTTCATTCCTTCTCTTTTTCTACTATGTCAATAAAATTTTCCAGACAATTTATGTGTTTGAAGTCTGCCTGTTCATTGTGGGTGTCATTCGGATGGTTATTTGTGTGTGTTTAATTTTCTGCTTCTTCCAAAATGTTCATGCTTTCATTTCTGGTATCCCTTGTAGAGACAGTGCGAAAGCAACCATTCAAATTTTTACCTACACGTGAAAAATAAAAATCATAGAACGAACACAATCGGAAACGCTTTAGAAAGTTATACATAGGACGCCAAGAGATGAAACTATGAACATTCTGGAAGAAATAGAAATTTATGTACACACAAATAAATATTCGAATGACATCGTAAATGAACACACGGACTTCATACACAAAAATTATATGGAACACCTTATTGACATAAAAGAAAAAGGAAAGGAATGAACATAAGACGATGAAAAGAACAACAATAGACAACGTTAAGATCACACATCTGTATAATGCACAATATCTCTGGCATAAAGTATCTCTGTCTGCCTAAGCCATCATTTACTTGTAAAGAAGCAGCAGCATTGGAACGATCTATGATTTTGCAACTGTCAAAAATAAAAGAAGTAAAATGAAAGAAAATACAAGAAATTTCTACAGAAAGTAAAAACATAACTGATGTTAATATCATAGTACATAAAAGAACTTACGTTCCAAGATAATTCATAGGCGTACTCCAGCTAGACGTAACAATAATATAACATAAAATCTCATAGTATTACAGAAGAGACTTAAATGTCTCCGGAAAAAATATGAGATCTATAAGATCATCTATAGTACAGGACTTTCCCATAGCGTCCAACGTTGAGGTGCTATTCCAATACCGTAGAGCCCTGGCACTAGTGACAATGTAAGGGAAAATAAGCAGAAGATATGAATTGAAGTTTCGGTAGTTCGTGCAGCAATGTTACCAATAGTGCTGTGGTGGTGTGACGATTAGGAGTTCTACCCAGCAAGCAAGTAGAGCCGGCCCCAGCACAAGTTTTAATACATTTCTTCTGCTTCAATCACTCTTACATATATGTTTGACAGGAAGCTCAAAATTTAGTCATCTGCTGTGCTGTTGCAAAACTTTCTTCTTATAAACGAAGGAAAGTTGCATTGTATGCTACGTTTTACTCTATGAGTAAATAATTGAAAACCACAGATCTCGGACTCTGATGTTTTTCGCTAGGCAGTTGTTCTGCAACGATAGTGATCACCTGGACGTAACTTACGCGATTTGTACACGTCCCTAACCAGTTACTCAACCGGGAAAACGGGGTGTGCATTGTAACGTGGAGTCAACGTTTTGACGGATTTACATCTTCATCTACATCTACATACATACACCGCAATCCACCATACGGTACGTGGCGGAGGGTACCTCGTACCACAACTAGCATTTTCTCTCCCTATTCCACTCCCAAACAGAACGAGGGAAAAAATGACTGCCTATATGCCTCTGTACGAGCCCTAATCTCTCTTATCTTATCTTTGTGGTCTTTCCGCGAAATATAAGTTGGCGGCAGTAAAATTGTACTGCAGTCAGCCTCAAATGCTGGTTCTCTAAACTTCCTCAGTAGCGATTCACGAAAAGAACGCCTCCTTTCCTCCAGAGACTCCCACCCTAGTTCCTGAAGCATTTCCGTAACACTCACGTGATAGGGATCCTAAACGCTTCAGCAGTACTCAAGAATAGGTCGTATTAGTGTTTTATAAGCGGTCTCCTTTACAGGTGAACCACATATTCCCAAAACTCTACCAATTAACCGAAGACGACTATCCGCCTTTCCCACAACTGCCATTACATGCTTGTCCCACCTCATATCGGTCTGCAATGTTACGCCCAAATATTTAATCGACGTGACTGTGTCAAGCGCTACACTACTAATGGAGTATTCAAACATTACAGGATTCTTTTTCCTATTGATCTGCATTAATTTACATTTATCTATATTTAGAGTTAGCTACCATTCTTTACACCAATCACAAATCCTGTCCAAGTCATCTTGTATCCTCCTACAGTCACTCAACGACGGCACCTCCCCGTACACCACAGCACCATCAACAAACAGCCGCACATTGCTATCCACCCTATCCAAAAGATCATTTATGTAGATAGAAAACAACAGTGGACCTACCATACTTCCATGGCGCACACCAAATGATACCCTCACCTCCGATTAACACTCACTATCGCTCACCATCTCACTGAGGGGTGAATATGAGGTTAAAAGGCAGAAGGGCAAACAACTGAGCCGACTGGGATTCGATCTTGGAACCTCTTAGTTTCGACCCAAGGACTACACCACTTTTTTTCCTCAGGTTTTTTTTTATTTTAAGAATAAAGTAGTTTCTCACAATATCTACACATGTTGCACAACAAAAAGAACTAAGGATTCATAAAGGGGAAACTTGTCACCAAGCATCTTACAAGTACAATGTTAGACTACATGTAAGATTGTTCCCTAAAATATCGAGTGAACTGCCGTATGTATGCATCTTGCTTCCACATGTTTCAGCGCACAGTCTTCTAGCCGTCCTGAGGTGAATACTGACAGGAAAGGAACTGAGCTCACGTATTTAAGACCCTACCGGGATATGTGCGGTGTGTGTCCAGTCGGCGTTGCGCATGAGCTGTTTTTCTGCAAGTCTCTACTCTGTACCACGCTTCCTCTGCGGTGAAAGCTGCCTTCGTCGGTATGAGATCGACCCGCAAAAATGGTTCAAATGTCTCTGAGCACTATGGGACTCAACATCCGAGGTCACCAGTCCCCTAGAACTTAGAACAACTTAAACCGAACTAACCTAAAGACATCACATCCATCCATGCCCGAGGCAGGATTCGAACCTGCGACCGTAGCAGACGCGCGGTTCCTGTCCGAAGCGCCTGGAACCGCTAGGCCACCACGACCGGCGATCGACTCGCCTTCTCTCGGTAAGGGACGCTGGCTACGTAGAGTACGAAGTTTTCCTGTGAAGGAAGTCCATGCAGAATTCACCTGGAAACCCCTGTCTAGATTAATAAAGGAGTGAGACAGCCGTATTTCCACTCGTTCAATGATGATGGTTGATACAGGAAGAAACGCGCAACACGACACACGATTAACATATAACCTTAATTAAACACTCAAAATTTCAACTGCAATTTATGAATTCGTAATCTCAGTGTCTTTCACATAACAAGACATTTTTGATCTAATTTTGACATTGTTGTTGTTGTTATTATGGTCTTCAGTATTGAGACTGGTTTGATTCAGTTCTCCATGCTACTCTATCCTGTGCAAGTTTCTTCATCTCCCGGTACCTATGTAAGTAAGCTGTTTAGGTTTTTTTATTGGTAACGCCGCCGCCACGTAGCGCTCTGTATGAAAATCACTGGCTGTGCCGTGTGCAGTCTGTGGCTGGTTGGCATTGTTGTAATACTCGCCATTGTAGTGTTGGGCAGCGGCAGCTGGATGCTAACAGCGCGTAGCGTTGCGCAGTTGGAGGTGAGCTGCCAGCAGTGGTGGATGTGGGGAGAGAGATGGCGGAGTTTTGAAATTTGTAAGAATTGGTGTCATGAACTGCTATATATATGACTAGTGAGGTAAATACATTGTTTGTTCTCTATTAAAATCTTTCATTTGCTAACTGTGCCTCAGTAGTTAGTGACTTCCGTAGTTTCAATCTTTTATTTAGTTGGCAGTAGTGGCGCTCGCTGTATTGCAGTAGCTTGAGTAACGAAGATTTTTGTGAGGTAAGTGATTTGTGAAAGGTATAGGTTAATGTTAGTCAGGGCCATTCTTTTGTAGGGATTTTTGAAAGTCAGATTGCGTTGCGCTAAAAAATATTGTGTCAGTTTAAGCACAGTCGTGTATAATTTTTCTAAGGGGACGTTTCACCTACTGCACCCTACATCCCTCGGAATCTGCTTAGTGTATTCATCTCTTGGTCTCCCTCTACGATTTTTACCTTCCACGCTGCCCTCCAGTACTAAATTGGTGATCCCTTGATGCCTCAGAGCATGTCCTACCAACAGATCCCTTCTTCTAGTCAAGTTGTGCCACAAACTCCGCTGCTCCCAAATTCTGTTCAATACCTCCTCATTAGTTATGCGATCTACCCATCTAATCTTCAGCATTCTTCTGTAGCACCACATTTCGAAAGCTTCTATTCTCTTCTTGTCCAAACTATTTATCGTCAATGTTTCACTTCCATACATGGCTACGCTCCATACAAATACTTTCAGAAACGACTTTCTGACACTTAAATCTATAAACGATGTTAACAAATTTCTCTTGTTTTGAAATGCTTTCCTTGCCATTTCCAGTTTACATTTTAGACGTCTCTACTTCCACCATCACCAGTTTTTTTTGCACCCCAAATAGCAAAACTCCTTTACTACTTTAAGTGTCTCATTTCCTAATGTAATTCCCTCTGCATCACCCGACTTAATTCGACTATAGTCGATTATCCTAGTATTGCTTTTCTTGATGTTCATCTTATATCCTCATTTCAAGACACTGTCCATTCCGTTCAAGTGCTCTTTCAAGTCATTTGGTGTCTCTGACAGAATTACAGTGTAATCGGCGAACCTCAAAGTTTTTATTTCTTCTCCATGGATTTTAATACCTACTCCGAATTGACATTAAGTTTTAACATTAACAAAAAAGAGGTTCATCACTCTAGGGAGCTCAGGGTCTTCGACGATTTACCCGTTTTTCCTGCTGCCGATGCTTGTCCTGTTCTCTTAGGCAAAATAATTGCTTCAATATTGGGTAAGACTCCTCCCTGTGCGTTTGTAACGCTAGGCAGCAGTTTAGTCTTCATCATTTCTAATTCCCAACTGACGATGCCTTGGAATTTTTCTTGGTGTCTCTAGCAGCGTTACCATCTAAGTCCAGAACTTCAGTTGTGAATCATTCCATAACAGCTCCGAGGTAAACCAGAGCACTTGCACGCACTCCATGTGCATAATTTCGCTTCCTCTTGAGACAACGAATTTTGTCTACCGCAATTGCAAGCCAGTTCGGCTAGAGAGAGATTTGGATTTTTTCTCTCCTTTGCCATGGTCAGACGTGTGTCACCAATAAGTAATACGTGCCAACTATGAGCAACAAGTAATTGCCTGTCAGTAGGAGACTACAACTGGCGATAAACTACAGAACCAGTGGTGTACAACCTCTCTTAGACCATTACCCCTCTAAACAATAAGACATTAGCTAGTAACCCCCCCCCCCCCCACCCTCTCCTGCCGTCTGTTGCCTCCTCCCCCCATCCCCCACATTATCAACATCTGCAGCACCTAACTAAACTGCAGAATGAAAGACTTTTCTTGTAACACATATTTTTAAAGTGATATATATTTACAGGGTGAGTCACCAAACATTACCGCTGGATGTATTTCGTAAACCACATCAAATACTGACGAATCGATTCCACAGACCGAACGTGAGGAGAGGGGCTAGTGTAATTAGTTAATACAAAACATAAAAAAAAATGCACGGAAGTATGTTTTATAACACAAACCTACGTTTTTTTAAATGGAACCCCGTTAGTTTTGTTAGCACATCTGAACATATAAACAAATACGTAACGAGTGCCGTTTGTTGCATTGTAAAATGTTAATTACATCCGGAGATATTATAACCTAAAGTTGACGCTTGATTACCACTCCTCCGCTGTTCGATCGTGTGTATCAGAGGGCACCGAATTACGTAGAGATCCAAAGGGAACGGTGATGGACATTAGGTACAGAAGAGACTGGAACAGTACATTACGTCCACGTGCTAACACCTTTTTATTGGTTACAATATCTCCGGATGTAATTAACATTTTACATTGCAACAAACGGCACTGATTACATATTTGTTTATATGTTCAGATGTGCCAACAAAACTAACGGGGTACCATTTTAAAAAAAAACGTAGGTTTGTGTTAAAAAACATACTTGCGTGCATTTTTGTATGGTTGGTATTAAACAATTACACTAGCCCATCTCCTCACGTTCGATCTGTGGAATCGGTTCGTCAGTATTTGATGTGGTTTACGAAATGTATCCAGCGGTAGCGTTAGGTGACTCACCCTGTATATGTGTAGTGAATATACTATGTGAGGAATCTGTAACCTCTGCCAGATTAATGCTACTCGTTGAGAAAAAGCAATTATTGGTCACTTTATAAACCATATGAAAGTCTTACAAATCTTTAAAAAATGTGATATTTGTAATGATCTTTCGAAAATAATCTAGTTTCGTGACTGAAACAGAATCGAATCGTTTAGCTTTTACCCCTCAGAAAATTTCATTTAACCGTCAGGGGGTAATTACGCTCAGGTAGGGAACCACTGCACTAGGCCATCAACCAGATGCAAACGTGGTTGCAAGTCTTGTTAGCTCAAGGCGCTGCTGCTGTCTAGAGTTGTGACCGCTTTTCGGTAGACGAGAGTGCCATTCTGTTAGAAATTTAACATTAATTTATAGTAAATTACACACAGAAACATTCCACTCGGATCAGTGTATCTACTAATGAAAACGGGATCAAAATCAATACAGTAGTTCTTGAAATTATGCTGCATACAAAGACGGATACGAGGAGGCAATTTCATTTTATATACAGTCGTGTCCAAAATTAAAACAACAACCGGATATTTTGCAACGTCCCGTGTATTTTACTACAAAACAGTATAAACAGGTGATAGTAAAGTAGCGCCGGCCGGGGTGGCCAAGTGGTTCTAGGCGCTACAGTCTGGAACGGCGCGACCGCTACGGTCGCAGGTTCGAATCCTGCCTCGGGCATGGATGTGGGTGATGTCCTTCGGTTAGATAGGTTTAAGTAGTTCTATGGGACTGATGACCTCAGATGTTAAGTCCCATAGTGCTCAGAGCCATTTGGACCATTTAAGTAAAGTGGAAACAATGTAAAGGATACGGAACGTAAACAACTTCAATGTGCATAACGGTAGATGAAAAAGGTTCTCGTTTTTTCTCCAACTCAGCAGCTGCCCCTGGGTCATCCGCTAAAGTGTCATCCAGAGTACACGGCAGCCCAAGATCAACTAATGTGGCGTACCGACAGCAGTTGCCCATATGGGCAGAACGGCGCCGGAGCAGCCGTCAGCAGATAGCGATGGCTGAACCGGCAGTGTCCAATCCGTAAACGGGCCAAAACGACCTCCTCCAGCCGAGAAGGGCGTGAAGAGGTCGTCCATGCCGTGGGGAGAGGTTTCAAGGCCCGAAGCTTGTTTCCAGTAAGTGTAGACCAATCGACATGCCACAGCGATAAAATGCGCTGACAAATGACCCTGCTAAAATCAGATGAAGGAACACAACAAGAAGCTGTCCGAGGCTGGAGGACCGGTGCATATGGCATAAGCAGAATGTCGTTGGCGGCAGATGTAAAGAACAGATAGAGAGCAAATAGCTCAGCTGTGAAGACCGAACAATGGCCATGGGGCCGGTATTTGAAACTGTGTGGCCCGACAATAAAAGAACACCCGACACCTTCATTGTTCTTAGAGCCATCTGCATAAATGAAGATCGTATTAATGAACTTCGAACGAAGTTCGCCAAAACCGCGAGCGGTATAACGGAGCTGGAGTAACCTCCTTCGGGAGCGAGCTGAGGTCAAGGTGAACTCGAACCTGAGCCTCGAGCGCCGGCCGGAGTGGCCGAGCGGTTCTAGGCGCTACAGTCTGGTTAGGTTAGTTAGGTTTAAGTAGTTCTGAGTTGTAGGAGACTGACGACCTCAGAAGTCCCATAGTGATCAGAGCCATTTGAACCATTTTTGAGCCTGGAGCCAAGGTTGCGTTTGGCTCTCCCCCACTCAACGGTTGCAAGGAGTGAAAAATCAAGGTGCTGAAGTAGGCGACGAAAGCGAACTCCAGGGGGTAGCAAGATGCCACATTATTTACACTGATGGCTCAAAAACTTTGTTTGGTGTTGGGGTGCCTATATTGATGGCGACACCGCAAATCGATTTCGGCTTCCCGACAAGTGTTCGGTTTATACTGCGGAGCTTTACGCTTTTCTCCAGGCTGTCCAATACAACCTTCGCCATCAGCGGATACAGTATGTTATCTGCTCAGATTCGCTCAGCTCTCTCAGTCTCCAAGCTCTCTGCCTTGTCCACCCTCTGGTCCACCGGATTCAGGACTGCCTCCAATTGCTCCACTTGTGTGGCGTCTTTGTGGCGTTCCTCTGGATCCCAGGACATGTTGGTATCTGTGCGAATGAGGCAGTAGATATAGCGGCCAAAGCTGCAGTCTCTCTCTTCGGCCAGCTATTCGCATGATTCCCTTCGCCGATCTACGGAGTGTTTTACGTCGTCGTGTTGCTCTTTTATGGTTCGCACATTGGTCGACACTTCCCACTAATAAATTGCGGGACGTGAAAGCTCTTCCCTGTGCTTGGACCTCTTCCTCCCGAACTAGTCGTCGGGAGGAGGTAATTTTAACTAGACTCCGGATAGGGCACCGTCTTTTTAGCCATCCACATCTTTTAAGCTGCGATCCTCCCCCACTCTGTTCCCACTGCTCTCAACTGTGGACGGTGAGACATCTTTTACTTGAGTGCCCCTATTTTACTCCGTTACGCGCCCGTCTACAGCAGGCGCCTGATATATCTTCCATTTTAGCAGATGACACGCGATCAGACGATCGCGTTCTCGAGTTCATTAGTGACAGTGAGATGACGTGAGTCATTTGAAGCTCTTTTTGTTGACAGACAACCCCCCTTCTATAGTGGTTTTTTAAGATTTCTTTCTGTTTTTGGTTTCCCCACTTTTTTGAGTTTTGCTCCCATTGCTACTGGTTTCCAGTTTCGTTTTTTTTTTTTTTTAGCTTTTCCTACGTCACAGACCGGGCGCTAATGACCGTAACACTTTTGCGCCCTGAAACTATGACAAAAAAAGGGCAGATACTGCTTAGTATGGGGTGTGACCACCTCTGACAGCAATACGGGCCCGACAATGACTGCGCATGCAGTGAGTGAGTCATGTCATCAGTCTCACGTTGAGGCAATAACGGCCATTCTTCCTGCAGGACTGCTCGCAGGTCTTGGAGAGCGGTTGGTGGATGCTGACGTGGTGCAATCCGTCTCCTAGCGCATCCCAGACGTGCTCTGTGGCATTAAAATCGGTATAGAAAGCAGGCCACGCCAGACGTGCAGTATCTTCCGCTTCCAAGAAAATTTCAACCAACCGTGCTCTATGAGGTCGGAAAGTATCGTCCATCAGTTCGAAGTGTTGGCACAAACCACCCCACAACAACCGCACGTGAGGTCCCAAGATCTGGTCTCGATACCTGATAGCATTTAAACTTTGCCGATTCACCTGTACAATTTCATGAAGAGGGGTTCGAGTTGTCAACACAATGCCTGCCCACACCATTAAGGATCCTCCTCGATATCTGTCTCTTTCCACAACGTTGGGTTAGTAAATCGTGTTCCACGTTCCCTCCAGACTAAATTGGGACTCATCTGCGAAAACAACGTTGGTTCCCTGTTCGACCGTGCAGGTGGCATATTGACGACAGTCTATACGTTTCCAGAATGAGATTTTCACTCTGCCGCGCAGTGTGCGCTGATATGAAACTTCTGCAAGGTTCGCAGGAGAGCTTCTGTAAAGTTTGGAAGGTAGCAGACGAGGTACTGGCAGAAGTAAAGCTGTGAGGACGGGGCGTGAGTGGTGCTTGGGTAGCTCAGTTGGTAGAGCACTTGCCCGCGAAAGGCAAAGGTCCCGAGTTCGAGTCTCGGTGCGGCACACAGTTTTAATCTGCCAGGGAGTTAATATCAGCACAGACTCCTTTGTAGAGTGAAAATCTCATTCTGGAAACATCCTCCAGGCTGTGGCTAAGCCATGTCTCCGCAATATCCTTTCTTTCAGGAGTGCTAGTTCTGCAACGTTCGCAGGAGAGCTTCTGCAAAGTTTGGAAGGTAGGAGACGAGGTACTCCCAGAAGTAAAGCTGTGAGAACGAAGCGTGAGTCGTGCTTGGATAGCTCAGATGGTAGAGCACTTGTCCAGAGTTCGAGTCTCGCTCCGGCACACAGTTTGAATGTGCCAGGAAGTTTCAGTCTAGACGTTCCTTCCGTACAGACACGTCAGAGGGACGCATACAGAAGGTGTCCAACAATAAAGGCTACTCTGGCGAAGTCTTCTGTGCACCGTTTGTCTCGATACAACACGTTCACTAGATACTTCGAAATCAGATCCCAGTTGCCTTGCAGTACTAAGGTGGTGCGGTCGTAACCTTGTTGCCCTGCCCTGGTCTGCAGGCTCATTTTCGGTTTCTATAAATTGTCGCCACATCCGAGAAACAACAAGACGATTCATATAAAGCCTGAGGGTCACATCAGTTTGTGACTCTCCTTCTCCCATTCTTCTTACGGCTCTCTATCGCAGAGAGTCTGGCGGGAGTCTTCTTTGTGGCATACTGCACCCATCTGTGGCTATATACACAGCCATTGTGGATGTGGACTACCCGTCAAAGATTGTCTTGTTTGATAGGTGCCGTTGTAACAATACGAATCTAGATAGATGTAACGAAACTTGAATAGCGTATTTACCTCTATTGGTTACGGTAGAGAGATCGATCTTTCGGTCCTGTCAGTATATTTAAATGTAATATTGCATAAATAAAGGCTGGGCGAGTGTAAAGTTATCGTTAAAAACGCACGCTGCGCGATTTGTTACGATTTGGTCGGTCATAATAATAATAACATGCTTTTGAAAACAATTAAAATACAACACCGATACCTTTTTAGTGTTATTGGAAATAATATGTAGTAAATTAATGAGTAAGGTAGCGGATCATATACGAAGAGGTAAAATTGAGAATGTTGAGGTGTTTTGCTTTATATCGACGAAGCCGGTAATTAGGCGTCATTTTTTTCCGTTTACTCTTAGAAATAAAGAAGTAAAGAAGTGCTAATTGTGCGTAGTGAAAAAATATAGGGGCGAGTTTTAAATAACTACGGTATATAATCAGAATAGCAAAAGAACATTTAGTTACACGAAATCGGGGATAGAGAAGTGTGGTCATTAAATTGAAAATATACGCATCTAAGGAGGGATGCGGCATTCAGACCGTTTTCTCTTTTTATTATATCTCGGAGAGCGGCCTCCAGTTTATGAAAAGGAGAAAAACTGTATCATTATTATTGACTGTTGGTGTCGAGCAACCAAAACTGTTCATCAATGGGTTACGATGGCACTTGGGAATTAGGGTTCAGGCACTCGCATATGCTCCACATCAGAGTGGTGAATGCGAAATAAAGCTGTGAACAAAGTTACGTTAAATCAAATGGAAGAAACAAGACAGTTTGGTCGTATCTGTTATTATTCCATAAACTGTAACATTTATTATCGTTGTACGAAGCCTTTATAGACGATCGTTATGACAATTTGCTTCGAAGGGATCTCGTTACGAGTTAAGTTTTGGGGACCTGGTCAAGAGGGGGTAGTTCGTAGATCCTAACTACTGCAGCTATTCTGGAATCAGGTGCTACCGTGACCGTTGTGTGTTGTCAATGATTTAAGGTTACCATATCTCATGCTCCAAGATCGACGCGCCTTTCCACTTGGTACAACGGTGCCTCACGGCAACAACGACAACGCCGACAACGAAGGAAGATACGGTAGCTGTCTATCGCAGAGAGTCTGGCGGGCGTCTTCTTTGTGGCATACTGCACCATCAAGTGGCTGTATACACAGTGATTGTGGATGTGGGACTACACCGTTTGATAGGTGCCGTGACGTCATGGTTGATGTGGTTGTCCATTGACCGGAATGCCATCTATCGTACAGAACATGACTGGACGCTCCACTGTTGACATTTTGTGATGATACCGTGAATCAGACAAGACAAGCGGAAATAGCAGGGTCTTGCTTTGATTTGGGCGCCAGTATACAAAGAGAAGATTAGGTAACTCAACAAAAATTTGTGACTGGTAGCACTCTTTGCAAAAAATGGCACAAATGGTTCTGAACACTATGGGACCTAACACCTGACGTCATCAGTCCCCTAGACTTAGAACTACTGAAACCTAACTAACCCAAGGAAATCACACACATCCATGCCCGAGGCAGGATTCGAACCTGCAAGCGTAGCGCTAGCGCAGTTCCATACTGAAGTGCCTAGAACCGCTCGGCCATAGCGGCCGGCTCTCTGAAGCACCATTTCCAACATCTAAAAATTGCTACAGGGAAGTAGAGGGTCGAAGATCTAATATGTGGCAGCGCGTTATATATGGTACACGTGCCTTCGGCATCACCTTTCTGGGAGCGGGAAGCAATATCAGGGAACCACCCAGCGAACTTTCACGGCGCCGCCGAGCCTTTACAGCAAACAGACAATAAGCGACAGAACGCCCTCCTCGGCGGACCGCTACACCCTGTTAAGGCCGCCTACCCTGAATGCCTGTAGCGGCAACTGACGTCATCCAATCGGCGGTGGAGCCCGTTGCCTGGCAACGGGATTGTGGCCAGCCGTTTGTAAAGAAGAAAGGAGAGGACGGGACAAAGGCAGTCGCGAAAGGCTATTGCGGAACCGAACCACTCATAAAGGCTGTCGGTCAAAGATCATCACGGCCAATACACTGGATCTACTATGAGACTAGCTCAATATCCCTGGAAGTTCACAGAAGAAGTTATTAAGCGCCCATAATAAATTTGCTAGACTGGTCATCGGCTGTGCGCAGGGCAATACTGAACGATGGAATACAACCCCTCGGCTTTGAGACTGACGTCAAAAATTATCAGAGATGATGCACTGCAAAGGTTTAGAACCGTAGACTAATGTTGAGAAACAGCGATTGTAGTACAGAGGAAGCAGATCGTGCACATGTACCATGTACATCGATATTTCGAATATAATGTGACGTATATCGCGTTTTCCACAGTAGGAAACCCTAGTACAAGGCGATATATGTTACACTGCAACGGAGAACGTAAATTGATATGTACACAAATTCTGCTTATGTCGGGTTTTTCACCTTCGCTACTTCTAGCATCAAGTAAACATCAAGATACTAGAAAAGGCGAATAAAGCGACAAACGTAATTTTTTTTCCTATGGTGAGTATTTAAACCAGTAAAGTAAGATTTCTCTGGCAGCAAATCAATTAAACAAACAAACAAGCTTCCGTTTTTTTTTCTATGACCAAGAGACAACAGATTAACACAACCCAATTTCAGTTACAGTAGATTTCCAAAAATGCCACCATTGACACGTAAACAAAGGTTGCACCGTCGGATCATGTTCTGACTGACACGGGCAAAAACTCTAGGACTATTCTGAACTGTTCCTCCTGCTGCTACTATCCGGGCAACCAGATGCTCTTCTGATGCAACAGGAGTTGCAGAAACAAGGTTGCGCATCTCTCCCTACACTTAAAAGTCCAGAGGGGACATATCTGGGGATCGAGCAGGCCATGGTACAGGACCACCTCTGCCAATCCACGTTTCTGGGAACCGTCGGTCCAGGAATCGACGCACACGACGACTGAAATGTGCCGGCGCCCCGTCATGTTGGAACCACATGCGTTGTCTTGTAGGGAGCGAGACGTCTTCCAGCAATTCTGGCAATCCACTGGCGAGAAAATTGTAATAGTGCCTGCCGTTTAATGGCCTAGGTAGCAGATACGGCCCAATTAAATAGTCCCCAGCAACACCGACCCTCACATTAACGAAGAACCGCACTTGATGAGCGCTAGTAGCTGTGGCATGAGGGTTATCCTCACTCCAAACATGCGAATTGTGCATGTTAATCACGCCCGAACGTTCCTTCATCGGTGAACAACACAGAGGATGGAAATGTAGGATGCATTTCACACTGTTCCAGGTACCACCGCCGGCCGCGGTGGTCTAGCGGTTCTAGGCGCGCAGTCCGGAACCGTGCGACTGCTACGGTCGCTGGTTCGAATCCTGCCTCGGAGATGCATGTGTGTGATGTCTTTAGGTTAGTTAGGTTTAAGTAGTTCTAAGTTCTAGGGGAGTAATGACCACAGAAGTTGAGTGCTATAGTGGTCAGAGCCATTTGAACCATTTTGAACCAGGTGCCATTGCCAAAACTGTGCTCTGGGTGGATAATCAACAGGTTCCCGGTTGTGGGCACGCTGTAAGTGAAATTGAGGTAACAAGCGCTCTCGAAGGACTGTTCTTATATTCGTCTGATTCGTCCCCATGTTACGTGACATTTTACGAATCCTAAGTGAAGGCTCCCGCTCCACATGCTGCAAGACAGCTTCCTCAAATTGCAGCGTTCTTACCGTGCGACGGCGTCCCTGTCCAGGTAACCTGCTGAATGACCCGGTCTCACGCAGAGACGTTGGTACACAGCAGCAAAGGTCGTATGATGAGGGATACGTCGATTAGGATACTGTTGTTGATAAACCCGCTGTGCAGCTCGTCCGTTGTGATGCGCTACGTAGTACGCACCAACCATATCAGTGTACTCACTGCAGGTGTATCGCTCCATTAGTAAACAGAGACAATGCACTACTACACTGGTGGATAGCAGTTGCCTACAACTGATGATCGTAATACGACCTCTAACAACTGAAGAGCGTAATACTGTCTCCACCTCATAGGAAAAAATGACATTAGGGAAAAATATTTGTTTTGACGTCCCCTACGACCTCCCAGAGCATGTCGGTTTAAATACTTTTCACCCTGTGTATAGGCCAACTGAAGGAAAGGAGTCTAGTACTACCGATAAACGCAACAAACGTAAAATTGTGTCCGGTACCTCAATTAACCTACATACGTCAACAGAGGAACAGGATGCAATAGCAAAAGCGGGAAAAAGCGACAAACGTAAAATTGTGTCCTGTACTGATCTACACTGAAGAGCCAAAAAAACTGGTACACCTGCCTAATATCGTGTACGGCCCCCGTGAGCACGGAAAAGTGCCGAAGCCTGACGGGGCATGGACTCGACTAATGTCTGAAGTAGTGCTGGGGAGAACTGACAACACGAATTCTTAAGAGCGCGAGGGGTGGAGATCTCACCTGAGCAGCACGTTGCAAGGCATCCCAGATATCCTCAATAATGTTCATGTCTGGAGAGTTTAGAGGCCAGCGGAAGTGTTTAAACTCAGAGGCATGTTCCTGGGGCCACTCTGTAGCAATTATGGACGTGTGGAGGGTCGCATTGTATTGCTTGAATTACCCAAGTCCGACGGACTGCACAGTCGACACGAATTTATGATGGTGGTCAGACAGGATGCTTACTTGCGTGTCACCTGTCAGAGTTGTATCTAGACGTATCAAGGGTGCCATGTTACTCCAAGTGCACGCGCCCCACAACATTACAACGCCTGCAACAGCTTGTACAGTCCCCTGCTGACATGCAGGGTCCATGGATTTATGAGGTTGCTTCCATACCCGTACAAACCATCCGCTCGATACAATTTGGGAGTGCCCGAGCGGTTCTAGGCGCTTCAGTCTGGAACCGAGGGACCGCAACGGTCGCAGGTTCGAATCCTGCCTCGGGCATAGATGTGTGCGATGTCCTTAGATTAGTTAGGTTTAAGTAGTTGTAAGTTCTAGGGGACTGATGACCTCAGATTTTAAGTTCCATACTGCTCAGAGCCATTTTAACCATTCTTTATACAATTTGAAACGAGACTCGTCCTACCGGTCAATGTGTTTCCAGTCATCAATAGTCTGTGTTGAGCAGCCCAGGTGAGGCGTAAAGCTTTGTGTCGTGTAGTCATGAAGGGTACACGAATGAACCTTCGGGTCCGAAAGTCCATATCGATGATGTTTCGTTGAATGGTTCGCACACTGACACTTGTTGATGACCGAGCATTGATATCTGCAGCAATTTGTGGAAGGATTGCACTTCTGTCACGTTGAATGATTCTCTTCAGTCGACGTTGGTCTGGTCTTTGTAGGAAATGCTGTGTTCCACCTCTCTTGCGCCGACAGTAACGCCACATTCAAGCTCCCTCCAATCTTTATAACCTGTCATTGTAGCAGCAGTAATCGATCTGACAACTGCGCCAGACACTTGTCGTCTTATAAAGGCGTTGCCGACCGCAGCTCCGTATTCTACCTTTTTACGTATATCTGTATCTGAATACTTGCGCCTATGCCAGTTTCTTTGGCACTTCTGTGTGTATAGTTCAGCTGAATAGCTGAATAGCGAAGGCGAAGAAAGCAACTAACTGTAACGTACCCTCTCTGCTATTACTGTTTGTGTTATTTTTAGTTGTAGAGATATGTAATTATTTTAGCAGTTTGCTTAGTCAGCCGTACTTCGGAATTTTTTGACATTAAAAGGAGCCTGAAACTTATGTAATAAATACTTTGCGTGAAGTGCGATTTGTGGCATAAACAAAAATTAATTGCGGAGATGCAATCCACAGAATATTAACAGAAAAGCTTCAGAACAATGCACACGACTGACTAGACACATTCAGAGGGTCCGCACATTCGAGTACGAGTGATTGCGATCTGATGAAAAAGTCTATCTTAATTTTCTTTTGTGTAAAATAATTGCGTCGTAAAACACTCGAAGACTGCAAACGTACAATCACGATAGAGGCACGCACTTTCTATCATTCCCCGTGGCCTGGGTAAAAGAATTGCAGTTATTTAAATTTAAGAACATTTCTTTTTCATTCGGACTCCTATTTTTATACGAAAAGGAAGATTGCAGGTTCTAAATGTCTCGGCAAAAACACATCAAAATTAATCTTAGCGGCCACCAAAGGAAAGTAGTGAACACAATCAAGTACCTCAATTGTTGAGCAGCGCCGTCGCAAAGATCGTCGCCTCCACCTAAAATTCGCCTTCTCGAATCAACAGAATAATTTGTACTCCATTGGTATGAGATTTAGTCTTGATCTTGACAGAAGGTATAAAACACATTTTCCATCATTTAACACCTTCATTTGACACACACATAGGCATGAAACTGTACAGTACGTCTTTCCGCCAGCACATCAGAACAAAAAAGATAGTTAATACTAGAGGTAATAAAAGAATATCGAAATTAGCCCTTTGTCTCTCGATGATGAAGTTTTTTAGAGTATACCTCTGGTATGACAGTCGAACAGATTTTCTTCTTGTATCTTTTAGATTAAATTACAACATTTTTTAGTTCCTTTTCAGAAAGTAGAATTTGTGTGCAGTACTTCTGTTGATCTAAATAGCTCAACTGAACGATAACACTAGCAAAGGCGACATAAAGCAACAAACG
This sequence comes from Schistocerca gregaria, assembly GCF_023897955.1. NCBI lineage: Eukaryota > Metazoa > Arthropoda > Insecta > Orthoptera > Acrididae > Schistocerca > Schistocerca gregaria. The sequence continues at coordinate 106,732,271 of NC_064928.1, forward strand.
TACAATTTGTGATCCTGCACGTCAGTTGACCTACATAGGTCAATTGAAGAATGGTATACTAGTACCAGCGAATGCGGAAAAAAAGGACAAACATGAAATTTGTGTCCTGTACCTCAGTATAGGTCAAATAGATAGAATACAACCTTGGTAGCTCAACTGAGGTACATAATGTCGAGCGTCGCCTTGCGCGTCAAGCGTGTAGGTTGTCGTTAACTTCCGCCTGTGCCGCAGCGCCGCTTGTGTCGAATCTACTCAGTCTCGTTGGTGTATCGGCCGGAGTCACATGGTAGCTGCGTAGCGGAGTTTGTTGTCGTTTTCCTCTTGGCGGCCGTGTTTTCTGCCCGCGCCATGGTGTCTGCCGAGTCTCCTAAATCTGTTCCTCGTCGAGCTACTGTTCGTTTCATTTTTGACAAGAGTACGCGTCATGTTCAACCTGGCTCCTTACAAGGCAACCTCCCCATCGCACTCCCCTCTGATTCAGTTATAAGATGGCACAGTAGATAGGCCTTGAAAAACTGAACACAGATCAATAGAGAAAAGAGGAAGAAGTTGTGTGGAACTATGAAAAAAATAAGCAAAATATACAAACCGAGAAGTCCATGCGCAAGATAGGCAATATCAAGGATAATGTACGCCAAGGAGCGCCGTGGTCCCGTGGTTAGCGTGAGCAGCTGCAGAACGTAAGGTCCTTGGTTCAAGTCTTCCTCGAGTGAATAGTTTATATTCTTTATTTTCGCAAAGTTATGATCTGTCCGGTGGTTCATTGACCTCTCTGTTCACTGTAATAAGTTTAGTGTCTGTGTTTTGCCACTGCACCGCAAAACCGTGCGATTACTAGACGAAAGGACGTGCCTCTCCAATTGGAACCGGAAACATTTGATGGCAAGGTCATAGATCAACCGTTTCTTCCAAAGAAAAACACATCTGATACATTCTATGCGACACTGGTGGCGGCATGTGCGTCACATGATAGGAATATGTTGTCGACCCACCTAACTTGCACACTTGGCAAATGGGTAAAAAGATTCTTCTACCTTGCCCGATTTAGGTTTTCTTGTGCATGTGATAATCACTCCCAAAAAAGTGATGAAAACATAAGTTTGTCACAAAATGGTTCAAATGGCTCTGAGCACTATGGGACTTAACATCTACGGTCATCAGTCCCCTAGAGCTTAGAACCACTTAAACCTAATTAACCTAAGGACATCACACAACACCCAGTCATCACGAGGCAGAGAAAATCCCTGACCCGGCCTGGAATCGAACCCGGGAACGCGGGCGCGGGCAGCGAGAACGCTGCCGCACGACCACGAGCTGCGGACTGTTTGCCACATACACTGAAAACAAAAAATTACACTTTTCAGCCGAGGGACGTCTTGCACCACGGACCTCTCGGTCCGCTGCCGCTCACGCTAACCACGGAACCACGGCGCTCCTGAGCTCACACTCTCCTTGATATTCCTTATGTTGCGCATGGACTACTCAGTTTATATATGTTGCTTATTTTTTCATAGTTCCACACGACTTCTTCCTGTTTTCTCGATTGATCGGTGTTCAGTTTTTCAAGGCCTATCCACTGTGCCAATTTATAACTGAATCAGACGGGGGTACGATGGGGAGATTCCCTTGTTAGAAATTCACGATTGGTTGGCTGATGTTATCCGTGTTACACCTGATCAGGCAGATACTGCTTACTTTGATTCTGATTTGTATCCATTCTCTGTGAAGTATTATGATCTCGTTCAAGTAGAAAGACTTCTCTCCCGGGTTGGTTGTAAAGTGTTGTTTACACATCGCGATGGTTCCGTTAGTCAAGTCCTTCTTGGAAATGCGGCACTCTAGTGTACTCCGGTTAGAATTTATGACATTCCTCCTGAAGTGGACGATTCATTTCTTAAAACAGCGTTGCTTCCGTTTGGAGTCTGATGACCTTAGCTGTTTAGTCCCCCTTAAACATCCCAACAACCACCAACCACCTAATACGGCATATCCGATGGGAACGCTGGTCAGCACAAGATCGCTTATAATGGTATCCGGACTGTGGACATGTGCGTCACAGAGAATATTCCTTCCCACTTAACTCTTTGTGGTTACCCCATCCACGTTACGTATACAGGGCAAGAAGGAACTTGTTTTCTCAGATCTGATTGCCCGCCCGTACTCCTGTTCTGTCGTCGTCCTTTCAACGTTAGCAGGCATAGTACCTTGAAAGTAAAATTCTATGTACAGACTTGGCAGAAAATCCTAAAAAATTTTGGTCTTATGTCAAAGCGGTAAGTGGATCAAAACAAAATCTCCAGACACTCTGTGACCAAAATGGTATTGAAACAGAGGATGACGGACTAAAGGCCGAAATACTAAATGTCTTTTTTGCAAAGCTGTTTCACAGAGGAAGACTGCACTGTAGTTCCTTCTCTAGATGGCCGCACAGATGACAAAATGCTAGATATCGAAATAGACGACAGAGGGATAGAGAAACCAAATCGCTCAAAAGAGGAAAGGCCTCTGGACCTGATGGGATACCAGTTCGATTTTACACAGAGTACGTGAAGGAACTTGCCCCCCTTCTTGCAGCGGTGTACCGTAGGTCTCTAGGAGAGAGTAGCGTTCCAAAGGATTGGAAAAGGGCACAGGTCATCCCCGTTTTCAAGAAGGGACGTCCAACAGTTGTGCAGAACTATAGACCTATATGTCTAACGTCGATCAGTTGTAGAATTTTGGAACACGTGTTATTTTCGAGTATAATGACTTTTCTGGAGACTAGAAATCTACTCTGTAGGAATCAGCATGGGTTTCGAAAAAGACGGTCGTGTGAAACCCAGCTCGCGCTATTCGTCCACGAGACTCAGAGGGCCATAGACACGGGTTCCCAGGTAGATGCCGTATTTATTGACTTCCGCAAGGCGTTCGATACATTTCCCCACACTCGTTTAATGAACAAAGTAAGAGCATATGGACTATCAGACCAATTGTGTTATTGGATTGAAGAGTTCCTAGATAACAGAACACAGCATATCATTCTCAATGGAGAGAAGTCTTCCGAAGTAAGAGTGATTTCAGATGTGCCGCAGGGGAGTGTCGTAGAACCGCTGTTATTCATAATATACATAAATGACTTTGTGGATGACATCAGAAGTTCACTGAGGCTTTTTGCGGATGATGCTGTGGTATATCGAGAGGTAGTACAATGGAAAATTGTACTGAAATGCAGGAGGATCTGCAGCGAATTCAGGGAATGGCAATTGAATCTCAGTGTACAGAAGTGTAATGTGCTGCGAATACATAGAAAGATAAATCCCTTACCATTTGGCTACAATATAGCAGGTCAGGAACTGGGAGCAGTTAATTCCGTGAATTATCTGGGAGTAGGTATTAGGAGTGATTTAAAATGGAATGATCATATAAAGTTAATCGTCAGTAAAGCGGATACCAGACTGAGATTCTTTGGAAGAATCCTAAGGAAATGCAGTCCGAAAACAAAGGAAGTAGGTTACAGTACGCTTGTTCGCTCACTGCTTGAATATTGCTCAGCTGTGTAGGAACCGTACCAGATAGCGTTGATAGAAGACATAGAGGAGATCCAACGGAGAGCAGCGCGCTTCGTTACAGGATCGTTTAGTAATCGCGAAAGCGTTACGGAGATGATAGATAAACTCCAGTGGAAGACTCTGCAAGAGAGACGCTCAGTAGCTCGGTACGGGCTTTTGTTGAAGTTTCGAGAACATACCTTCACCGAGGAGTCAAGCAGTATATTGCTTCCTCCTCCGTGTATCTCGCGAAGAGACCATGAGGATAAAATCAGAGAGATTAGAGCCCACAGAGAAGTATACCGACAATCCTTCTTTCCACTAAGAATACGAGACTGGAATAGAAGGGAGAACCGATAGAGGTACTCAAGGTAGCCTCCACCACACACAGTCAGGTGGCTTGCGGAGTATGGATGTAGATGTAGATGTAGAGAACTTCGCAATCACCTGTCAGTCAGTCTCCAGCCTTAAGCGATGTAGGGGCAACATTGCCCCCTAGCGGACCGGAGTGGCCGAGTGGTTCTAGGCGCTACAGTCCTGCCTCGGGCATGGATGTGTGTGATGTTCTTAGGTTAGTTAGGTTTAAGTAGTTCTAAGTTCTAGGGGACTGATGGCCTCAGGAGTTAAGTCCCATAGTTCTCAAAGCCATTTGAACCATTAGCCCCTTCTCCTCGCGAATTTCCACCACTACCAGTTCGGCCTCTGCCCACGAGGGGACGACGGCTCCTGCAGCGCACGTCAGACGCCGGCGGACTGAGGACGGTACGGATTTCGAGGACGCCCCACTCCAGGCTCGTTCGTCTGACACGGCGTAGACAGAGGGTGCACCTTCTGGCGGTAATGAGTTGTCTACTGATGTTAATTGTGATTACAGTATTACCAGAGAGGATGTAGCTGCTTCTCTTGATCTCTTGATATTGAAATGTGCGATCAATCTGCGTCCCCCACTTCACCCGTCGACGTGACGGTTCCCGTGGGTTCCGCTGCTCCCGCAGAGACGTCGCCTGTTGGCCAGCCTTTACAGTGTTCTAGTGCAGTGCTACACCTCCTACCCGCTGCGACGGTCGAGCAACAGGATTCTACGAGTTCTCTTCCTGATGTTCAGGAGATGCCACTCGACACCGTCACTGCATTACCTGTCTCTTCTGTACCCGATGAATCTGTTGGTCGTTCTGAGTTTTGTTCGGGCATCGATGTGTGTGATGTCCTTAGGTTAGTTAGGTTTAAGTAGTTCTAAGTTCTAGGGGAGTGATGACCAAAGTAGTTAAGGCCCATAGTGCTCAGAGCCATTTTTGTGTTCCCCAATTTCCGATAAGTGCGGTGACGCGTGATTATTTTTGTTAATGTTCCTATTATTTATTTAATGCTGCTGTTTGCCGTTCTCAACACTGGCTCTCTACCTACAATATTGGCAACCAGAAAGTGATTAGCAAAACGTGAAGCCTGTAATTAGAATTCCTAGTGCCCACTTCTCTGAGAAATACGTTTATAGCTAAGCTTATAGCTCTGAGGAATTAGTAGATTGTCTGGGATTCATCATCAAAAACCATTCTCTCCAAAATATTCACTATATTCTGAAAGTCACAGACCAAAAAGAATCCACACAATCCCATTACCAGAGCAGTTCAGAGTCTAATGCGCTGATGCCACTATAACTGTGAAAATTAAATGTTTAAGTGAATGCTCGCCGTAATTTGATGACAATGTTCATAAAACGCCACACTAAATAATGGTAGAATGTCTGTCCTGCGGCGGCACGTGAAAATACATACACAAACTGAAGATAGATCATTAAAGTCATCCCAGAATTAACACTTCACTTGAAAACGATTTCATGGTAACGCGTATCCCGAGTAACTTATTACGGCATCCGAGGCTGTTTATAGCAATGATACCGACGCTACGCGACGCGACTCCCGGCACAGGTGGTGCGTTAATCAGCGCCTGGAGAGAACTGGGGCCTTCCTTCCAGCGCAGCGTTCTTACATATAAAGCCGCGGTGCGGACGGCTAAGGGAACGCCTGATCAAATCTGCTCTCCCGACTAGCCGCTGGGCTAGTAATGCACCACTTTAAGTAATCGAACAAATCATTGCTTCCTGTGCTGATTTCCGATGAAGCTTTCAATTTAATTGTGCAATCAGCACACAAGTAAGTAATTATAATAAAAGTCTGATGTGGCTAAGTCAAATATTTTGGGCGAGAGAATTAATTTAATTATACTACACGCTGTAGACAAGCTCTGTACTTGCTCTTTGGAGATACCCTATCGCTATCGTTTTATAGTTATTCTGTTTAAACGTCTCACATTTTTATGATTATAGCGGATCTCCCTTCTACTTAAATTTAAACATCCTAGCTTTATTTATTCGCCTACTTAATCTATCTTGCTTCCTTAATTTCTAAGACAAAAACCAGAAAATCATGAATTTCAACTAAAATTTTAATTTGTGAGATCCAGAATACTGTTTCTACTAAATTATTATGCAAAAGGAATCTAAATATAAATTTTTTTAAGTTTCTAGCGCTTTTCTGTTACGCCAATTATTTTTTTTTAAAAAAAGGGCAAATTTCGAAAATGGTTAAAGTTATTCAACTGCTATTCAACACATATTGATTTCGTATTACTCGTCACATGCTAGAGACGTTTCAGGTTATTTACTTCATTTTAAAGTATTGCGCCATATTTATGACTTCAGAGCTAGTTACAGCGGACTAGGCTGGCACACAATGGAAAGACTGGTGTGAATTTTATAAGGCGTGAGTATGCTGCTTCCCTACAACTCCTCTGTCAAATTGAAGCTTGACGTGCCCCAACCCCTCCACATGGAGAGAGTATATTTTCACAGAGTGGTGTGAAACAGCGTTTTCAACCTGCCCTTGCGCAGCACGTCATTAAAAGAAAAGCGATGATTCCTAGGCTTCAGGTGGGGAGGACTCGCATTATACCTTCTTTTCCCCACCTCCCGACGTTGGGGAGAGACGGACGTGACAGTGCTTTTTCCTTAATGTTGTTTTATTGACCTTACATGTGTTAACGGATGCAGGCGCATACATTTTATAACGGTACTTTGCGGGCAGGCGTGTTCAATTAGCATCACATTAATTAAAATCGGGGAAGAATTAAAAAGAGGAAAATAATACGAAACTTTAATAACTGCACAGTATTACTAAGAACAATATAATGAATAGTAATAAAAAGCAAAGTAGCAAAGACCAAGCGGGACAAAAAGATGTAGAGGCGCGTTTGTTTTTTAATACATATAAAAGAACATGTAACACATTATTGAGCTCTCTACCTTCAGTGGTCACGATCGGGCTAATCGATGAAAAAGTGGTACGGGACTGCGAAATTCGTTAAGGAGATTATTTAAAGACACTTCAAGCACTTTTAAAATACATTACGTGTGACGAAGTGATCAGAGACGTTTATTGTCGGGTGAAGTGAAAATGATTCCGACAACATAATTCGAACTTTCTGTTAGTTGGGAAAAATACTTTTGGGAAACTATTATGGTTGTGGAACCCATGAAAGTTGTGTGCAACAGAAAGCTATAGTTTATGTAATTCTGCATTTTATAAAGTGGTGAAACGCGTGTGCACGGAACATTAAAAGAATCTTATCCTTGGACGGTTGTGGGGGTAACTGAAGCAAACAACGTGCTAGCATAAAAAAATAGTTCGCTTATTAACTACCAGATATTAATTAACGGGGACCTAAAATACTAAAAAAAGAAGGATAGGTTCATCACCTCCAATCCCGATTCATATTTCATATTTAATTAGTGAAAAGAGAAGTGTTAATAAACAAACTACATTTCAATTTTATCCACGATTTTGGCATCATTACGTAGTCTTGACTACATGATAAACAATATCTGTGGAAGTTGTATGCAACGTATCGTCATAATATTTAGCCAACTAATATTCTGGTACGCCAAAAACGTAAATGCTTGAAATTGTTCTTACAGCGGATGTATAATGTGTGAGTGCGACGAACTGTATTGAGAAACTGAACATCCATTACGTACTTGCATGTTTATCTGAGAAAATGGATCTTGTCGGTACATCAGCATAGAGTTCGAATAGAATCGCTGGAACATTGCAAAACATTCAGATTAATCAAACGTCTAAATACGCATAATGCTGGTACCACCAGTATGTGTTCTTTCTCCTCACCCCCGTGGCAGTAATTGAATTAAGAGTCAGCCGGGAAATACATTTAAATCAATTGACGACCATTGAGCTAGCGTCACGAATTTTGAAACGTCCACTGCCACGTATGAAGACTGCTGACACCACGAGTGTTAACGTCGATCGAGGGGTGTCGTCGTGATCGTATTGAATGACATTGAGCGGTTACAATTTCTAACCCTCAATGTTAATAGGATACGTTCCCAATTACGGCATTCTGCGTTGCGCCAGTTTATTTAGGATTCCCAAGTGGATATCGTGTGTTTACAAGAGGTATTATTTGATGTGTTTTGCCTTCCTGGATATCCTATGTTTTTCAATGTCGCGCCTGAAAATTCTACGGGTATGGCTTTCCTTAATCGAGATGGAATCCCGCTGACGGACTTCGAAACGCTAGATGATCGTCGCGGTACAGGATGTAGTTTTTATGACCTCACCTTAATTTTTCTTTACGCTCCGTCTGGATCCGGTCGTTCATCCGATCGCGCGCGGTTTTAGAAGGAAGTAGTTGTTTATTTACTCCGACGGAAACCGCGCAAGGTCTTGTTAGGGGGCGATTTTAACTGCGTCTTACGTCGTGTTGATCAGACCTCCAATTATACATTTCGTCGTGAACTTAATGATATGGTGACGTCCTTGCATCTCGAGGATGCTTGGGTTTGCAGATATTGGTGCGGTTTACGTTTCTTACAGCTACTTCAAGCAGCCGATTGAACCGCTTTTATTTACCTACTTCCATATGTAGTCAGCTTTTATCGAATAACGTAATTCATGTCAGTTTCACTGATCACTGTGTTGTTTGAATGACTTTTAACCACGTTCCGCAGCGGGTGCATCTTTCGCGCCCTTTATGGAAGCTAAACACTCTACATCTCACGGACCCCTCTCTGGAAAGCATCATCGCAGACGTATGGCGGTGGACAACCCAGACCCAGAAGCATTATTCTTCACTTATCGAATGGTGGCTTACCTTTACTAAACCCCGGATTCAAAATACACTCAAGCATTTTAGCGATGTAAAGGCGCCTGCAATTAGGCGCACTAGGGAATCGAAAGCAGGTGTTGACATATGTGAAAATTACCGAACTATCAGTTTAATAAGTCACAGCTGCAAAATACTAAAGCGAATTCTTTACAGACGAATGGAAAAACTGGTAGAAGACGACCTCGGGGAAGATCAGTTTCGATTGCGTAGTAATGTTGGAACACGTTATGCAATACTGACCCTACGACGTACCTTAGAAGAAAGATTAAGGAAAGGCATACCTACGTTTCTAGCATTTGTAGACTTACAGAAAGCTTTTGACAATGTTGACTGGAATACTCTCTTTCAAATTCTGAAGGTGGCACGGGTAAAATACAGAGAGCGAAAGGCTATTTACCACTTGTACAGAAACCAGATGTCAGTTATAAGAGTCGAGGGACATGAAAGGGTAACAGTGGTTGGGAAGGGAGTGAGACAGGGTTGTAGCCTATCCCCGATGCTATTGAAACTGCATATTGAGCAAGCAGTAAAGGAAACAAAAGAAAAATTCGGAGTAGATATTAAAATCCATGGAGAAGAAATAAAAACTTTGAGGTTCGGCGATGACATTGTAATTCTGTCAGAAACAGCAAAGGACTTGGAAGAGCAGTTGAACTGAATGGACAGTGTCTTGAAAGGAGGATATAAGATGAACATCAACCAAAGCAAAACGAGGGTAATGGAATGTAGTCGAATTAAGTCGGGTGATGCTGAGGGAATTAGATTAGGAAATGAGACACTTAAAGTAGTAAATGAGTTTTGCTATTTGGGGAGTAAAATAAGTCATGATGGTCGGAAAAGAGAGGATATAAAATGTAGACTGGCAGTGGCAAGGAAAGCATTTCTGAAGAAGAGAAATTTGTTAGCATCGAGTATTGATTTAAGTGTTAGGAAGTCGTTTCTGAAAGTATTTGTATGCAGTGTAGCCATGTATGGAAGTGAAACGTGGACGATAAATATTTTGGACAAGAAGAGAATAGAAGCTTTCGAAATGTGGTGCTACAGAAGAATGCTAAAGATTAGATGGGTAGATCACATAACTAATGAGGAGGTATTGAGTAGAATTGGGCAGAAGAGGAGTTTGTGGCACAAGAAGGGATCGGTTGGTAGGACATGTTCTGAGGCATCAAGGGATCACCAATTTAGTACTGGTGGGCAGCGTGGAGGGTAAAAATCGTAGAGGGAGACCAACACTAAGCAGATTCAGAAGGATGTAGGCTGCAGTACGCACTGGGAGATGAAGCAGCTTGCACAGGATAGAGTAGCATGCAGAGCTGCATCAAACCAGTCTCAGGACTGGAGACCACAACAACAACAACAACAACAACAACAACAACAGGGAATTTTATTCTGCGGTCCTTCGCGACCTTTACGATAATGCTCGTGTTGCCCCCCTGAGGGTAGTCGGTGTCCACAGTGTGAAGGCAAAATTTCTCCAACACAATGGCGGGTAAATGGATGGGGTCCGACTGCGTTCCCAGCCTCGTTCAATCGTACAGGATGAGTTGACGTCTCTCTATCATCTTCTCCGGCTTTACAAGCTATCTCAAAGGTCGTGTCTTTCCACCATTCGTTCTCTAGATGGGCGTTAGTGGTCCTCCCAATTTGATATAATGCGGGAACTTTACCAGTGCTATTCCGAGCTTTATACTGAAGTGGATTCAGACGGTCCACCGTCTCTTGACTTCACATCCCTGCTTGATCGTGTTGTTACACGAGCTCTCGTGTAAGAGCTTTTCCTCTGTATTCCATCGCGATGATATTCTTGATATTGTGGCTCGTTCTCCCTCCCACAAATGACCTGGTCGCGATGGCCTTCACAAAGAATTGTATATTCGATTTTAGCCTTTAATAGGAGATACGATAACTTCCATGGTAAATGAAGTGTTCCACGGAGGGCTTCTCCCACCCAGCTTTAAGGTTTCTAAAATACTCCTCATTCCCAAAAAGCCGGGACGTCTGCGTGTGGATCAGGTCTGCCCGATAACCCTCTTCAACTATGATTATAAAATAGTGACGCGAACGGACAGTAACCGACTATCGGTATTGTTGACTACCACCATCGCGAGTCATCAAAGTTGTCTTCCGGGTCGTACTCTCCTGACTCCTGTTGCTGAATGTCGAGACTTAATTTCGATTGCTTCCGCCATTCCCGTGCCAAGCGCTTTGCTTTTCATTGATTTTCACCAAGCGCTCGACCGCGTCAATGATGGATTCCTTATGCGAGTATTGACGACTGTTGGTTTTAACAATGCTGCACGACGGCTGTTTAGCTCTCTAATCACTGGTATTCGGGCGTGCATTGACGTGAATGGCCGTCGTACTTCCCCCATCGCGGCGTGTCACGACGTCCTTCAAGGGAGTCCGTTAACAACGTCGCTCTATGTTCTGTTTCTGGAACCATTATTGCGAACTATACCTGCTCGTTTGAGTGGCTGGTCGCTGCTGGGAGAAAGGTTTACCGTTCGTGCATATGCTGATGACGTTATGGTTCTTCTCCGTACCCATGATGATATACCACTGCTGAAGGAAGTTTTGGATGACTTTTGTGATCTTACAGGAGAGCGGATGAATGTCCATAAATGGTGTAAGTAGGCTGTTTAGGTTCTTATATTGGTTACACCACCGCCACCGCCACGTAGGGCTCTGTATGAAAATCACTGACTGTTCGTGTGCAATCTGTGGCTGGGTGGCATTGTTGGAATTTGATATTGTAGTGTTGGGCAGTTGGCTGTTAACAGCGAGTAGAGTTGTGCAGTTGGAGGTGAGCCGCCAAGGCGTTGGATGAGTTGCCATGCCACCTTTTTCAAATGATTCAAAGGGCTCTGAGCACTATGGGACTTAACTTCTGAGGTCATGAGTCCCCTAGAACTCAGAACTACTCAAACCTAACTAACCTAAGGACATCACACACATCCATGACCGAGGCAGGATTCGAACCTGCGACCGTAGCAGTCGCGCTGTTCCAGACTGTTGTACCAAGAACCGCTCGGCCACTCCGGCCGGTTCCCCCTTTTTTCACTTTTATTTTTTTATTTTTGTGGACGCTTCTATGGATTTAGATGTTCCACGATGTAGAAGTGGCGGAAGAAAGAATGTGTGGGAACGTTAAAATTGACGCCCCATTACTCCCTAGACGTTTTTATGATTTCACCCTTTTGTTTTTGTCTAAATGACTTCTTTTGTTTTATTTTAATTGATTGCCTTCAATAAGTTTGTTTTGGAATAAACGAGAATATTTTCGTTTTTTGAAGGAATACACTGCCATTTGAGTTTATATTTCGGTGTGCTACCTGTGTCAAAAGCGCGGAATTGGCAGCGTGACAGATTGATAAATTATTGCATTTCATGGTTGGCTGGAACATAAAAAAAACCCTCCCTGTTGCCAATATTATTTCTCTTTTTTCACTTTATTAAAATTTTTCTCTGTGTTGTTTTATATATTTATAAAAACAATTAAAAATACCAATTGGTAGCGCACTTGCCCGCGAAGGGCATAGGTCCGGAGTTCGAGTCTCGGTCAAAAAAGAAAAAAGTGGTAATCGTCGAGCACTTTAAACTTATAGTCGCGTGTTCGCGTCCAGCTGTACTTTTTTTTCTTATATATTTCGGCCTTCAAAAAAATAAAAATAAAAAAAATAAAATGAAAAAGTGGCAGCGTTCTCGCTTCAGGAGCACGAGATAAAAAAGTGGTAATCGTGGTGCATTCGAAACTTGCGGTCGCAAGTTCGCGTACAACCGAATCTTTTTTTTTTTTACCACTTTTCGCCCTTCGTCTACAGTTATGAGTCTGATTGAACATCGAAGATAATTCGCTTCACTTTCTACCCACTAGTAATAACAAATACTTTCGGAAACAATTCCGCAGGACAGCTCATGGCTGCTTCGCGATCATAAGAGCTTACGCTCGAGCGTTTCCTCGTGCTGCAGGGCCAACGGCCACCTGCCAGACGCCACCCGTCGCCTGAAATCCTGCGCCACCCAGGTAAACGCGGTGCGACGCTGTCAGTGTATATATCATCTGTCATTTCCGAATATGAAGTTCAAGTTATCATCTTGCAGTTAATCATTGGATTTTGCAACGGTTCACAGAGTCTGTCATATGATGAAAGTCGTGGTCGGAAATCCACATTAAGACTGACCGGCTGAATCCGATTAGAACGATCGGGTATCGAACTGAAATTACATAAATCAGATAATTTGTACGTCTGTATTGCAACAATGCTGCGCACCTAAATTCCATTGATGGAGTAACAGGTAGCAACTGTCTAAGAAAAAGTGACAAATATGTCTACTAGCAGCAATGTCACGTAATTAAAACCCATATGTGTGTGGTGCACATACCGAATCGAACAATACGCAACTGTTTCAATGGTAGGAACATACACCATGTGTAATTTGCCGATGGCGTCATAATATTCCCGACTGATGTTGCCAGATCCTCCATAGGGCACCTCCCCAGGTGGCGAATAGGGTAAAGCCTTCCAGATATGTGGTGGTACCGAGGAAACCAAATACTCTCGATGGACCAAATACTAATACAATCCTGAACGGCTATTCAAGCCGCTGAACCCAAAATCCAGACCTGTCTGAGTGAAAATCACCGGTACTTTGGCCACCGTCTGTTAGGTCAATGAGCTCGGCTGAAAATATTTTGTTCCAAAGGCTTCAACACAAGCAAAAATGGACTGTGCAAGTAAATACACCTTTATCCCAGGTGCTAAACAACCCACCCTTCGACAGACGGCAACTCGACTTTCGGAATCTGGGGAGTCACGCAATCACGGCAGAGAATATCGGGAACCCTGGTAAACTTCCCTACAAGCAGAAAACATTTATTGGAACAATCAATATCAATACATTGATCCAAACAGGAAAACACAATAATTTCACATAAGAATTCGACCGACAAAAAGTTCTCATCCTTTCTCTTCCAGAGAAATGATTAACTGAAAGCGCACCAACCGTTGACATGGCATTTCTCGTAGATGGATCCATCATCAACTCTGTCAAAGAAATCACACCCGTCAACGAACGTATTACCACTATGCGCATCCAGAGCGCCAATAAAAAATATACACTCATCAATGCACATGCCCCCACCAACATCGAAAATAAGAAAAACCCCGAAAATTCCGACAAATTCTGGAACACACTCGAAAAAACCATGAGCAAAATTCACCAAGAAGAAACGTGGAAATGCTAATGGGAGACTTCAACGCTCAATTTGCGACAGAAAAAACATTGGTAAAAATTCTTCACACCGAACACTGAAACCAACGGCATACGTCTGACTGATATTTTCCAATAATTCAAACTCAAAATGATGTCTGCCCACTTTAGGAAAAAACCAGCTCCGAGGTAGTATGCTTGGCTACCTGTTGCAAGCTGCTTTCATGCGCCTTTCGAGTCTTGCTGAAATCCATGTTTTTAATTCTTTTGTGCCAGAGCTACAAGCAGGCAGATAGAAACTCACTAAGGAAATCGTAAGACCACGCTCCAGTGAAACGTCATTAAACCAGTGCAGTTTGAAGAGCATTTTCGTCTAGAAATGAATTGTCTTGGCGGCTGATCGATCAAGAGCGCGGAAGGTAAAATTTTACGAGGTTATGATCAGAGGGACGAATGCCTGAGAGAGGACTTCCCTATCAATCTCCTGGATAGTTTTGTTTCTCAAATCAACAGAGTACGTTATCAATCATTAGCACACTTGATGTGCTTTTGTCGGTCGGTTTTCTTACACTGCGACCGAAAAGTGTCAACTGTTGGCAACAAATTCCGGCTGTGATGGACACACCCATGGGGAAGATATCGTAATTCAAAACACACTTTTGGAACTGTCAGATGGAAAATACAATGTTCACACTGCTCTTTTCTCGAGTTTACAACTTTATTTATTTACCGGGTGATCAAAAAGTCAGTATAAATTTGCAAACTTAATAAACCACGGAATAATGTAGATAGAGAGGTAAAAATTGACACACGGGTTTGGAATGACAGGGGTTTTTATTAGAACCACCCCATATTGCTAGACGCGTGAAAGATCTCTTGCGCGCGCCGTTTGGTGATGATCGTGTGTTCAGCCGCCACTTTCGTCATGCTTGGACTCCCAGGTCCCCAGTTCTCAGGCCGTGCGATTATGGCTTTGGGTCGGCCGGAGTGGCCGAGCGGTTCAAGGCGCTACGGTCTGGAAACGCACGACTGCTACCATCGCAGGTTCGAATCCTGCATCGGGCATGGATGTGTGTGATGTCCTTAGGTTAGTTAGGTTTAAGTAGTTCTAAGTTGTAGGGGACTGATGACCACAGCAGTTCCATAGTGCTCAGAGCCATTTGAACCATTTATTGGCTTTGGGGTTACCTGAAGTCGCAAGTGTATCGTGATCGACCAACATCTCTAGGGATGCTGAAAGACAACATCAGACGCCAATGCCTCACCATAACTCCGGACATGCTTTACAGTGCTGTTCACAACATTATTCCTCGACTACAGCTATTGTTGAGGAATGATGGTGGACATATTGAGTATTTCCTGTAAAGAACATCATCTTTGCTTTGTATCAATTTTGTATCCTAATTATTGCTATTCTGATCAGATGACGCGCCATCTGTCCGATATTTTTGAACTTTTGTATTTTTTTGGTTCCAGGAAAACCCTATGTCATTGTAAGCATGTGTGTCAATTTGTACCTCTCTATTTACATTATTCTGTGATTTATTCAGTTTTCAAATTTATACTGACTTTTTGATCACCTGGTATTTTATTTTATTTTTTTTTTTTTTTTTTTTTGTTTTGATGGGCGGCGGGGAGGGGAGGAGTTGGAGGCGCCCAGCCTTTCATTTCATGTTAGGAAGTTAACGATAAAGGCATCATAACTCGTCACCAGTAATATAATATTGCTCAATGAGCTACCTGATAAAGTTAAAGCAAAATTGCAATAATTGTCACTCCGTTGGTTTTTTCTTGTTTCGAATGAGGGCATGCAGGACTCTTAAACCAGACTTCTGTACCTTACCTGTTGAATGCAAATTTCGCATAGTGGTTAAATGGAAATCCGTCACTTATATCAGTAGTAGAGAGTTGTGCGTATTTTTCCCAAAAGCACTCGCTACACTCACAGTTCAAATCTTTCGAGCTGCGTCCTCTGCATTTAACCCTCTGTTATACCAAAAACATATATTAATAATAAGTTTATTGCAGCCAAGTAGCCATACAAATTCAATATACAGTGATAATAATAAGATAAATTAGAAATTTCACATATTGTTATTTGCATAGTCACTTATTGTTCGTGCCCTTTTGGTAACGTTTACAAATTTGGTGACACAGTTTACACTCACACATTTCGTTTGGTTCATGATATGACGTGTTGTTGCAAATAAGGTGGTGGAAACCATGGACTGCCAATCTGGTGATCACGTGTCTCATTTCGAAGTTTTCCTTTGTCCATGTTCGGTCATTGTGTAAAATTCTGGAGGTATGTCTTCCCTTTTTTTCTTCAATGTTTTAAGCAGATTTTTCAAAGGCGCTGCTATTGGGTAGCATCAAGATTGTCCGAAGGCCTTCAATGAGGAAGGGTTCCCTCGCCAGCAGATATACAAGTCTCGATTTTGTTGTTTTGGACACTCTTATTGCTTTCTTTATAAAGGTCGCCTTCACTCTTTCTACTGTTGTTATGTTGTTCACTGTAAGATGTGGTCCAATAATTTCTATACCGTACGTCAGTATTGGGAAGATTTTGGCTCTGAATCGTGCCATTACCGTCTCTAGGCTAAGGGGTCTGATGTATTTCATGTATTGCTATTATTGCTTGCATTGCTTTCTCTGTTACATGTTTCGTGAAACATTTAGCAGTTATTTGTATTGTGACCTCTAGGTACTTGTAGTCCGGTACAATCTTCAGTTTTCTCTCTCTTATGAAGATCTCAGCTGATGTAGGATTTCTTCCTCCATTTCTGAGTACCATCGTTTCTGTTTTCGCCACATTTATTTCGAAGCCACGTTCTGCAGGTTTGGTGACAGATATCATTGTCACGAGAGGTGCTGCAACTATAAGACACTTCTAAATACAGCTGGTAAATTAATGGGTCCCATGAGAAAACTGACTTCACTGTAGAAGTCGAAAATAATGATCATAATTTTGTAGGTAATGAGGAAAGGAAAATGGCACGCCTTCGATATCATCAGAAAGCAAACTGTAACAGCAAACTTCTCTCTCGTATAAATATTTCAGATGATGCAGGTGTTCTTCCTCCATTTCTGAGTACCATCATTTCTAGAATGAGATTTTCACTCTGCAGCGGAGTGTGCGCTGATATGAAACTTTCTGGCAGATTAAAACTGTGTGCCCGACCGAAACTCGAGTCTCGGTCCGGCACACAGTTTTACTCTGCCAGGAAGTTTCACCATTATTTCTGTTTTCGCCACATTTATTTCGAAGCCGTGTTCGACACACCAATCTTCCATATCGTTTATCGCTTCTTGTATTGCAATATTCTTTGCACCTATTACATTATCGTCTGCATATGCATATGGGACTACTCCCTTTGGAGTATTCTTACAATTTCTTCTGCTGCAAGGGTAAATAACAAAGGACTCTGTGGGTCTCCCTGTAGTACTCCGTTTGATTGGAGTATCGGCTCCGATAGGGAGAGATTGTCTGATATTCTTACTTCGTTCCATTGCAGTAATGCGCTTATAATTCGTGTCCAGATGTTGTTTTTTCCAGGGTCTCCTCTAGTTTTTTGTTTTTTTTTGTCCATTAATTTTCTGTTTATAAAGTCAAAGGCTTTTGTAAAATCTATGAATACTACATAGAACTTTGTCTTCAAGGGCTTCCCATACGCTCTTTAGCAGGAGTTCCATTGCTGTCAGAGTTGATCTTCCCTTTCTGAATCCCATTTGGCTTTCGGGGAGGTGTTGGTCGATTATTTGCTTTATTCTTTCTGTTATTATTTTCGTGAACATTTTGAAAGGTAGGTTTTCTAGGGCTACGCCTCTGTATTTGCTAGGGTCCTTGGGGTCTCCTTTCCCTTTGTGTTGCAGTTGTTGCACCTTTTTCCACTTGCGACCGAATTTTACAACGCTTGACTGTATTTCTTGATTTTCAAGCATGCAAAATCCTATGCTTAACTGCAATATGATAAGTTCAAAAGTGACAGTTGACACACACACTGACAGCGTCGCGCCCGTTCACCTGAGCGCCGCCGAATTTCAGGCGGCGGGTGGCGTATGGCCGGTGGCCGGTAGCCGCTGCAGCGCGAGGAAACGCTCGAGCGTGAGCTGCTATGATCACGACGCAGCCACGAGCTGTCCTGCGGAATTGTTTCTCGAAGTACTTGTTATTGCTGGTGGGTAGAATGTGAAGTGAATTATCTTAGATGTTCAATCAGACTCATAACATTAGACGAGGACCGAATTGTGGAATAAAAAAGAAAGAGAAATACTGTTGGACGCGAACACGCGACTATAAGTTTAGAATGCACCATGATTACCTCTAAAGCACAGGCTACCACAACCGCACAATATTTCGTAAGTACACAACACTTCCTCCTGACACTTCTGCATCCTACAGCGTTGCCATATTGCGCAGATTAACGGACTTAGCATTCTCAGAGGCGGTCGGTTTCACGGAAGTATACAGGGTGTTACAAAGAGGTACGGCCAAACTTTCAGCAAACATTCCTCACACACAAAGAAAGAAAATATGTTATATGGACACGTTTCCGGAAACGCTTACTTTCCATGTTAGAGCTCATTTTATTACTTCTCTTGAAATCACATTAATCACGGAATGGAAACACACAGCAACAGAACGTACCAGCGTGACTTCAAACACTTTGTTACGGGAAATGTTCAAAATGTCCTCCGTTAGCGAGGATACATGCATCCACCCTCCGTCGCATGGAATCCCTGATGCGCTGATGCAGCCCTGGAGAATGGCGTATTGTATCACAGCCGTCCACAATACGAGCACGAAGAGTCCCTACATTTGGCACCTGGGTTGCGTAGACAAGAGATTTCAAATGCCCCCATAAATGAAAGTCAAGAGGGTTGAGGTCAGCAGAGCGTGGAGGCCATGGAATTGGTCCGCCTCTACCAATCCATCGGTCACCGAACTTAGCACTACTGAAAGAAAGGATACTACGGAGACATGGCTTAGCCACAGCCTAGGTAATGTTTCCAAAATGAGATTTTCACCCTGCAGCGGAGTGTGCGCTGATATGAAACTTCCTGGCAGATTAAAACAGTGTGCCGGACCGAGACTCGAACTCGGGACCTTTGTCTTTCGCGGGTAAGTGCTCCACCATCTGAATTACCCGAGCAGAACATTCAGTGCAGTATCCATTTATTCAAAGTGCTAGTTCTGCAAGGTTCGCAGGAGAGCTTCTGTAAAGTTGGGAAGGTAGGAGACGAGGTACTGGCAGAAGTAAAGCAGTGAGGACGGGGCGTGAATCGTGCTTGGGCAGCTCAGATGGTAGAGCACTTGCCCGCGAAAGGCAAAGGTCCCGAGTTCTAGTCTCGGTCCGGCACACAGTTTTAATCTGCCAGGGAGTTTTATAACTTAACCATGTTATCAGTTATTCTAGATTCGAATTCTGGAATATTTAGTTCATCTTCTTTGGTTGAGGAGTTTCGAAAAACTTTGTTTATTACCTCGGCTTTAGTGACGCTGTCAGCAGTGACATCACCATTTCTATCACGAAGTGAAGGTATTGATTTCGTTTTGCCGCTGGCGTACATGTGATCAGAATCTCTTGCGGTTTCCTGCCAAATTTAGAGACAGAGTTTCGTTGTGGAAACAGTTAACAGCGTCTCGCATGGAAATTGGCTAAAAATTTCGAGCTTCTGTAGAGCTTTCTCTATACTGGGGACTTCAGGTTTTTTAGAATCTGGCATGCTATTTTCGTTGCTTCTGCAACATAGTTCTGACCTGTTTTGTGTACGTTGGAGGATCAGTACCATCTGTTATTAATTTATTTGGTATATATATCTCAACTGCAGTCGATACTGTTTCTTTGAATTCACATCACATCTGGTCTACGCTTACATACTTACATCGGAAGAAGTGGAGACTGTCTCTTAGAAAGATGAGAAGCGAATTTTCATCTACATTTTCAAATAGATGTACTTTGCGTTAATTTTAATAGGTCTGAATGTCCCGCTATTCAGTTTCACTACAACAACTTTGTGGTCAGTAATTCGTATATCCATCATTGTGCTCCCTATCCCCTTAGAATTACTGGTTGCCAACAGATGTAGTATATTTTCGCAGCCATTTATACTTCGAGTGTGTCCCTGACCTAATTTTCCAAAATAATATTCTGAGAAAACATTCAGTGCAATTTACGGGGCGACTGTTTATGCCTACGCTTTCTTTAAATATTTTTGCCTACATGTGGAGGGTGGAAACCACGAACTGTAATTGTATGAGTAGGTGTATTTGGAATAAGACTCAAATTCTGTTTCGACAGCAGCTGTATCGTCTGAGGGTTCGGTAAAGCCGGCCAGAGTGGCCGAGCTGTTCTAGGCGCTTCAGTCTGGAACCGCGCGACCGCTACAGTCGCAGGTTCAAATCCTGCCTCGGGCTTGGATGTGTGTGATGTCCTTAGGTTAGGTTTAAGTAGTTCTAAGTTATAGAGGACTGATGATCTCAGATGTTGAGTCCCATAGTGCTCAGAGCCATTTGAACCATTTGGTTCGGTAAAACGAACCAGTTAGTAATTCTTTCCTGTTGTGTAGTATAACCTCTACCCATACTAACTCACAGGAACTACCTACTTAGATTTCACTACAAGGTAAACTACTTCTGACAGCAGTAAGCTCTCCGGTAGTAACTGTGTTTAACTATCCTTTCTGAACACAGTTAGTCCTTTGTAAAAATCTGTGCTAACCTTATTTCTAGGTTTAGCCAGCTCCCCGTACCAGTAACTATTTGTCCTTCAGTTCTTTCTATTTACTCCTGAAGCTCTGTTTTTTTTTCCAACACAGGTACACCACATTAAACGTTCAATACCGATTGTTGTTTACTGTATTTGCCTTGCACCCTTTCAGACTGACGCCCTTTCTATAGTTTCCCGGCACTCTCTGGCCTAGGAAAACATCCAGCTCCCTCCAAACAGCTCCCACTAGCCTTGTAGCCGCTTCCGGTGTCTTGTGGACCCCTGACGGAAACCGACCATCTGACGGGCAAAATCGAGGAATTTGTAGGACAAATTTGTTGTTTTGGCAAAATGCGTTGTAAGGCTTCTGTAAACTCTCATAAATAAAATATTTCAAGTTCATTCGTTATGATTTGTTTTTTCACGTACATCATCGTTATTCTACAAATATTTGAAGAGCATATGTTTTTAAAATCTTAAACTGTCCCCAAAATTTCATTCTACAATTATATGAATGGGCTTTTAACACTGTTTACTTGCAAACTCAGTGCATTTACCATAGGTAAGCATTCACGTACACTACTAATTTTCTGGGAAGTTTAGAAATCATTACTGTGAAATTTCTCAAAACAACAAGTTTAAATCGTCTAAGTTGTTTCAGTTTTGATTACAAAGAACTGCATTAACAATTTTTGCATAACACCTACAATACAAAATTAATTCTGTTGTCACCTTCGTATTAGAGAGGAGCAAAACCGTTCTGTTTTAGCACTGAATCATAACCACTTGCTGATCGGAGTGAACCATTTCTTTTTCATGACTCACCACTCACCCTTAATAACTGTAAGAAGTGCACCTTCCCTTCTCAATTCCAGGTCACTGTACCTATATTTTGACTCTGTTTTGACAATTTTTGAAAGAATATGGGAAAGACAGATATTATTACCCGTTATGTCCCTTGAAGTTTTAAGTTTTCTGAGAAGTCCTACCTTTCTTTTTCAGTTAATATTAAAAATACGTCAACAAAATTCTGAAAAGGTGTTTGGGACATTATAAAAATGAATGAGTCTTATTATATTTCATAATTTTGCTTAAAACATAATGTAAAATAACAACTGAAATATAACTGAAATTATGTTTATACCTCCTGAAATTATCTGCAGTTGCCAACATAAAAATATATTTGTAGTTTGATAGTCACAGCAAGGTCATGGCTTCTTGGAGCTGATTGATGGTATCGTCAAATACCTTCGAAACTAAATAATTTCTGCCCTTTATGGCAGTCGTTAGTTGGTGATTAGTCTTTCTGTTAATTTCCTTGTACTTCAGAAAGTTTCTTAAAGCAA
This sequence comes from Schistocerca gregaria, assembly GCF_023897955.1. Taxonomy (NCBI): domain Eukaryota; kingdom Metazoa; phylum Arthropoda; class Insecta; order Orthoptera; family Acrididae; genus Schistocerca; species Schistocerca gregaria. Next base: position 106,754,243 of record NC_064928.1, read on the forward strand.
AAACGTAACTGCTCTTTCTTACCTCTTCAGTAGTCTTAGAATGTTTGACTTCCGTTGAATTTTATGATCTACAAAACGTGCCATGTGAGCATACAAACTAATATTATGATCTCATTTTAAAAAAAAATCAGAAGCTATTGTCTCACAGTAAAAAAAAATTAAGAATTTTATTTAATGTGATCGGTTTTATGTCATTCACAAATGATCCATTGTTACTAACGATCATGGGTGAGAGTGAGGGTGTTAGAAGAGAAACTTAATCGGGAACTAGTTGGAAATCAAATGACTATAGCAGGCTCGAAACAGACGGAGCCTGTTTGATTCCCTGGATTCAGAACTTCATATATAAGTGGGATCAGACTTAGGTGAGGATGATTTATGAGAAACAACTTCTCAAAGAATGATTGGTTGACTCTGATGGGCTTTCTGACACACACAGTTCCACAGGTATGGCTGGATGTTCGTACTTTGTATATGTCTTTTGGTTTAATGGTTAAGAAATGTAAGCTATTTCTGGTAGTAACAGAATTTTCCTTTTCTCATCCAATTTGGTCAGATGATACCATATATCACTTGAAAGCCATGTGTTTGAAGGCAATATAGATGAATTTGTACGGCACCTTTGAAAAATTCATTACATGGAAAAATTCACATATTGGCCATCAAGTTGTACTTTTTAAGTAGGCCTCATAAAAACTTCAACCAATATACATGCAGGGTATTGTATAATCTATAAATGTACAAACTAATTTAATATACACTAATCAAACTTCCTGGTAGATTAAAACTATGTGCCCGACCGAGACTCGAACTCGGGACCTTTGCCTTTCGCGGCAAGTGCTCTACCATCTGAGCTACCGAAGCACGACTCACGCCCTGTCCTAACAGCAAGGTCCCGAGTTCGTGTCTCGGTCGGGAACACAATTTTAATCTGCCAGGTAGTTTCATATCAGCGCACACTCCGCTGCAGAGTGAAAATATCATTCTGGATACACTAATCAGCCTGAACATTATGGCCATCGAGCTACTATAGATAAAAAACCCATTCAGGCGATAACAGCATCACCTGGCGAGGAATGGCTGCTAGTCTTACATACATACGGTACATGTGGTATAAGTGTGCGTGCTGTCTGCGTAGATAATAATAATGGCGTTGTAAAGGAACTGAAAATATTGTGATTTAATCGCAGAGGTGCTGAAAAATTGTTCCAGTGACACACCAGAGAAATATCTGGTAAACTTTTTATCTTTGAGAGACATAGGAACAATTTCGCCCTTCGTTTTTTATTTCTTGTATGAACGACTACTTTTTGTTCTGATGGGCTGGTGGGATGTCGTACTGTCCAATTACTAGTGTGTGTGTGTGTGTGTGGTAAATGAATGAGTTAAAAGACGCAAGATGTGTTTTATATTATTTTCATCGCACAACAAGCCTTATTCCCATGCCTATGGAGTATTTATGTTAAGCAGAGAAGGCAAGTTTTAGATGGAACCGAAGATCTTCAAAACGGCGCTGCTCAACAATAGAGGTACGTGATTGTGCTCTCTACTTTCCTTTCGTGGCCGCTAAAATTACTTCCGATTCGTTTTGCCGAGACATTCAGAACCTGCAATCTTCTTTTTCTTATAAAAATACTAGTCCGATGCAAAAGAAATACTCTTAGATTTAAATAATTGCCATTCTTTTACCCAGGCCAGGGGGAACGATAGAACGTACGTGCCTCTACTCTGAATGAACGTTCGCAATCTCCGAGTGTCTTACGACGAAATTATTTCACAATGAAAATTTCTCATCAGACCGCAACCACTCGCACGCGAATGTACGTACCCTCTGAATGTATCTAGTCAGTCACGCGCGTTGTTCAAAAGCTTTACTTTTAATATTCAGTGGATTACATTTCCGAAATTAATTTTTGTTTATGCTGCAAATCGTACTTCACGCGAAGTATTTATTACGTAAGTTTCAGGCTCAATTTAATAATAAAAAAAAAGATTCCGAATAATAGAAATAAAGAATAACAATCAAACAAATCAAACCTAAATAAACAGAAAGAGGGAACGTTACAGCGTGAGACTAGGGCCTCCCGTCGGGTAGACCGCTCGCCTGATGCAAGTCTATCGATTTGACGCCACTTCGGCGACTTGCGCGTCGATGGGGATGATTAGGACAACACAACACCCAGTCCCTGAGTGGAGAAAATCTCCGACCCAGTCGGGAATCGAACCCGGGCCCTTAGGATTGACTGTCCATCGCGCTGACAGCTACCGGGGTCGGACTGTCTGTGTGGAAAATGAGGAAGGCGCGCTATCTATCTAAGTTTGACGGAGGGCAGATGGGCTGGAGGATTCGCACGAGCTCTTCGGAAGCTGCACGACGTCGGCTGTGGTGATTATCTTCAACACGTGGCGAAACCAACGTGAAACCAAATCCAGACGACATGGGGTTCGGCGGCCACCACTCATTACAAAAGTCAGTTGTCATCGGCAGTGGTGACTGGTAAAACGGGACAGGTGGCGAACTGTAAAGGATACTGACATCAGACTTCAGTGGACAGAGCAGAAGTGTTTCCGAATATACAATGCACTGAATGCACCTAACGATGGGCCTCTGCAGCAGACCCATGCATGTGCCTATGTGGACACAAATCAGGGTGTATACGTGGACAAAGAAAAGAAATTCCCGGATTTCTGCCGGATTTCCCGGTTAAAAGTACATTTTCTCCCGGGTGAAAATACCCTTTTTCCCTGTTAACTGACAGTACATTTTCTCTCGGAACGGTATAACTTATCCATCCTTTCGATGGCTATGATTTTATACATAGGTGTAGAATTTCCCGGCACTTTAGAAAACGAAACACAGGGGGGAAAAAGCCTTTTGGAAAGATCTTTTATGTGCAGTAACATGTATGCTGCATAGTTTCGTATTATGAAAGTATAAATTCGAATTCCACCAAAAACACCATATGTTACTTTCCGAAGTATTGATATCGAAGTTGTGATGCGCTTTTGTAAGCCAGTCATAGCTCATGTCAGCCAAAAGCAACATCACTGTTAAGTAGCGCGAATACACACAAACAGAAGTTAATGGTTTAAATTAATATACATAGTGTTGCTACAATAAAAGTAAAGTTTTCACTTATAATATTGGTCTATAAGATTAATACGCTGGAAGAGAAGCTAAGCTTTCACATGTAATGTTGGTCTTTTACGCGCGTATTACAATTTAAGATAAATCACTGAAATGTGCCATTAAAATTTTTCATAACGACATAAATGTCTGTTCTTCTGGACTCGAAATTCATCTAAATAGCTCTTCATCAAAGAGTTTATTTTTAAATGAGATTCAAACGCTCTTTGATTTTAGAAATTCATCGTACATTCTCGTACGTAGTTCAACTTGCGTAAAAGGAAATTTTCTTTCATAGTAACGCTTTTCAAACCACCATTCGGGATATTTTCCCGCGGCGTGTTAGAAATAGGTTCGTTTCTGCAGTTGCCAGAGAGCGCCAGATGTCAGGCAACACCGCGCTTGCGCAGCTACGATGTCGGCTACGATGTCGTAGGCAGCCGTATGTTCGTACGTTTGAAACAATAAAAGATCTTACAGTAGGTCATAAAAAAACAAGACATTCGAACCTGCGGCTGCTTACACCGCCAACAGCCACATTTCTGTAGCCAGAAGGACGAGTAGGTACTACTCAACGGCGCATGCGCATTATTCCGCTTAGGCTTCTTAGAAGTAGGTACCTTAGGGGTTGCGAAGCAACTCAAATGGCTTGATACGGGCAAGTCATCAGGTCCAGATTGTATACCGATTAGGTTCCTTTGAGACTAGGGTGATACAATAGCTCCCAACTTAGCAATCATATACAACCGCTCGCTCACCGATAGATCTGTACCTACAGATTGGAAAATTGCGCAGGTCGCACCAGTGTTTAAGAAGTGTAGTAGGAGTAATCCAGCGAACTACAGACCTATATCATTGACGTCGGTTTGCAGTAGGACTTTGGAGCATATACTGTATTCAAACATTATGAATCACCTCGAAGGGAACGATCTATTGACACGTAATCAGCATGGCTTCAGAAAACATCGTTCTTGTGCAATGCAGCTAATTCTTTATTCGCACGAAGTAATGGCCGCTATCGACAAGGAATCTCAAGTTGATTCCGTATTTCTAGATTTGCGGAAAGCTTTTGACACCGTTCCCCACAAGCGACTTCTAATCAAGCTGCGGAGCTATGGGGTATCGTCTCAGTTGTGCGATTGGATTCGTGATTTCCTGTCAGGAAGGTCGCAGTTCGTAGTAATATACGGCAAATCATCGAGTAAAACTGAAGTGATATCAGGTGCTCCCCAGGGAAGCGTCCTGGGACCTCTGCTATTCCTGATCTATATAAATGACCTGGGTGACCATCTTAGCAGTTCTCTTAGGTTGTTCGCATATGATGCTGTAATTTTCCGTCTAGTAGGGTCATCCCAAGACCAGTATCAGTTGCAAAGCGATTTAGAAAAGATTGCTGTATGGTGTGGCAGGTGGCAAATGACGCTAAATAACGAAAAAAGAGAGGTGGTCCACATGAGTTCCAAAAGAAATCAGTTGGAATTCGATTACTCGATAAATAGTACAATTCTCAAGGCTGTCAATTCAACTAAGGACCTGGGTGTTAAAATAAAGAACAACTTCAGTTGGAAAGACCACATAGATAATATTGTGGGGAAGGCGAGCCAAAGATTGCGTTTCATTCGGAGGCCACTTAGAAGATGCAACAAGTCCACTAAAGAGACAGCTTACACTACACTCGTTCGTCCTGTTAGAATATTGCTGCGCGGTGTGGGATCCTTACCAGGTGGGATTGACGGAGGACATCGAAAGGGTGCAGAAAAGGGCAGCTCGTTTTGTATTATCACGTAAGAGGAGAAAGAGTGTGGCAGATATGATACGCAAGTTCGGATGGAAGTCATTAAAGCAAACACGTTTTTCGTCGCGGCGAGATCTATTTACGAAATTTCAGTCACCAACATTCTCTTCTGAATGCGAAAATATTTTGCTGAGCCCAACCTAAATAGGTAGGGATGATCATCAAAATAAAATAAGAGAAATCAGAGCTCGAACAGAAAGGTTTAGCTGTTCGTTTTTCGCACGCGCTGTTCGGAAGTGGAATGGTAGAGAGATAGTATGATTGTGGTTCGATGAACCCTCTTCCAAGCACTTAAATGTGAATTTCAGAGTAATCGTGTATATGTAGATGTAACTGCTAAAAAGAATCTAATGTAAAAAGTTGTCACGCTCATTGGAGGCAATTTGTTGTTACGAATCGTTGCATATTCTTCCTGAAGCCTTTGAAAAATTTTACTATTGGCAGACGCTTGTATGAGCATTTCGTTTTGTTGCTGTGTATGGCGCATTCACTTTGCAGTTTAAGTTTTATTTTCATTTCTTCACTCGTTCATGTTTTATTGTTGAAGTGTCGGGATACAGTAATATTGTTTGTAAGAGTATCGGTTCTTACCAGACAAAATTACAAAATGATGAGTAACTGAAAACCTCAGCTGCCGACAGGTGTTGTTGTGGACAGTTGGGAATGTGGGTCTAACGGGGGGGCGTCCCTGCAGTCGCGCTGTTCATCTGCGTCCTCGGTGGCTCAGATGGATAGAGCGTCTGCCATGTAAGCAGGAGATCCCGGGTTCGAGTCCCGGATGGGTCACACATTTTCAGCTGTCCACATTGAGGGATATCAACAACACCTGTCGGCAGCTGAGGTTTGCAGTTAGTCATCATTTATTCCAGGGAAAAGCTACACGGTCATCACCAGTAACTGTTCTTTCGAGAACAAATTACTGTCTTCGTATATAAAATTACCAAAATTTGACTGAAAACAATGAAAGATTCCCGGAATTCTAAAATATTTCCGGGTTTTTACTTGTTTTCTCCCGGATGAAAGAATTCACGGGTTTTTCCCGGATCTCCGGGTTGTCCCGGGTCGTATACAACCTGACACTACGACGTCAGTAACTACAGATGCAGTGACCACGTGAGCATCGGCACTCGATGTTGACGCAGTGGCAGAGCGTTGCATGGTTTCTTCAATCCTGATACCTTGTTCATCATGCCGAAGGGAGGGTGCGAATCATACGTCTTCTGGGGGAAAAACTGCATGACACTTGTTATGCGGCATGGAGACAAGCTCGCGGCGACTCCATCATTCTCTGGGGAACATTCACGTGGGCATCTGTGGGTCCAGTGGAGGCCGTGCAAGGCACCACGATGACGAAGGACCATCACACACTGGCCGCAAGTCCCATCCACCCCTTCAGGGCGATCATGTTTCCCAATGACAGTGGCCATGTCACAAGGTCAGTGTGATGGAGTTATTTGTTAAGTGGTACTTAAAGTAAGTAGATAAATCAGTGAAAGCAATGTGAGGTAGAAATTAGAAAATAAAAGAAAAACTTAGTTTAGTTCCTGCTGGGAAACAGCAGGCAGAGCAGCAGAGGCAATGACCGTGAAGTCAGCAAGGTCAGAAGAAGCCATCGCCCTCCCCACATAAGCAGACGCTGTCGATTCAGCCGTCAGGGCATCGCCCGACCGGCTCACGTGTTTCTCAGCTGTCACATGGGAGCAAAGGCCCTCGCCTGCATTCTAAGAGCCAATGACTGACGTTAAGTTCTTCGAGAAGCTTTTCAACGTGACAGAAGAGGCAATTACCGTGAAGTCGTTCACCTCCAGTGAACTAAAGTGAATAAATACGCGAGACGCAGTGGGCCCGACAAGGAAGAGTAGCAGTAGTTTTCAGTCAGTTTCGGCGCTGAAGACCGTCATGCAGGAAGAGACTACATCGTACACAGAAGCACCAAGTCCGCCGCTGTAATGGAATAGCAAGCAACAGCCTCGCCGCCAGAAGACGGAAGATAGAAGGTATTTGAAGACTGATTTTTACGTACCCGGGTGACTCGTGAGGACGGGAAGGCGACGGCCTCACATCAGAAGTCACCTGTGAGATGGGATGAAGATCTGACAGTTGAAGACTGGCAAGCTGGAGTCCGTTGTTCGAGTCCGGGACACAGGCCTTCCACCGCCGCGCCGCTCCGCTGGCCGACGCACAACACTGACACATGCGGCCGCTTAGAAGATAGAAACACTGGGACGCCACCTCCAAGGTATCACCATCCGATGCACGACTTCGTTCTCAATAATTAAACGGGCCACAGCACGAGGCGTGTCTCCAGTCAACTGAGCGAGACGGCGACACGAGATACACACCGCCACGCGTAATCAGACGCCGCCGCTGCCGCAGCAGAGGGCTTCGCAGACGACACAGCTGCCGCTCTCCTAGCGAGACAGTCTAGTAAGACAACAGTTGTATAAAACTTTCAATAAAAGTTATCTTACGTAAAAATGCTGCTTCATTCTACCTCATACCCGAGCCAAGAGAGAACCCACCCGGCCCACATGCTGTTAAGAGAGAAAAATTAATTTATTTAGTATTTTCAACCCGAAATAATGCTTTAGAATCAAATGCCCTTTGCAGCGTCGTGCAGTAGCGTTCTCGCTTACCACGCCCAGGTTCCCGGGTTCGATTCATAGCGGGGTCAGGGATTTTCTCTGCCTCGTGATGGCTGGGTGTTGTGTGATGTCCTTAGGTTAGTTAGGTTTAAGTAGTTGTAAGTTCTAGGGGACCGATGACCATAGATGTTAAGTCCCATAGTGCTCAGAGCCATTTGAACCATTTTAGCCCTTTGCAGTAATGCTCATCCTGACAATTGACTAGCATCAAGAGAGAAAATCCTGTTACAATTAGTGACAGAGCTGTTACAGATTGGAGGAACAAAGTGGCGAGTTCCAGTTGATGTAGTAGCCCGCTCAATTCCAGATAACAGAATTCGATTGAACACATCTGGGGTGTGACTGAACGTAGCGTCAGAGTTTGTTGCCCCCTCCCCGGAATTTACGGAAATTAGGTGATTTGCGTGCTCAGATGTGGTGCCAACTCCCTCCAGTGACCTATCAAGGTCTCATCGCTTCAGCGCCACGACGATTTGCTGTTGTTATCTGTGCCAAATGTGGCCATACTGGCTATTAGATAGGTGGTCATAATTTTCTGGCTGATCAGTTTATTTGTAACTGTCTATTGTAGTGTCCACTTTATATATGTGGCTGAAGTGTGTTTTCGATACTAACGTCCATGTACTTTGGTATACAGTACAGCTGTAATGCTGCATTTTTGATGGTCCATTCAGTTTGTCGCGCGGGATTAGCAAAGCGGTCTTAGGCGCTGCAGTCATGGACTGTGCGGCTGGTCCTGGCGGAGTTTCGAATCCTCCCTCGGCATGGGTGTGTATGTTTGACCTTAGGCTAATTTAGGTTAAGTAGTGTGTAAACTTAGGGACTGATGACCTTAGCAGTTACGTCCCATAAGACTTCACATACATTTGAACATTTTTTTTCCATTCAGTTTCTTCCCGACAAATAGTCAATGCTCGCATTGTCAATCCTTTCTATTGGTAACTGATAACGATGTACTGAACAATATTACATTGATATTTATGTTATTTGCAGACTATTAATTATAGCTATTAGCAATATTAAGATTTTAGGTTGGTTAGTAACTGCAAATATGTGTGGCAAGAGGAAGCCATTAATGTTTAATTTCCTCTGGACAGCAGGTCTGATGTTGGCATGTGACGTGTGGATGCACAATGGTTAGTCTAAACCAGCGAGCATAGCCCACCTAACTATACAGTTACAACTGTGCAGAAAACTTTGGGTAGTATATTATGTGAAGTGTTTGTGGGAAGGCCGTTATACGCAGAGAAGAAACAACCAACAAACACAGGTGTGAATGTATAAATGTACCACATATAATAATATCTGCTTTATGCCCATAACACTCTATATAGTAGAAACCGCATATCGTAATCTTCTTTTGAGCCATATGGATAAAGGATATTTTCAACATGAGCATCGATTTATTTACGACAGATGTGTTTTTTTAGTTAATACTGTGTCTCTTAATCTCTGTTACAGCTGTAGACCTCTTTTGACGATACTTGCTTAAGTTTCTTTTCGATAAACACAATGACAAACACAATGAAGGAATCGCTTTCTCGAAACCCTGTAATTGTTTCCCAGTGCAACATATAAGTTTCAGACAGGCTCGAAGATGCCTAAAAATCTTAATCTGTGATGATGGTGTCCTGCTGTGTCACACTCAGGCTTGGCGGCGCTTCAACTGCACGATGTCTACATTTGTGGAAAAAAGGCCAGAGCTCAGAAGTTCATGAGAGGTCTAAGTTGTGTTAATTAAGTCACACAGGCAACAAATTTCACCGTAATTCTGCTCAGTGCCACCACGGGAATGTTGTTGCGTCTGCTCTTACCCACATTTTACCCCGTCTGTAGACGCCTTTTCGCTGTAGGTCAGAACTGCGATGCCCAGTACAGAAATCACTCGGTTTTCTCTTGGGTGACCGAGGAATACATTCCAGACATATAGACCCCCAGAATAGATAGGAAAAGGTGTGTGGAGATGGCATAAAGGGCATCACTAAAAGCCCTGTTTTACTTGGGTATTTGATTCCCAAACATTTCCTGGTCCAGAACGACAGCTTGGAGTTGGATGAGCGACAGAATGACATTCTCGAAAAACTTTGACACTGCTGATATCCCCTCTGACGCCTGTATCCTTCTCTACGGATATCATGCGCCAGCCATCTGCTACATTGTTTTAGCTCTACCACTTTCTTCCTGAGTTGTCCATGTTTTTGCTGACGCCCTTCTTCATCCCACGCTTCGGTGTGGGGAGGCACATATTTTTCAACGCTTGTTACCTGTTTTTTATGTTCTGTTTTATCTTAGTGTTCTGAGTTTTTTTCAGGACACCCATATCACTATGTTAATGAGCGGGCGCTGAAGACCTTGCCGAAGTGGCCGAGCGGTTCTAGGCGCTTCAGTCCGGAATCGCGCAACTGCTACGGTCGCAGGTTCGAATCCTGCCTCGGACATGTATGTGTGTGATGTTAGGTTAGTTAGGTTTAAATCGTTCTAAGTTCTAGGTGACTGATGACCTCAGAAGTTAAGTCCCATAGTGCTCAGAGCCATTTGAACCATTTTTGTGACGCGAAAAATTATCTGCACTTCATGGGATATCAAAGAAATTCTTCTTGCAAACGAAATTAGCGTTAAAGAACAGTATAGATGCGAAAAAATGCTACCTTACAATACACCACCCTGGAAACACGATGATGTGCAAGCCAACATCACAAACAAATTGGTAATTAAATCCCGCATCAATCTAAATTTTGAAGAAGTAGTTTGTGACTCAAACACACTATTTGCTGACAAGGGTGAACTGAATATCCTAGCCATGTTTTTACAGTGTCGGAGTTGTTTCTGTGAACTGACGTAGGTTGTAGGTACAATGACCAACGTCGTCTGAAAAAGAGCGAGAGGGAGGTTTACGCACTGTAGCTTATGTCTCGCGTTAAAAATTTACATATTTTAGCTCCAGTACTTACGAGTATTCCTCGCCTTGGCACAACAGGCAATGGTAGATGAGTTAGGAGACTTTTCCATAGTACGGCGTAGTTTGTTGTTGCCTGAGGAACGTCGTTACCTGCAACACAAAGGAAATCATTCATATCAATAGGTTGATGTCTGCTTACCGTTAGAAAGCGAAACACTAGAGTTCACTGACCCGTAAATCAACCCACAACCAAAGGACAGACCAGTGCTGGTACAAGGAATAGTAGCAACGTTCTAATCATCACCTCGAAAATGGGTTGAACACGAAATCTTGTTGATGGTGTGCAGCAGCAGCTGGGCTCAGATTGGTTTTCTTCATAGCATCTACAGTTTGTATGATATAACAGCCATGGTGCTAAAGTCTAGAAAGCGAAAGTGAAAGTAAGGCCTGCAATTTCCAATTTTCTAATATTGTGGTCAGTGAGGGGGGGGGGGGGGGGTAATATTTCACCTGATTTCAAAATGAATTCACAGTTTGGGTTCTTACCTACGACCCATCCATATTCCCGCTCTGTTTGATTATTAATAACAGAGAAATTTACGGTATAACTAAAACAAAAATTGCGGGGATTTACCCAACAGAATTGGGCAAATACTCGTATTAAGGTCTTTGCCGCATATTAACTAAACATGGATGAAAATGGATGACTACATAATAAAACACTTCAAATAACCCTTTTCAACATTATTGTGTTACAGCCAATTTACCCAACAAAGTACTGAAATGAAATATCTCCTAAATTTGAACACACTGTTTAAAAATACCTGAACAAAAATAACTCTGTCTACTCCTTGAGAGGAGGATTATACTGAAAGAGTTTGAACACTGAGGCCCAGGTGTCCAGCTACCTAGTAAATAGTGTAGTTTGATGGGTCCTGTTATGCTTTCACGAAGTCCCAGGCTCTTGTTCTTCGTCTTCAGATACTTCGACAAATAGCTCATATCCACATGTATATCTAAATCTGACCTACTGCCACGATGCGAGGAGTCTGAACCTGACTTCGAACAGTCATGAAGTGGCTCTTTTCTCAACTGAACGACTTGCATTCGCCGCTGTTTCTGTTTCAAATTCCACGACGTTTGGGCAAATTATCCTGCCACGCCTTTGATCGCCAGTCTGCCTCTATTCTCTGCACTTCCAGGATTTTTTCTTGGTGGGTTAGTTGGTTGTTTTGGCGAAGGGGACCAAAGGGCGAGGCATCGCTCCCGTCGGTAGACGGAAGGATGGGGAAGGAAACCGGCCATGTCACTTCAAAGGAACCATCCCAGCTGTTGCCTGAAGTGCTTTAGGGAAATCACTGAAAACCTAAATCTGGATGGCCGTACGCGGGTTTGAACTGTCGTTCTCTCGAATGAGAATACAGTGTGCTAACCACTGCGCCACATCACTCGGTTTCTTCGTGGGAGGACTGGACCAACGTGTGCTGAGACTCATGATGTCAACTGAGGAGGTACTTTATTGTGAGGCAGTGACTGCAAGGTCGAAACATCGACAACAGCATTGAATACGGTGTTCCGACCCCGTGCCTTTCCAGCCACATGCGATGATGACCGAGTGAGGGTGACACGACGGTCGGTCAACTGTCGCGTGGTTCCACGGTCTGAGAGTGGGGTTCCTTCCATATTCCATACCAAAAACAACCGAAATCCTTTAATCCCAGGGACCAGCTCATATACCAAAATCATCAACGATCTCTCTGATTGTGATTCGACAATCGTTCAAATCACTTTGACATTTTTACGGGATTTCCTCGGTCAGTGAAGTACTGCCTCACCCAGGTCGCTTATCATCTTCATCTTCACGCCCTTCTTCGAAACACTAGCATCACTCGTAAAGCCTTGTTTTACTTATAGCAGACTCACCACAAGCAATATTTAACAATACTGAAACTTTTCTCCACTTTATTGAGTTTCTTATAGCAAAATAAAGCAGAAATTATGTGATCAATTCTTTTATGAAATAAATATAGCCGGAACTACCAAAGCAATTGCAACCTTTTTGAGAACAGGTAACAGAGCAAATATCTAATAGATCCAAAACTGTATACACACTACTAAGACGCTACTAACACAACAGCACTGAAATCTAATACGCTGCTTAGTAATTTATTGAATTCGTGAAGTAAACTTTGTAAAATGGTTCAAATGGCTCTGAGCAGTATGGGACTTAGCTTCTGAGGTCATCAGTCGCCTAGACCTCAGAACTACTGAAACCTAACTAACCTGACATCACACACATCCATGCAAGAGGCAGGATGCGAACCTGTGACCGTAGCGGTCGCTCGGTTCCAGACTGTTGTAGCGCCTGGAACCGCACGGCCACTCCGGCCGGCCTAAACTTTGTAAATCATCATTATTTGCTACCAGTACTGTACCATCAGCATAAATATACATTCACGCTCATAAATTAAGGATAATGCAGATACATGGTGAAACAACGCTCTGGTGGGAGGTTTGCGGATTTAAATCACCTTGGGGTATGACCATGCGGTGCATCTAACCTGCGGTCGTCGCACGGTGGCGCTGGTGGCAGTCCACATACGCAGAGGTGTGTTGGTGCATGTCGGAGTACGGTGCAGCAAGTATGTGTGCAGACGTTTCCAGACGTGCTAGTGGTGACTGCGTGTAGAAAATGGCTCAAAGGACACATATTGATGACGTTATGAGGGGTAGAATACCACGGCGACTGGAGGCTGGTCAAACATAGCAGGTCGTAGTATGGGCCCTCCGTGTGCCACAGAGTGTGATCTGAAGATTCCAGCAGACAGGAAACGTGTCCAGGCGCTACAGTACGGGACCTCCACAGCGTACAACACAACAAGAAGATCGATATCTCACATCAATGCCCGCAGACGGCCACGGAGTACTGCAGGTAGCCTTGCTCGGGACTTACCGCATCCACTGGAACAGTTGTCTCCAGACACACAGTCTACAGACGACTGAACAGACATGGTTTACTCGCCCGGAGACCTGTAAGGTGCATTCCACTGACCACTGGTCACAGGAGAGCCCGTAAAGCCTGGTGTCAAGAACACAGTACATGGTCATTGGAACAGTGGTCCCAGGTTATGTATGTTCACGGACGAGTCCAGGTGTAGTCTGAACAGTGATTCTCGCCGGGTTTTCATCTGGCGTAAACCAGGAACCAGATACCAACCCCTTAATGTCCTTGAAAGGGACCTGTATGGAGGTCATGGTTTGATGGTGGTTGGATTACGATTGGTGCACGTACACCCCGGCATGTCTTTGGCAGAAGAACTGTAACAGGTCAGGTGTATCAGGACGTCATTTTGCACCAGCATGTCCTCCTTTTCAGAGGTGCAGTGGGTCCCACCTTCGCCCTGATGGATAATAACGCACGGCCCCACCGAACTACCATTGCGGAGGAGTACCCTGAAACAGAAGATATCAGTGGAGTGGCCTGCCTGTTCTCCAGGCCTAAACCCCATCGAGCACGTCTGGGATGATCTCAGTCGATGTATCACTGCACGTCTTCAAACCCCTACGACACTTCAGGAGCTCCGACAGGCACTGGTGCAAGAATGGGACCCTATACCCCAGCAGCTGCTCGACCAACCCGTTGTGAGGCCTGTGTACATGTGCATTTCGATTATATCCTTTATTGATGTCGGGGTACATGCCCATGAAACAGTGGCGTTTTTTAGCACATGTGTTTCGGGACGGTTTTCTCAACTTATCACCAATACCGTGGACTTACAGATCGGTGTCATGTGTGTTCCCTATGTGCCTATGCTATTAGCGCCAGTTCTGTGTAGTGCCACGTTGTGTTGCAACACATTCTGCAATTATCCTTAATTTATGAGTATGTGTAATATTTAACTCTCTATTTCGCATTTTATATCCTGGTTTCTTTCTTACGGTATTAAGCTGAAGAAGAATTAGCTTCATGAATTTGCTTTATATGTTATAACTTCATCTGCCAGTAATTCATGTGTTTTAATTCTTATTTTATTACCTGCATATACAACTTCTTATATTTTCACCAAACCCGTTGACATTCGTTTGTCGGTTAAGGTTTCAATTATATCCTTATTTTCCAATTGGGTAAGAGGCTTTTGACAAATCAACGTGGGACTCGTGAGCTGGGTTATTAAAATCTATGGATTCCTACAATCTCTACCTTAGAGCAAGAATAGCATCTAAAATGCTCCTATTTTTCTTGTACCCTTCCTGTTCTTGTGTTATTTGGTATCGAATTACTAATGTTAACAGTTTCAAGGTGGTAGCAATCAGGGTAACTACCCAGTATTAATGTAATACTTGTTTGCACAAAGTAATAGGAATTCATTCACACTTCCTTGACTGCAATGGCCTTGTACATGTTTTGGGGTACCAATGGTATATTCGTTTTGGTCCATCAATGTTCGCAACATATTTCCGTAATGGTATTCATTTGTTTTATTTATTTATCTAACCTAACCTGATTAGGGCCATCAGCCCTCTCTTAATTATCAGTCCAGCATTTTATACATACAGTAACTTTGTTTAATACAAAGTTTTCTGGCATCATCCACAGGTCGCGCAGCCACACCAAAGTCGACAACGCGATTCAAATCAAATGGCTCTGAGCATTATGGGACTTAACATCTACGGTCATGAGTCCCCTAGAAGTTAGAACTACAGGGTAGCGCAGGTAAACGGGAAATTTCAAAATAACGTCATCTCCATGAATAAATTCATAAAACTAGTAATTTATTAACGAAAGTGTTCAGTATGCCATTATTCTTTACAATCAAAATGTCCAGAAGTGTCTCTTTACTTTTTAAAGATGACATCCGAAAGATGTGCTCCCATTCGACGTTCACACTCTAACAGCCTGTTACGAAAACTCTGGAATGCGCTGTGTAGCAAATCTTGTGGAATGGCAGTGATTTCGTTTTCAATGTTCTTCAGTTCATGGATTGTTGCAGGACGTGTACGGCAAACCTTGCCTTTAGGATATCCCCACAGGAAGAAGTCGCACACACTAAGATCAGGGGATCTCGCAGGCCATGCAATGTCACCGTTACGTGAAATAGTGCGTCTTCCAAACAATTGACGAACTGCTGCCATCGATTGTCGAGCAGTGTGTGACGTGGCTCCGTCCTGCTGAAACCACATGTTTTCGACGTTAAGATTAAGCTCGTACAGTCTCGGTGTGAAGAAAGTTTGAAGCATTTCAACATATCGAGCGGATGTTAATGTCACTGCACTACCATCCTCACGTCCAAAAAAATAAGGGCCGATAACACCATGACATGACACAGCACACCATATTGTGACCTTGGCGCTATGTAGTGGTCGCTCGTGAAACTCGCAAGGATCGTCCTGTGCTCAATAATGAAAATTCTGTTTGTTCACGAATCCGTTCAAGTGGAAATGAGCTTCGTCTGATTTCCATAAGTTACCAAGGAAATTCGCGTCCTCGTTGATTTTAGCCAATATCTGGCTACTAAACTGTATACGTGACGCTGGGTCTCGTTCATGTAAGTGTTGCACAATCTGCAACTTATAGGGATGGAAGTCTAATTCGTGCAGTATTCTTTGTAAGCTTCGTCGCTTAATCCCTAGCGAAGGTGCATGCTGTCCAACGGAGCGGCGAGGACTTCTCTCGATTGCAGCTCTAGCAGCTGCAATGTTCTCTGGGGTACGTACCGTTGGAATGCCACCTGGAGGTTTCTTTTTCAAGGCAGATCCTGTTTCTTCAGAATTACGCACCCACGTTGTAATCGCATGCGCAGATGGGACACGTCCATTACGTCCAAGATGGTAATGCTGTCGAAATGTTCTCAGCGCGGCAGTCGCACTATCACCATTTTTGTAAAACGCTCTCACAGCTACTGCACGTTCCGCACCAGTCCAATTCTCCATGATTACTAAATGGCGATGCGTTCACATCAATTGTGCAAAGTTTCGAACATCTGCAGGCGCTACAGTGCTGCCAACTGTAACGTTCAAAATTCCCGTTCCCCTGCGTCACCCTGTACCTAACTAACCTAAGGACGTCACACACATCCATGCTCGAGGCAGGATTCGAACCGGCGACAGTAGCGGTCACGCGGTTCCAGACTAGAACCGCACGTCCACAACGGCTGGCCAACGCGAATCGATACCACTGACTTTGGCGAGGTCTAACTGCAATCCGCAACACCGAGTGGGAGGCACCTCAGAAAACCCCACTACCCTCTCAGCGAAACATGTCGATATGGTGTCGGGAGCATAAGGGCTGTGCCCAGTTCGTGACCTCATCTGAAGTAGCCAACAGCATCATTGTGTCGGGCCAAAGAGTTGTTAAACTTTCACCTGAATTTGCACTGTGGTAAATGTTCAACATTGTATCTCAAGATTACAGTTTGTTAATTTGTGCATCAAGTGATCCTTTCATAGTGAATTACGGTTGTACAAGGGACGTCGAAAAGTTTTTAGCCTAACAAATACAGAATAACAGAGATTTCTTAATACCAATTTATTTTTCAATATAATACCCGTATGCACTAATACACTTGCGGGCACTTTCAGGTAACTTCTGCCAACCATTCAAATAAAAGGTCTTCGATCTCGACTCCAACCAAGCGTACACAGCATCAATCACTGCATAATCGTTGTCAAATCGTCTTCTGAGGTCCTTTTTTAAGTTTTCGGAAGGAAAAAGTCTTATGGCGCCAAATCTGGAGAAAATGGCGGATAACGTAACAATTCGAACCCGCAGTCACGCAGAGTTTCCAGTGTTGTGAGGGCTTTGTGCGCCAGTGTGTTCTCCTGATGTAAATTAACTCCGTGCGCCGAATTTCTGCCTCTTTTTTTCTTTATGTCTTCTCTCAAACGGCGCAGGAGGTACAATAGTATGATGCATTGATAGTTACGCCCTTTTGCAAATAATCCACTATAATTATACAGTCTGCATACCAGAATACCATTGCCATCACCTTACCGGCTAATTTTTGCACCCGGAATTATTTTTGGGGGTAGGGGATGAAGGATGTTTCCATTGTTGTGACTGTTGTTCTGCATCGAGATCAAAGTAGTGAACCATCGTACCGTCCATTGTCACATACCTTGTCGCCATTGTCAGATACCTTGAAGAAAGCGGTCTTTCATCCGCTTCAAACTGCCGGACGGTTTCTCCACAACACTGCACACGCTCCTAACTCTGATCTGTATTCAAGTGTTTCGGGACCCAGCGAGATGAAACTCTCCGCATTCCCAAAATGTCCACATCAATGTCTTGAACACGCCCACGGGAGATTGCAAATGTGGTTTCAATGTGCTGCAACGTTGTTCAACGATCCTGCAAAATCGTATCGTGAATTGCAGTCACTGTTTCATCATCCTAAACTCAGATAGGCTGGACAGTGAAGGGGGAGGCGTGTTCATAGCGATAAGAAGTGCAATAGTATCGAAGGAAATTGACGGAGATCCGAATTGTGAAATGATTTGGGTGAAGGTCACGGTTAAAGCAGGCTCAGACATGGTAATTGGATGTCTCTATAGGCCCCCGGGCTTAGCAGCTGTTGTGACTGAGCACCTGAAGAATAATTTCGAAAATATTTCGCGTAGATTTCCCCACCATGTTATAGTTCTGGGTGGAGATTTTAATTTGCCGAATATAGACTGGGAGACTCAGACGTTCATAACAGGTGGCAGGGAAAAAGAATCCAGCGAAATTTTTTAAAGTGCTTTATCTGAAAACTACCTTGAGCAGTTAAACGGAGAACCGACTCGTGGCGATAACATATTAGACCTTCTGGTGACAAACAGAGCCGAACTATTTGAATCAGTTAATGCAGAACAGGGAATCAGCTATCATAAAGCACTTATTGCATCGATGATTTCAGCAGTAAATAGAAATATTAAAAAACGTAGGAAGATTTTTCTGTTTAGCAAAAGTGACAAAAAGCAGATTTCAGAGTACTTGATGGCTCAACAAAAAAGTTTTGTCTCAAGTACAGATAGTGTTGAGGATCAGTGGACAAAGCTCAAAACCATCGTACAATATGCGTTAGATGAGTATGTGCCAGGCAAGATCGTAAGAGATGGAAAAGAGCCACCGTGGTACAACAACCAAGTTACAAAACTGCTGCGGAAGCAAAGGGTACTTCACAGCAAACATAAACATAGCCAAAGCCTTGCAGACAAACAAAAATTACGCGAAGCGAAATGTAGTGTGAGGAGGGCTATGCGAGAGGCGTTCAATGAATTCGAAAGTAAAGTTCTATGTACTGACTTGGCAGAAAATCCTAAGAAATTTTGGTCCTATGTCAAAGCGGTAGGTGGATCAAAACAAAATGTCCAGACACTCTGTCACCAAAATGGTACTGAAACAGAGGATGACAGACTAAAGGCCGAAATACTAAATGTCTTCTTCCAAAGCTGTTTCACAGAGGAGGACTGCACTGTAGTTCCTTCTCTAGATTGTCGCACAGATGACAAAATGGCAGATATCGAAGCAGACGACAGAGGGATAGAGAAACAATTAAAATCGCTCAAAAGGGGAAAGGCCGCTGGACCTGATGGGATACCAGTTCGATTTTACACAGAGTACGCGAAGGAACTTGCCCCCCTTCTTGCAGCGGTGTACCGTAGGTCTCTAGAAGAGCGAAGCTTTATAAAGGATTGGAAAAGGGCACAGGTCATCCCTGTTTTCAAGAACGTCGAACAGATGTGCAGAACTATAGACCTATATCTCTAACATCGATCAGTTGTAGAATTTTGGAACACGTATTATGTTCGAGTATAATGACTTTTCTGGAAACTAGAAATCTACTCTGTACGAATCAGCATGGGTTTCGAAAAAGACAGTCGTGTGAAACCCAGGTCGCGCTATTCGTCCACGAGACTCAGAGGGCCATAGGCAAACACGGGTTTCCAGGTGATGCCGTGTTTCTTGACTTCCGCAAGGCGTTTGACACAGTTCCCCACAGTCGTTTAATGAACAAAGTAAGAGCATACGGACTATCAGACCAATTGTGTGATTGGATGGAGGAGTTCCTAGATAACAGAACGCAGCATGTCATTCTCAATGGAGAGAAGTCTTCCGAAGTAAGAGTGATTTCAGGTGTGCCGCACGGGAGTGTCATAGGACCGTTGCTATTCACAATGTACATAAATGACCTGGTGGATGACATCGGAAGTTTACTGAGGCTTTTTGCAGATGATGCTGTGGTGTATCGAGAGATTGCAACAATGAAAAACTGTACTGAAATGCAGGAGGATCTGCAACGAATTGACGCATGGTGCAGGAATGGCAATTGTATCTCAATGTAGACAAGTGTAATGTGCTGCGAATACATAGAAAGAAAGATTCTTTATAATTTAGCTGCAATATAGCAGGTCAGGAACTGGAAGCAGTTAATTCCATAAATTATTTGGAAGTAGTCATTATGAGTGATTTAAAATGGAGTGACCATATAAAATTAATCGTCGGCAAGCAAATGCGAGACTGAGATTCATTGGAAGAATCCTAAGGAAATGCAATCCGAAAACAAAGGAAGTAGGTTACAGTATGCTTGTTCGCCCACTGCTTGAATACTGCTCAGCAGTGTGGGAACCGTACCAGATAGCGTTGATAGAAGAGATAGAGAAGATCCAACGGAGGGCAGCGCGAAAGCGTTACGGAGATGATAGATAAACTCCAGTGGAAGACTCTGCAAGAGAGACGCTCAGTAGCTCGGTACGGGCTTTTGTTGAAGTTTCGAGAACATACCTTCACCGAGGAGTCAAGCAGTATATTGCTCCCTCCTATGTGTATCTCGCGAAGAGACCATAAGGATAAAATCAGAGAGATTAGAGCCCACAGAGAAGCATACCGACAATCCTTCTTTCCATGAACAATACGAGACTGGAATAGAAGGGAGAACCGATAGAGGTACTCAGGGTACCCTCCGCCACACACCGTCAGGTGGCTTGAGGAGTATGGATGTAGATGTAGATGTAGAGTGGCAACGGGACAGCCCTTCCGCTCTTTGTCGCATATTCCACATGGGTTCTTCCACGTTTGAAGTTCAACACCCAGTTTTTCACTGTTGCATATCTCGGAGCACTGTCTTGAAGTGTATTCTGCCTTGACCTTCGCAATTTGCTTGGGTGTCATTCCCTTCAGATGAAGATATTCAGTCACAGCATGGCTCTTCATTTTCTCGATATTCGCTATTTTGCTTACACCACGGTATACAACGGAACCTAGCGACATAACTAAAAAAGCTGTGGCCACGAAATTTGACTTGCATATCCACAAAGGATCATCATAAAAGTAGGTGGTGTTGTTTTTGTGAGACATTACGGTAACTAACTTGGGCTAGAAACTTTTCGACTGCCCCTCGTAAATTGTCCAGTACTCCTGTGGCAAAGACATGAAGCAAAGTTAAGGGGAAAAGAAGTACAGCAAAGTCAGGTACCGAAAAAGAGCGGCAAAGTCAAGTAACTCTTTTATTCAAATGGCTCTGAGCACTATGGGACTTAACATCTGAGGTCATCATTCCACTAGAACTTAGAACTACTTAAACCTAACTAACCTAAGGACATGCCACACATCCATGTCCGAGGCAGAATTCGAACCTGCCTACAACCGCTCGGCCACTCCGGCCGGCTACTCTTTTATTCATTAATGTAATAAACTGAATTAATGTATCATGACTTTCTATTTGCGACCGAACTGAGCAATCAAAGAATCTGCAGTTATTGACGCACGAATGTAGTTTCGTTTGGCCACATCAAGTTTCCTAAGAAAGTGTGAAGTGGTAACGTGAGTAAGTAATACTGACTATGAACTAATAACGTTAATACCGGCAGTATTTGTACTATTGCAGCTGCTGCCACTAATAATGATAACATTAACAAAGATAAAAATGACAATAAAAATAATAAGAATAGTGACAGACTTAAAGAGAATTTGTACATGTACAAAGCTGGTGTTTTATGATACACTGTTTTCTGGGGAACAGAAATCGGAAGGATGTATAAGGGTAACGAGTGTGTATAACGCTAATCATTATTCTTGCTTTAATAGCTACGTCATTAACTGTCTTATAAAGTTGGAGATGTTATTCAGTTCTCTAATATAACGTGGTTTGTTATTCCATTCAAAAAATGGTTCAAATGGCTCTGAGCACTATGGGACTTAACATCTGAGGTCATCAGTCCCCTAGAACTTAGAACAACTTAAACCTAACTAACCTAAGTACATCACACACATCCATGCCCGAGGCAGGAGTCTAACCCGCGAACGTATCAGTCTCGCGGTTCCGCACTGAAGCTCCTAGAACCGCTGCCGGCTTAAATATGGAAGGGCTTCCCTATATTTCGTGCTAATGAGTCTAGAATGACCAGACAGCACTGTTTGGGTTTTGGACGGGTTGAGCTTTGTCCCTGTATTCTCCGCCCATTTTGATACTGCATATAGGCCGGCATAGAGATTCTCGACATCTGTCGTTAGGTACTGGATACGTGAAAATTCTGTAAGTCTGAGAAAAAAGTTCCAGAATTTGCCGTGTTCAGCAAGTACTTGCATTCAAACGCTAACTTGTGGAAGTAACTTCTCCAAGTACACGAAAATTGCTGATTTTGACTTGCTGGGTTTTCACAGGAAGGTGTTAGCAGTAGCTTCTGCTAGTCACTTGCGGAAGTCTCCTGCTTGTGATCACACGCCGTAAGTATGTCCATAGTGTGGAGAAGAGCCGGCGACTATCGCTGAAACAACCGGTTTCCGATTTTGGCTGACTGCTGAAGTTGAAATCATCAGTTCCTGATGTAACCGATTTTCTGTTTCTATTGCTGTTATTTCCAGTAATAAGCGTAGGCATCGGACAAAACCTGAAATATTCTGAGACTCCCTCAGATTTTTGCATTATGTATTTCTAGGTACGTAGATTCAAAATATCATGTGAAATAAGTAAATGAAGAAAAACTTAAGTCTATTTACTGTACGATGCTTTTTTCGATAAGAAATGACGGATTGAGTACTACCAAAAACATACTGAAAACACACACACACACACCAGTATTCTGTTACTGATTCTCAACTTTTGAAATCCCGTTCAAAATTCACGTTGTAGTAAAGGATCATACCACTACTTTGGCATTACGAAAAGTCAGTGCTAAAACGTGAAAACTGAGATTCAAGGACTCCCTTTTTCATGTTAACATTTCCGTTTGCAACGGTTACAACCAGATAAAGGTATACTTTACAGACATAGGCAGGAGATCAGGTACTTTGTATTTATATTATAAACATTGAATGAACTGTTGATTTTTTTATTTATTACTATTGCCTTAATTTGCTTTTTCTTATATTATTTCATGGAAGTCGCAGGCAAATAATAAAACTTTCGTGTAAAATTTGTGGCGTTCTTATCTTTTACTTGTTTCGAATGAAAAACCGTTCCTGTAGGGAAAACGGAACATTTACCAGGAACAATTACGTTCAATAATGGCTCTAAGCACTATGGGACTTTAGATCTGAGGTCATGAGTCCCCTAGACTTAGAACTACTTAAACCTAACTAACCTTAGGACATTACGCACATCCATGCCCGTGGCAGGATTCGAACCTGCGACCGTAGCAACAGTGCGATTCCGAACTGAAGCGCCTAGAACCGCTAGGCCATAGCGGCCGGCAGCATTTACGTGACGATAGTTAAAATTTAAGTAATGAATTCATACATTGGACAAAGTTTACTGTCCAACTTGTTCATAAAAACTCGTTCTCTACTGTGTTGATCTGTAAGTCGACTCCTTTGTTCAGAATCAATATCTTTCTACTTTGCTCCAAATAACGAAAAGATCACTAGTTCTACATATTAAAGTACAAAATGCACATTTTGCCTCAATAATGGCGTACTGATTGTAGTTTCATGTATTCTTGCTCGTTTCCAACCATCGTCTTTGTTATTAAAATAGCTGTGGTTGAAAAAAAAACCGATCTCATTGGTTTAATGAGGTTCACAACAATTTCTTCTCCCATCGCAGTCTTTTAATCTCACAGTAGCAGTTTACGTCATCAGTTACTTGCTAAATGTATTCCAATCTCTGGATTTCTGCTCCCTCTTGTACCATGAATTTATTCTCTGCGTCTTAACACACGCCCTAGCTCCTCTCCCTTCTTGTCAGTGTTTCCCCCACATTCCTTTTCTCACCCATTCTGCGGAAAACAATCTCATCCTTTATCTTACCTGTCCACTTACTTTACAATATTCTTTTGTAGCACCACACCACAAACGCTTCGATTCTGTCCTGTTCCGGTTCCGCCACAGTCCATGTCTCTCTCTACAAACAATATGTTGTGTTCCAAACGTGCATTATCAGGAATTTCTTCTATGTTTCATACTAGTAGACTCTTCTTGGCGAGGAATTCCCTTGATGCCTTTGCTAGACTAGTTTTTATGTCCGCCTTGCTTCATCCGTCGTGCTTTATTTTGCTGACTACGTAGCTGAATTCCTTAAAATCAACTACTTCCCGGCCACCATTTCTAATGTTGAGCTTCTCGCTGTTCTCATTTCCGCCACTTCTCGTTATTTTCATCTTTCTTCGATTTACTCTTACTCCATATTCTGCGCTAATTAGTTCGTTCTTTCCATTCAAGAGATCCCGCAAGTCTTCTTCAGTTTCAATAACCATAGCAATCCCATAAGCGAATCGTAACATTAGTAACCTCCCCCTCACTTATGGACTTAAATGACAGTAAAAAATCCAACCGCGTGCACCTAATCAAAATTTGGGAAAAGCAATCGTCACCGAAATTAATTTGTCGATAAAGAGGGAAGCAAGGGTTACATCTAAATGAAAGGAAAAATGCAAATGACATTGGTGAAAATTAATTTTGAGAAAAGGGTAAAATTAATAAAGAAAGTAAATGTGCGGCCGTTACGTTAACGATTAATTGGCGTTAATTAGATATTTGAGATTTGTGGAAAATTACGGTCACCAGTCCTATGGACAACTACTATAATATCTGAAAATGAAAGATTAATGCACATATAATTAGCACTAAAAGCATGGCAACTGAAGGTTGACATGTGCTGTGTGAAAACCGAATGTTTGTCAGAAGTAATAAATTTCGCTACACTCTGACTTAATTTAGCAAAAGAATTAATAAAACTGGAAAATTGAAAGTTAATTTAGCGACTGAAATTAATAATGAACTTTGTTTCTGAAGCACTACGAAATTCAATAAAATAAAGTTAGTCTTGAGCTACCTCAACAATCATTTCAAAAGCTACTTGAATCTACGCAATTTAGAACTAAGAGATTTAACTTTGAACTTGAATTAAATGATTCTGAACAATTAACAATGGTAAAATTTAGTACACACCAAGTTGAGCTGCAGTCACAGATAAGCTAAAATATGGTAACAAAACTCACACTCTTAATTTCTGCTTGTGTAATCTAAGTATTGTAGCCAGCTATGAATACTTTAACGGAACTTAGAAATTAAAGCAGTGAAATGGAATGATATTACTTTAATGCTAGCGTATGAATTTCAACGACACTCGGGTTCATTCCAGAAAAGGAAGGGACCCTGCTTGGTAATGCCATTGGGACAATGAGCAACAAAGGTTCATGCTAAATTGGTGTATTTTTGTGATGCAACAGTTTGAGCTGAGGTCTGCCATACAGCTCTAAAACTCTACGTGCTTCCAGTCTTCCTTGTTGGTTGATTGAAGGTTTGCAGTCGTCTATCGGGGAGGTGGCGCCAGTCACTCATTGTCGTCCGTGGCTGTTGCAGAAGCTGGATATTGGCGCACCTTCTTCTGAACATTGTGACCAGGCGAAACGGGCTCTTGATGTGCGCCTGCTAATGCTTCGCGTCCGTGACACCGTGCCAGAAACTATCATAGCAAGTTGAGCGCAATTACATGCTGCCAAACCCCGAAAGCTCGACAACTCGCGAGAGCGTCACGCAATACACCTGCTCCACCGCCCTACTCCAGCCAAACTCTGTTCTGCCCGCGCTACACGTGGCAGAGTTAACACTACCAAAGATCGTAAACACTTTGGTTCTCCACACGACGTATCGACGTAATCGTTCGATAGCATAGTTTTCCCTAGACCAGACCCAGCGTAAAAATACAAATAATATTTACAAAACAAAGCAATTATACAACAACATATATATATATATATATATATATATATATATATATATATATATATATATATATATATATATATAGTAGAACAATTACAATATATAAAGACATAACACAAAAGGAAAAAATTATAGTGCAACAGATGGAAATAGGAGGACATGCATTTCCTGCGTTACACATTCATATCCGCTCACATCGAATTTTAATTCTACTCTTGCACCTTTCTCTTATTTCCGTCTTTGCTTCTTCGATGTACTGGTCGAACTTTAGGGACGAAAGACTACGTCCCTGTCTAACAGCCTTTTTAATCCGAGCACTTCGTTCTTGATCTGCCACTCTTATTGTTTCCTCTTGGTTCTTGTACGTGTTGTATATTATCCATCTTTCCCTATAGCTTACTCCCAATTCTCTCAAAATTTCGAACATCTTGCACAACTTTGTAATGTCGAACGCTTCTTCGCCGGCCGAAGTGGCCGTGCGGTTCTAAGCGCTGCATTCTGGAACCGCGAGACCGCTACGGTCGCAGGTTCGAATCCTGCCTCGGTCATGGATGTGTGTGATGTCCTAGGTTTAACTAGTTCTAAGTTCTCGGGGACTAATGACCTCAAGAAGTTGAGTCCCATAGTGGTCAGAGCCATTTGAACCATTTTGAACGCTTCTTCCACGTCGGAAAATTCTATTAACGTGTCTTGACTTTTCCTCAGTCTTTCTTCCCTTGTCAACCACAACGCCGGAACAGCCACTCTGGCGCCTTTAACTTTCAAAAGTCAGTTTTTTACTTAGATACCATAAATTTTAGCACCATCGGTTATTTAACCAGTTATTACTAAAAAATAAGAGGTAGTTATAACTGGGACCAAGAAAATATCCAAAATTACCGGTTAATCACCACTTAAGTACCGTTATCGGTGGTAACCGATCGGTTTTCCCAATGCAGTGTGGCAGGCTGGCGTGTCATGCTTGCAAATTCCGCTCCACATACGGCGCCGTCACAAGGTACTAGCTGAGTGAGGTTGTTCTTTCCTTCTATCTTCTGCGCCACCTAATGAAGTTGTCAGGTAATGTTACAGCTGGTACTGTAAACACTTCATCGTGCGCTGAGGGTTGGAGTGCAAGCGAATCTGCGTAAATCCACCAGTGTCTTCGTAAATCAGGGGTGATAATCAGTACCTCCCAGAGCAGGGAGAAAGGGGTCGGCGGCAGCGAGGGAAATGTAGCGGACACGTTTTAGGCCGTGCGTAGGTGTCATACCGTTCTACACTTTCATAGGCCTTAGACTTGTTGGAATTGGCGTAATTTAATAGTTGGCTGGCTTCCACTTTCGCGTCTAACTCGGCGAAATAATTGCCTAGTTCACCTCGCGACATTCCTCCCAGATTAAATCGACAGCTGTTTGCGTCGAGCTACAAATTATGTCGTTGTCATTGGAACTACTACTCACGACACGAGTGGTTCTCAAATGAACATTACTAAGCTGATTTTTAAGGAAAAATCTTACGAAATATTATGTCATCCGAGTTACTCATCACTCTGATCAATAGCCGTTGGGTGAACAAACGTACCTCAAGAAACACAGAGCAGCAGGGAAAAGAGAAAGAAAATCATGGTACACCAGCAATAACCACCCACATACATGAAACTAAATACCATGTTAAGTGCATCAATATCCTTCATATGCAACCTTAAGGCAAAACACTGGACACCATTGAAACACTCCAAATACACAAACTCCAAATGGAACAACATGCGTCCATCCTAAATGAAGAAAATGATAACATTTACGATAGTATTATCTGTTTTTACAAGCAGCCTACAGTATTAAATTTGTGAAACACACACACACGCACGCACACACACACACACACACACACACACACACACACACACACACACACACACACACACATTGTCCACATTGTCTCTGTCCTCCCATTCATATTACCCTTGAATTATTTTATTTATGTGTACGTTTCGATGATGTTTCCTAAGTCAACAGTTAACCCGCGTGCCCCATAATAGTCAATAGATTCACCGAAACATCAAAAATGGTTACCGTATGTCAGCCTCAGACTACATATACACTCCTGGAAATGGAAAAAAGAACACATTGACACCGGTGTGTCAGAACCACCATACTTGCTCCGGACACTGCGAGAGGGCTGTACAAGCAATGATCACACGCACGGCACAGCGGACACACCAGGAACCGCGGTGTTGGTCGTCGAATGGCGCTAGCTGCGCAGCATTTGTGCACCGCCGCCGTCAGTGTCATTCAGTTTGCCGTGGCATACGGAGCTCCATCGCAGTCTTTAACACTGGTAGCATGCCGCGACAGCGTGGACGTGAACCGTATGTGCAGTTGACGGACTTTGAGCGAGGGCGTATAGTGGGCATGCGGGAGGCCGGGTGGACGTACCGCCGAATTGCTCAACACGTGGGGCGTGAGGTCTCCACAGTACATCGATGTTGTCGCCAGTGGTCGGCGGAAGGTGCACGTGCCCGTCGACCTGGGACCGGACCGCAGCGACGCACGGATGCACGCCAAGACCGTAGGATCCTACGCAGTGCCGTAGGGGACCGCACCGCCACTTCCCAGCAAATTAGGGACACTGTTGCTCCTGGGGTATCGGCGAGGACCATTCGCAACCGTCTCCATGAAGCTGGGCTACGGTCCCGCACACCGTTACGCCGTCTTCCGCTCACGCCCCAACATCGTGCAGCCCGCCTCCAGTGGTGTTGCGACAGGCGTGAATGGAGGGACGAATGGAGACGTGTCGTCTTCAGCGATGAGAGTCGCTTCTGCCTTGGTGCCAATGATGGTCGTATGCGTGTTTGGCGCCGTGCAGGTGAGCGCCACAATCAGTACTGCATACGACCGAGGCACACACGGCCAACACCCTAATCATGGTGTGGGGAGCGATGTCCTACACTGGCCGTACACCTCTGGTGATCGTCGAGGGGACACTGAATAGTGCACGGTACATCCAAACCGTCATCGAACCCATCGTTCTACCATTTCTAGACCGGCAAGGGAACTTGCTGTTCCAACAGGACAATGCACGTCCGCATGTATGCCGTGCCACCCAACGTGCTCTAGAAGGTGTAAGTCAACTACCCTGTCCAGCAAGATCTCTGGACCTGTCCCCCATTGAGCATGTTTTGGACTGGATGAAGCGTCGTCTCACGCGGTCTGCACGTCCAGCACGAACGCTGGAGCAACTGAGGCGCCAGGTGGAAATGGCATGGCAAGCCGTTCCACAGGACTTCATCCAGCATCTCTACGATCGTCTCGATGGGAGAATAGCAGCCTGCATTGCTGCGAAAGGTGGATATACACTGTACTAGTGCCGACATTGTGCATGCTCTGTTGCCTGTGTCAATGTGCCTGTGGTTCTGTCAGTGTGATCATGTGATGTATCTGACCCCAGGAATGTGTCAATAAAGTTTCCCCTTCCTGGGGCAATGAATTCACGGTGTTCTTATTTCAATTTCCAGGAGTGTTTTTGTATCGGCATCTACTCCAGTACATCTACCGCCATATTTTTAATTCTTTATCGGTGTGTTATTTCAACACTTACATAGTTGTAATAGGCAAACCCACAGCACTGGTGCAACAAAAACTTTGCTCTTATTCTGTCAGCACTTGCATTTGTTATCTCTGAACCCCTGGCTAAAGTGTTGTTTATGTATAATTTTTCCAGAACTGGCCGTGTAATTACTACACTAATTTTTTCCACGTGTCACCTGACCATGTATAAATGTGTACGAAGTATAAGTTATACAAACGTGACAGAAAAGAATTTTTGTACCACTGTAAATTTCCACACCAGCATGACTGCTCATCTACCGAACCAAAGATCCCCCCAGTTTCAAGACTTATTTCAAAATAGTGTTTTTGTTTTGCTGTATGTTCTTTGCACATTGAAATAGTACTCCTCGTCCGCTGTATGTTCTTTGTACATATTACTTTCTAGACACCATCTTTGTTTACGAAGTTTGACATTCTGAACATGGTGTTCCGTGACAGTGAAAGGAACCTTTGAGCTCAGGCCCTGTGGCCGAGCGGATCTAGACGCTTCAGTGTGGAATCGCGCGACGGCTACTGTCGCAGGCTCGAATCCTGCCTCGAGCATGGATGTGTGTGACGTCCTTAAGTTAGTTATGTCTAAGTAGTTCTACGTTCTAGGGGAGTGATGACCTCAGATGTTAAGTCCCATAGTGCTCAGAGCCATTTGAACCATTTGAACCTTTCAGCACTGGAGATATTCTATTTTAGATTGTAACCTCCCCACAAAATAAAATAATATGAATAATACTCTCATTTAGCGTAACTACCCAACAGTGAAAATATAATACAATGTGACAAACCTATAACCTTTCAATAATTGACAGTCAATTTAACCTGGTGAATTTTGGACGTCAGCAATGCTGCGTCATGGCCCTGATACATCATTCTGAATAAACTGAAAAATCTTACCTTAATTAGATCGCTGGATAACGCTTATATATCTGCTCCTATAAGAAATTTTCCTGGCGCAGCTAAGTGCAATGCTGGCCGATAGATTTGTCTTATATAAAAAAAAAACTGATTTTTCTTTTCAATAATCGGGATGGCCAAGGATTAGAGAAATTAGTGAATTCTTTAAATTGAGATGAATGTCAAAAGTTACTTTTTATGAGAATGATTATTATTAACAGATTTTTTTAAACATTTACATGGGACTTGAAGTAACAATACTACGTATGCGCGAGGCTGCTTTTACCTTATCCTACAACGCTCAGGCTCCGCCATCGCTGCACACGACCGGCCCAGCCAACACGATACACCAGACACGACTGCTCGCTAGCAACAACATACTCCTACTGCTACACAGTTCCTACTGCAGTCAATACTGCTCTTTGGTCTCAGATTCTCTTCTAGCTTACATATCGCAGGCTGCGCGTGAGCAATACATCGAAATTACATCAGCTCGAGTGCGCTAGCAACAAATTCTTCAATTATGGACCTCTTACAAGATAATTTGCTTTCACATTTACGTTTCAATCCATGTTTAGTCAAAGACCTGAAATGTTCTGAAACAGTGCCACAGGTTAGGCCAAAGTCCCAACAGAACACACACATATAAACCCACCTAATGATGGAGGTTTCAATCTCTGAAAAGTGTGGTGAAACCAAATAAGCAGTGGCTGGTAATAGTAAACTTACTATTTCATTCAAAACCAACCTCTTCTTCAATGGCAGCTTCCCGCTGCTCCAAAATTTCAGGTTCATTAACACACACGTTCTTTTAAATAACCCTGCAAGGAAAAGTGACATGAACGACGACTGCATCGGCCAGGTGTTAACCAGAGCTGAGGAAGCTCGGCAGTTACCCCGACTCCGCACGCTGCGGGCTCAAGAAAACGATCGCCGGAGGTACGACGCGAGACACCGCCCTGTTGTCTACCAGGCTGGCGACCTCGTCTGGATCTTCACTCCTGTTCGGAAGGTTCGTCTCTCTGAGGAGCTCCTCAGGCGCTACTTTGGACCTTGGAAGGTTGTCTGATGTTACTTATGAAGTTGAAAGATTTCGTCTCCGACGCAAGACAACGAAAGATCAGAGATACTTTCCACGTCCTTCGAATGAAGTCCTACAAGGATCCAACCCAGGGTAAATTCGATGCTCGGGCCACAAGCAACAAAAGGTGACGAAGAGTGTAGTGGCAAAAGAAGTTGTAAGAAGATCACCACCAGGACGAGCATCAGTCATCGGGTGTCGGAGTATCCAGAACCGATGAGTCGTTCCCGGACTAGGATGATGTAACACCAAGACACTGTTCTCTTAAGGGAGGAGCAATGTCGCAAAAGACATTGAGTACTACCGTCGTGTAGTGCTTATGACACTAAACTGTTGCTTGCAAGGTCGTGAGTTCAAAACGCACCTGGATTGTACAATTTTAATTTCTATATTCGGTTTGAGTACATTCTAGAAGTATCCACAAATGTCAAGCATTATTGTACTGGAAAGTTCTGTACTGTATATATAATGTATGTGTTCTCGTCGGAGGCAGTTCACTCCGCGCTCTTGTATGTCCAAGTGCTGAATAATCCTTCTTTAAGTGACAATATGCTCAATCAGGATAGGTAGTGCATGCGTGATTCTTCCTTTGGATCATTCTTGCCGTCTCCAATTAAACTGCTGGCCATTAAAATTGCTACACCACGAAGATGACGTGCTACAGAAGCGAAATTTAACCTACAGGAAGAAAATGCTGTTATGTGCAAATGATTAGCTTTTCAGAGCATTCACACAAGGTTGGCGCCGGTCGCGAAAGCTACAACGTGCTGACACGAGGAAAGTTTCCAACCGATTTCTCATACACAAACAGCAGTTGAATGGCGTTGCCTGGTGAAACGTTGTTGTGATGCCTCGTGTAAGTAGGAGAAATACGTACCATCACCTTTCCGACTTTGATAATGGTCGGATTGTAGCCTGTCGCGATTGGGGCTTATCGTATCGTGACATTGCTGCTCGCGTTGGTCGAGATCCAATGACTGTTAGCAGAATATGGAATCGGTGGGTGCAGGAGAGTAATACGGAACGCCGTGCTGGATCCCAACGGCCTCATATCACTAGCAGTCGAAATGACAGGCATCTTATCCGCATGACTATAACTGATCGTGCAGCCACGTCTCGATCCCCGAGTCAACAGATGGCGACGTTTGCAAGACAACAACCATCTGCACGAACAATTCGACGACGTTTACAGCAGCATGGACTTTCAGCTCGGAGACCATGGCTGCAGTTACCCTTGACGCTGCATCAGACAGGAGCGACTGCGATGGTGTACTCAACGACGAACCTGGGTGCAGGAATGGCAAAACGTCATTTGTTCGTATGAATCCAGGTTCTGTTTACAGCATCATGAAGGTCGCATCCGTGTTTGGCGACATCGCGGTGAATGCACATTGGAAGCGTGTATTCGTCATCGTCATACTGGCGTATCACCTGGCGTGATGGTATGGGGTGCCATTGGTTACACGTCTCGGTCACCTCTTGTTCGCACTGAAGGCACTTTCAACAGTGGACGTTACGTTTGAGATGTGATACGACCGTAGCTCTACCCTTCATTCGATCCCTGCGAAACCCTAAAATTCAGCAGGATAATGCACGACCGCATGTTGCAGGTCCTGTACGGGACTTTCTGGATGCAGAAAATGTTCGACTGCTGCCCTGGCGAGCACGTTCTCCAGATCTCTCACCAATTGAAAACGTCTGGTCAATGGTGGCCGAGCAACTGGCTCTTCACAATACGCCAGTCACTACTGTTGTTGAACTGTGGTATCGTGTTGAAGCTGCATGGGCAGCTGTACCTGTACGCGCCATCCAAGCTCTGTTTGACTCGATGCCCAGGCGTATCAAGGCTGTTATTATGGCCATAGGTGATTGTTCTGGGTACTGATTTCTGAGGATATATGCACTCAAATTGCGTTGAAATGTAATAACAAGTCAGTTCTAGTATAATATGTTTGTCCAATGAATACCGGTATATCATCTGCGTTTCTTCTTGGTGTAGCAGTTTTAATGGCCAGTAGTGTAATACTCGGCAATCACTCTGCGACTTCCACGAAATTAATCGTTCCTCAAGATTTTATGTGACTTAAATGTATCCACATCAATCTCAAGCCCGGCCGCTGCCAAGGCGTTATTTCAATTCCGTTAAAAACTTCAATTAATACTTAAGAAACACAACGGTGATGAAACCACTTCCGTGTGACAAAATTGTGAGTCCTTTGAATGTTCTTGGAGAAGTCTAATCGCATGGAATATTAGTTCAACTTACTACATGAGGGAGGACAAGTCACTCTCTGACTATTCTCCTTCTTCAAGGATACATTTTAATAGAGATTTTTTCACCCAATGTATCATGTTTGTGGGACGTCAGGAAGTTATCAGCATTAACTGGCATTGATGGAAGTGTGTACATTGTTAGTGCACGTAGGGTGTTTATGATGGTTCTCCTTTTAATAGTGTTTTTCTGGAGTTGACAACAAGCAGGCAGTTCGGTCATTTGAAAGTAAATCTTGCAATGGACGTTTGGAGCTTGAAAGTCACGTGCAGCTCTTAGAGAAAGGAACTATTCGAAGCACTTACTGGGGACAGAACGCTGGGCCAAGAATTTCTCCTACAGTGCGCAGGTAATGCATTCAGTCGACAAGGCTACCTGACACGTGTATCTTGTCACTGCAGAGGCCGGGGGAACGAGAGAAATCTGGGTCACTCAACCAATGAGTTACGACTGCATTTTAAATGCATTCATAAAATTTCGCGAGTCTCCATTTTCACCGCGGACTAGACGCTATTGAGCGAGCCATCAGGTGATTTTGTACCTCGGCGTGCAGAGCTTCAGGCCTTCAAAACAGTTTTAGAAAGAATGCAACACTTAAGGTAGCTCTGAAACCATATATATATTGGAACTCAAAAGCACTTATATTGGTTATGCCAGGGCCCGAATGAAGCACACCCTAACTTTGAGGCCGTTTAAGTAATGATCTCTATGATAAATGTGTTGCTCAATTTAGAGCGTTGTTGTTGTTGTTGTTGTGGTCTTCAGTCCTGAGACTGGTTTGATGCAGCTCTCCATGCTACCCTATCCTGTGCAAGCTTCTTCATCTCCCAGTACCTACTGCAGCCTACATCCTTCTGAATCTGCTTGGTGTATTCATCTCTTGGTCTCCCTCTACGATTTTTACCCTCCACGCTGCCCTCCAATGCTAAATTTTTGATCCCTTGATGCCTCAGAACATGTCCTACCAACCAATCCCTCTTCTACTCAAGTTGTGCCACAAGCTCCTCTTCTCCCCAATTCTATTCAATACCTCGTCATTAGTTATGTGATCTACCCATCTGATCTTCAGCATTCTTCTGTAGCACCACATTTCGAAAGCTTCTATTCTCTTCTTGTCTAAACTATTTTTCGTCCACGTTTCACTTCCATTCATGGCTACACTCCATACAAATAGTTTCAGAAACGACTTCCTGACACTTAAATCTATACTCGATGTTAACCAAGTTTTTTTCTTCAGGAACGCTTTCCTTGCCATTGCCACTATACATTTTATATTCTCTCTACTTGGATCATCATCAGTTATTTTGCTCCCCAAATAGCAAAACACCTTTACTATTTTAAGTGTCTCATTTCCTAATCTAATCCCCTCAGCATCACCCGACTTAATTCGATTACATTCCATCATCCTCGTTTTGCTTTTGTTGATGTTCATCTTATATCCTTCTTTCAAGACACTGTCCATTCCGTTCAACTGCTCTTCTAAGTCCTGTGCTGTCTCTGACAGAATTACAATGTCATCGGCGAACCTCAAAGTTTTTATTTCTTCTCCATGGATTTTAATACCTACTCCAAATTTTTCTTTTGTTTCCTTCACTGCTTGCTCAATATACAAATTGAATAACATCGGGGATAGGTTACACCCCTGTCTCATTCCCTTCCCAACCACTGCTTCCCTTTCATGCCCCTCGACTCCGCCATCTGCTTTCTGTACAAATTGTAAATAGCCTTTCGCTCCCTGTATTTTACCCCTGCCATCTTCAGAATTTGAAAGAGACTCTGCCATCTCCTTTCTGTACAAATTGTAAATAGCCTTTCGCTCCCTGTATTTTACCCCTGCCATCTTCAGAATTTGGAAGAGAGTATTCTGGTCAAGATTGTCAAAAACTTTCTCTATGTCTACAAATTCTAGAAACGTAGGTTTGCCTTTTCTTACTCTTTCTTCTAAGATGAGTCGTAGGGTCAGTATTGCCTCACGTGTTCCAATATTTCTACGGAATTCAAACTGATCTTCCCGGAGGTCGGCTTCTACCACTCTTTCCATTCGTCTGTAAAGAATTCGCGTTAGTATTTTGGAACTGTGACTTATTAAACTGATAGTTCGGTAATTTTCACATCTGTCAACACCTGCTTTCTTTAGAGCGTTATGGAAATTTAAAATATCATACTACCTAAAGTGGTCGTGGAAAAATGTCAGGAGAACAAAGCCTCTTTCTCGCTGGACGGGAATTTATGAGTCATGGATTGGCCACTTCGCCTGAAAAGCGAAGAATATTGTTAGTTTTGATTAGCATTGGCTGCTGAATAGATCAGACGAGTTGCACGGGAGTCATAGAGCTCGTGGAGTCTTGTGTTGGGCACGAAACGCTTGTGGGGCCGGTTGTGAGAGTAGTTTGCGGAGTTTACTGAGGGTTGATGGAATGTAAGGAGAGTTGAGTGTCTTCCGATTCAGGCTGCTGTCTGGAGTGGGTTTTCCAATATGATTCTGTTGGGAGCCACCTGATTATCGGTAAGCTCACCTGGTTCAGCTCTTTCTGACATCTACAGAGGTACGTCAATGACTCACTCGTAAACTAACATAGAAAACTGCAGACCCCTGCCACGATTTAGTTTACTTGCGATCTCCGTGTTTGGCGCTAACTGGGCGATAACAGTATGGTAGTTTATAAACAGCAGATAGTGGGTTGAACAAGGAGATTCAATAGGGGAAATATTCAGCAGGTTAATTTTTACGAACTTCAGAGAGAAATGTCACATTACAGAAGAGGAAGAGAGTAATAGGTAGTAAGGGATGGGGAGGGGGGGGGGGGGAAGGTATCTTAGAACCCAAATTCATGTGTGAGGATGGAGTGATGATGATATTACATGCGACAGAAGCATCCGAAGCCACCGATTACTCGTAAATTGTGAGCTGAATCGTCTAGATCCAAAGGCTTTCGATTCCCAAACAAACTTGGTACAACGGTTTGGGAAACTACACGGGAAAATGGAGAACATCGACCAAAAGTGCGGAGAAATATCAAAGAGAAATGAGTAGCTGGATAAAAAGGAGGATGAGTGGAGAGAGAAGACATGACGAACAATTAGAAAAAATAAACAAGAAAGTCGAAGAAATCTCAAAAAGGAATGGTGAACAAAACAAGAAACTCGAAGAGCATGTTAAGCAGATGATGAGTCAGTTAATACAGGAGGCTGACGAAAATGGCAGTGGTTCTGGCAGTGAATTAGAGACACTGCTGCAGAACACTGAAGAAACTACTGATAAATTGGGAAATGACGTTGACACTAACGCGAAGAGTATGGAAAGAATTAGTACATCGAAAGGAGAAGCCACAGAGGAGGTAAAAGTTAAAGAAAATATCAAGTCGGATATCACCAAGAAAGTAGGTGAGCGAGAGGACATAGCCTCTGTATAATGATTCGTCATCTGATAGAAGAATTTTGACCAATTAGCGGGATCATGAGGAAATCAGAAACTTATTATAGTTCAACGAAACTCAGGCTCACATCCATCAGCGGAATGGTGGGCGTTAGTTCCGTCACAGAAGGAAAAGCAGAGAAGGAACAACCCCGAAACCAATGGAAAAGATACTGATGCGAGCATGAATGAGGTAGAGTAGAGGTGAGAGGAAGAAGAATTACGAGACCTAAGACGCAGAAATTGTCATTTTACAGACATGACCACATATTCACCTCCACACAAAACTTTTGCTGTAGTGGTAGACGCAGTATATCAAAATGTTGATGAAGATGAGAACCGAAAACATTTTATTTCAACACACAAAGGAATTACATATATTGGTTGCGAGTTGGCATACATTTTCATATATGGGGAAAGTTGCATTACTGGGACTCGAACCGGGATCTCCTGCTTACTAAGAGGATGCGTTGATCACTGTGTCTGAATGGCGCAGTGGTCAGCGCATCCTCTTAGTAAGCAGGAGATCCCGGTTCGAGTCCCAGTAATGCAACTTTCCCCGTATATGAAAATGTATGCCAACTCGCAACCAATATATGTAATTCCTTTGTGTGTTGAAATAAAATGTTTTCGGTTCTCATCTTCATCAACATTTTGATATACTGCGTCTACCACTACAGCAAAAGTTTTGTGTGGAGGTGAATATGTGGTCATGTCTGTAAAATAACAATTTCTGCGTCTTAGGTCTCGTAATTCTTCCTCCTCTCACCTCTACTCTACCTCATTCATGCTCGCATCAGTATCTTTTCCATTGGTTTCGGGGTTGTTCCTTCTCTGACCACTGCGCCATCCAGACACAGTGATCATTTAATAAACGAATACATTCTCCGTTTTAAGATGTCTTGGTTTTATTAAAACTGTGCTGTTAGCTTATTTTGGCCATGAGCCATTATCAAGAACATTTGCTATTTTATGTATTACATACCGTGCGCGTCACTTTCCTTTATATCACGTACATAAAACCACCAGTCGTACTTCACCGTAACATACTCTAAGTAGCCACTGCAACCTCACGGGCTACGTTAGTATAACTCACACGCTACTGCGTTTTATCCTTATTAGCCGTGGAATTTTGCCGATTCCCATCATGACGATCGTGTGAAAACCCGACGCGCTATTCGTCCACGAGACTCAGAGGGCCATAGGCACAGGTTCCCAGGTAGATGCCGTGTTCCTTGACTTCCGCAAGGCGTTCGATACAGTTCCCCACAGTTGTTTAATGAACAGAGTAAGAGCATATCGACTAACAGAGCAATTGTGTGATTGGACTAAAGAGTTGCTAGATAACAGAACGCAGCATGTCATTTTCAAAGGAGAGAAGTGTTCGGAAGTAAGAGTGATTTCAGGTGTGCCGCAGGGGAGTGTCACAGGACCATTGCTATTCACAATATACATAAATGACCTGGTGGATGACATCGGAAGTTAACTGAGGCTTTTTGCAGATGATGCTGTGGTGTATCGAGAGGTTGCAACAATGAAAAATTGTAATGAAATGCAGGAGGATCTGCAACGAATTGACGCATGGTGCAGGAATGGCAATTGTATCTCAATGTAGACAAGTGTAATGTGCTGCGAATACACAGAAGAAAAGATCCTTTATAGTTTAGCTACAATATAGCAGGTCAGCAACTGGGAGCAGTTAATTCCATAAATTATTTGGAAGTAGGCATTATGAGTGATTTAAAATGGAGTGACCATATAAAATTAATCGTCGGCAAGCAAATGCGAGACTGAGATTCCTTGGAAGAATTTGAAGGAAATGCAATCCGAAAACGAAGGAAGTAGGTTACAGTACGCTTGTTCGCCCACTGCTCGAATACTGCTCACCGGTTTGGGATCCGTACCAGATAGGGCTGACACAAGAGATAGAGAAGGTCCAACGGAGAGGTCCACGCCTCGTTACAGGATCATTTAGTAATCGCGAAAGCGTTACGGAGATGATAGATAAACTCCAGTGGAAGACTCTGTAAGAGAGACGCTCAGTACCTCAACGGGATTTTGTTGAAGTTTCGACAACATACTTTCAACGAGGAGTCAAGCAGTATATTGCCCCCTCCTACGTATATCTCGCGAAGAGACCATGACGATAAAACCAGAGAGATTAGAGCCCACACAGAAGCATACCGACAATACGAGACTGCAACAGACGGGAGAACCGATAGAGGTACTCTCCACCACACACCGTCAGGTGTCTTGTGGAGTATGGATGTAGATGTAGATGTGATTAGAGTGGTCACAGTAGATGCACTGGCACAGTAATTAGTTGCGAACAAGCTGGTAATAGTGAGGTGTTACCTCCAGTATCAGTAGATACATATGAGGTGTGACAACATAGTCTGTGAATGGATGAGTAGCAGTATGAAAATTAAATTTGTACGTAACAAAACTCGTCAACCCGATCTGTAATTCATAGAAACAAATAAAAATTGTCACTTGTTTATTCAAACAAGAAATTTGGCACAGTGTGCTCGTGGTTGTTCTTTTAAAGAAGGTCAATGTAAAAAGTCGCATTTGGATTAAAGTTTGTTCATAATAATTGCAAAGCACAGAACCTTGACGTAAAATTGTGCGTAAGATATGTTGCAATTTTCATGAATTAATTGTGGGGGAAGTAGTTTATTTGTTTGTAATACATTTTCTAACACTGTTAGAGGTTGAACAAATTATGCAGCAAGAAGGGGCATGAAACAGAGAGAAAACTGGTCCGCGATAAACGTCATGAGACGTGAGGCTCATGGCACCTTACAGCTGACTGTGGATGGTGACCTTGATCACACCTGGTGTCCAGGAAACGAGTTTGGCGTAACAGTCCCACCACCTGCCGCATGACACTGGAGCGCGCTTAGCTGTCGCAAATCGGCCACGCCAAGGAACCGCACAGTAGAAGGGCTGTCTACCTAAGACCACCAGCCACCCGACCAGTGGCTCGACATCTACAGCTGGCTCTGCAGGGGGTCACCTTGGAGAGCTGCTGCCGATAAGCTATAAGCACCCATCCCGCTGACTGCCCAACACACAACAAGAAACGAACCAGACATCCTGGGATAACCAAGTATATGTGGGGGGGTCTGCATGTGGGCACTAAGGAAATATTCATTTAATTTGTCCACATAACTCTGCGGACTCATTTACACTTGTATCACTCATTAAATTGCGTCAAACTGTGACATTAAGTAGTGTGCCGGAGAGGTAATTTATGAATGGCACAGAAAAACTGTAGACAGGGATGAATACTATTCTTATCTTCAGCAGATCTTATTTACTAAGTTAGAAGGGACAACTTAATGCATCTCACTAGCAAACGATGAGTTATACCCAAAGTTTTAAGCAACGAACATACACTATAACATATCAAGTTCCATAAAATTCATAACATTATTGGAAAAATAAATATTTATGATATTACGTGAACTTGTATGTAGATAGAATAAGCAAGAAAAATTATGAGAAAATAGTAGACTTGCACAGTTTCGTATAAAGGTAGCATTTCATCATAAACTGTATGAACACCTGATTGTATTAAAGAATACTGATGCATATCAGGAAGATAATACGAGAAACATTGTGCTGAGACGAATCTCACAAGATGGATGGAGAATCACCGAAAACCAACTGTATATTGCAAATGAATATAACCCCATACCAACGAGATGTGACTAGATACTTTACTGTTTTTTATGATGGTATATCGAGAGAAATTATCTTGTGCAATAAACACATCAACAAACTTTGAATCAGTGATAAATTTGCGTGTAAGCTTTTTTATATACTGACTAAAAAATATTAAAGTGTTACATGTGCTGTAGAATTTTGTTTCACAGGGATAGCGTGTGGGCACTAAAATTGAACATTAAGTACTATACCAATATCAAGTAAATTTCAGATTGCAGTATAATAAGACCACGATTTAAGATGTAAATGTTTTAGTCAATCAATATTTACGATAAAGAACAACGTGAATCAACAATGTGATGTAATTTTGAGCTCCGTGTGGAAGATACAAAACTTGTATTGTGCAATAAAAACGTTTTTTGGTAAACTTTCTGAATTAGTTCATTAACCTTCAGTGAATGAGTGATAATGTTGAACCAATGACAGTTTACGAAGGAAATGAATGTGAATGAGGAATTAAAGTAGAGAATAATCTATTGTGAAAGAGATATAAAATGATGAATGTAAATCTGTGAGCTGATAATCCCTTTGAATACAGTGCTCCACAAAATGAAATTTAGTTTACATAAGCAGTTTGAGTGAATGTGTGATGGTTACAAGCAGTGCATCCTTGACTAAGATCCTTTCCCTTGCCTAACAATCCACGCCATAAAGACCTGCTAACCTCATGTTGGATAACTGAAAATTAAGATGCTACTCTTACAATATGATAAATCGAAGTATAGTTACATTTTGTACATAGTTTGAAAACCAAGGATGTTCTGTTACCATTCTTGTGATAACGGTTATGTCCCAAATTTAAATTTAAATGAATCAACAAATCGAGCCAATCTAAACTAATCCAAGCTAGGAATGAAAGCATGCTAAACGTTAATGTCAGTGATTGCTACTGTTAACTGTATTTCCATTTTAAATTCTTCTAAATTTTTCATAACATTTTT
This sequence comes from Schistocerca gregaria, assembly GCF_023897955.1. Lineage (NCBI taxonomy): Eukaryota > Metazoa > Arthropoda > Insecta > Orthoptera > Acrididae > Schistocerca > Schistocerca gregaria. The sequence goes on from NC_064928.1 coordinate 106,795,770, forward strand.
GGAGACCAGCGGTCTTGTAAACCATACAAAATTAGCGAAAAACAGTTATTTATTGAAATGACCGGTTTCGGTCTAGCCTTAGGCCACCTGCAGAAAAGCACTGTGAAGAATAGAAACCGTACTAATAACATAGAGTGTAAGTAGGCTGTTTACGTTTTATTATTGGTAACGCCATGTAGCGCTCTGTATGAAAAATCACTGGCTGTGCCGTGTGCAGTCTGTGGCTGGTTTGCATTGTTGTCTGCCATTGTAGTGTTGGGCAGCGGCAGCTGGATGCTAACAGCGCGTAGCGTTGTGCAGTTGGAGGTGAGCCACCAGCGGTGGTGGACGTGGGGAGAGAGATGGCGGAGTTTTGAAATTTGTAAGAATTGGTGTCATGAACTGATATATATATATATATATATATATATATATATATATATATATATATATATAATGACTATAAAGGTAAATATATTGTTTGTTCTCTATTAAAATCTTTCATTTGCTAACTGTGCCTATCAGTAGTTAGTGACTTCTGTAGTTTCAATCTTTTAGTTAGCTGGCAGTAGTGGCGCTTGCTGTATTGCAGTAGTTCGAGTAACGAAGATTTTTGTGAGGTAAGTGATTTGTGAAACGTATAGGTTAATGTTAATCAGGGCCATTCTTTCGTAGGGAATTTTGGAAGTCAGATTGCGTTCCCCGAAAAATATTGTGTCAGCTTAAGCACATTCGTATAGAATTTTTCTAAGGGGACGTTTCAAGAGAAGCCATTGACTTAAAATAAAGTAAACTTATTAAAATCAAATACTCGTGAAAAAGACCAATAAAGAGGTGTTAGCATGTGGACTTAATGTGCTGTTCCAGTCTCTTCTGTACCTAAGGTCCATCACCGTTCCCTTTGGATCCATACGTAATTCGGTGCTCTCCGATACACACGATCGAACAGCGGAGGAGTGGTACTCAAGCGTCAACTTTAGGTTACAATATCTCCGGATGTAATTAACATTTTACAATGCAACAAACGGCACTGATTACGTATTTGTTTATATGTTCAGATGTGCTAACAAAACTAACGTGGTTCCATTTTAAAAAAACGTACGTTTATGTTAAAGAACATACTTCCGTGCATTTTTTTATGGTTTGTATTAAACAATTACGCTAACCTCTCTCCTCACTTTCCGTCTATGGAATCGGTTCGTCAGTATTTGATGTGGTTTACGAAATATATCCAGCGATAATGTTAGGTGACTTACCCTGTATATGTAGATATGTAGATGTAGAACGTGATATCTGTGGATGCCGTTGTCGTGGAGGCGTCCTATAGCTAGATGGCCAGCAAATATAGTTTTACAGCTCGGTTGAAAGAACATATCACGGGTACAGCACGTAATAAATCAGACCTTGGACAACATGTGAATTGTAATAATCAATCAGAAGGAGATATATTTAAACTCAAAATTTTGAGTACTCTTCAACACTTTGCAAGGATTAGAAGTCTCGGTGCATTTAAAAAGTAATTTGTCAACCCTAACGAATAAACAGGTGGATTTCTGAGAAGAAGTTTTCTTCGAATTACTTGAAGATGTCATTTAAATTGCGAATTTTCTGTTTTACGTAAATTCGAGTGGTATTTCCATTTTGTAAACTAAAATATCGTAACAGATAGATACACATATTACTCTAGAATTTTTCCAGGTTTCTTAAATGGCAATGCGCTCTTTTATCAGCAGGTTTTGCACACCGACGTAATTTCTCGACAAATAACGGTTTATGCGATTCCAAGTACATTAGTTTTTGTGAAAAAGTGATTCTGTGTTAAACAATATGACCAGCACTCCAGTACAATTATATGATCAGACGCTATTTTATAATCAGATTTTATACAATGACGTATTTTGATAACAAATAACGGTTTATTGGCTTCTAAGTTCTATTTTTCTTTTGTACAACAGATTGATTGATTCAGTAATTGAGAGAGGTTATGCGACTAAAGGCGAGATCATCAGTCCCTTAATTCCAAAGCTACTTACGGAAGAGAGAGCGTCTGCTAAAAGTGGACGGATCCATTCAGCGGAGTCAAACTATAAGTTAACAAGTTAAAACCACATATAGTAGGACTCATAACAGGTATGACCAAATCTAAAAACTGATAAACAGAGGGGTAAAACAGCGGTCTTTTCGTGGGGGTGGCCATTGGGTCCTAGACTGAGAAGACATGAAGAGAGGCCCCAACCATAACCACCCTGCTCCTGCTCCAGGAGTAAAGCAAAACCTTACGTCTGAAAATAAAAACCACTTTCATGGAGGAAACTGAGGACCAGTTCGAACATCCATCAACTATCCCCTAATATTAAAATTAAGGTATCTGGAATACTATACTTACTACAAAGGGTAAAAAGAAGGGCCCATTCCATCCATATACGGGACACCATCACTCTGGCTCACACAACTACATTGTGGGTCTGGTGCATTACGCAAGAGGAAATAATGGGTGAGCCTGGTACGGCCAATGTGTAGATGAAATAAGACAGAGGACTCCTCTGGAGTGGAAGAAAGAGCGCCAAACCACAGCAGACTGTTTGACCGTGCAGGGTTTGTTACTGGAAGCAGTAGTGCACCAGATGTCATTTCACTTTTGGGCAAAGTTTGATGTCAAGTAGATCCGCAGATCCGCAGCAGGAATCATGAAAGGCAATGAGGACTGAGTATCTGCATCTATGGCCAAACGGTCAGCAGGCTCATTCACTGGGATGCCCACATGACTTGGGACACAGAGAAAGACAACTGAGCCGGCGGCAGGGCCAAGGGCAGAAATAACGTCATGCATAGTAGACGCCAAAGGGTGACGAGAGTACCATCATTTGATAGCCCGATAGGCAGCACACATTAAAACACTCTGGAGGGAGGACGGAGTAACAAAATACAGGGCCCTGTTAATGACTAGCATCACAATAAATTGTGTTCTAAACCAGAAGGAGATGTGAGAGCATATTCTGCCCTATCTATTGTCTTAGAACCGTCAGTGTAGAAGATGGGAGCATCGTCGAACTGCGAGGGTGGAACGTACAAGACTCTAGAAGACCATAGAGGCGACAGACATTAGGACCCTGGAATAGATTGATACTAGTCTGTGGTCTAGGCACTATCCAAGGTGGGGAGAGAGTATGGGAGGAGGTACACAGGGCGAATTCCAGTGAGTTGAGATGGAGATCCCAGCAGAGGGAAGTGAGATTCCAACCGCAAATCCCACCTATGGGTAGTTGTCAGGAAGGAGGTGTGCTTGCAAAGAAGGTACATGTGATGGTCAGGGAATCAGCGAATGGCGATTGCATAAGAAACCAGGAGTTGCCTCCATTGTATTTGAAGAAGGGGAATTCCCACTTCTGGGCAGAGACAGTCAACATGACTAGTGCGAAAGGCGCCCATAGGCAAATGCACCTCACAATGGTGAACAGGGTCAAGTAGCTTCAGAGTGGAAAGAGCTGCTGAGCCATAAACCTGCCTGCCACAATCTATTCTGGACAAGGCCAGAGCATGGTAAAGATGGAGCAGAATAGCGGCATCTGCACCCCAAGATGTGATGGCCAGGAGGCAGAGGGCGTTAGGCTTCTGCATTAATGTGGTATTCAGGTGGCGAATATGAGGCAGCCACATCAGCTTTTTATCAAAAATAAGGCCCAAGAAACCGTACTGTGCTACAACATCTAGGAGTTGGTCGCCTAAATGAAGTTCTGCATCGGGATGTACGGTGGTCGACGATAAAAATGCATAACCAGCGTTTTGGAGAGAGAAAACTGGAGGACATGGGAGGCAGCCATGCAGAGGTCCATCAGATGGCGCCTTGGAGCTGGCACTCAGCAGATACTACAATGCTGGGATAACCGGAGACCTAACAGAGGCTACAAGTCCATTGATGGCTATGTGGAAGAAGGTGACAACATAACGCTGTGGGATACCACTCTCCTGAATCCGAGGGGTGCTGCGTGAAATACCAACTCGAAACCGGAAGAGCCAGCGAGGTAAAAACTCGCGGATAAAAATTGGAAAGGGGGCATGGAGAGTATCTAAAATGCGATGGCGCCAAGCCATGTCGTATGCCCTGTGTACGTCAAAGAAGACCGCGACAAGGTGCCAGTGGTTAGTGAAAGCCTGTCAGATTTCTGTTTCCAAAAGAGGAAATAGTCAGTTGGAGATAGTCCTTCCCATAAGCCACACTGATATGGGGGCAAAATGCCCTGAGATTCATGTACTCAGCATAATTGAAAGCTAACCATCCTCTCAAGGAGTTTACAAAGTACTTTTGTCAGACTAAATGGGCTGTAGTTGTCGTGGGGTTCTACCAGGGTTTAAGAATGAGTGTAACCATACTCTCTCGCCATTGAGAGGGGAAGGCAACCATGAGCCAAATGCGGTTGAACATCCTTAGTAGCTGTTGCCTCTGGGTAACGTCGAAGTGTTGGCTCATCTGGGGCCGCCATGAAGGGGTGAGAGACTGCAACAGTTCCCATTCAGTGAATGGTCCATTATCGGGTTCAGCTTGCTGGGGACTGAAGCAGAGGGGGTCTGTTCAAGTTGGTGTTCTTGCTTGAGAAAGGTAGTAGACTACAAAATTTGGACCAAACCTGCGATGAACAGGCATACATCCCCAGGGAGGAAACATAGCACTCCCAACTATCCTTTTTACTCTGCTTCGTAAGGCAGTAAGCCTAAGCACAGAGACGATGAAAAGCGAGCAGTCTGGTCTGTGAAAGTGTTGTCAAAATTACTACAGCATTCGTTGGTTAGACAGCGACTGCTACATCCTTGGTCCACCATGGTACGGGTCGACTACGAGGAGGATCTTTGGATAGGAGGACAGAATAATGGAGATGGAGACTCCCTGTATGATCGCATAAATGCAATTCGAGAGAGAGGTGTCAAGGAACACAGCAGACCAATTCGCCCTGTGCACATCTTCAGGACCCAAATGCTTGGCGGCGGCAGGGAAATAAGAGAATCTTCGGGAAGTGGTCACTGTCACAAAGATAGTCATGGGGTGACCAAGGTAGAGAGAGCATGAGGGCAGGGGAGGAGGGAGGTAGACATTGAAAACAGTGAGTACCAGAGTCGTTTGCACTTTAACCACTATTGCTTCTAGGTTGGTACAAAGGGGGGTCCAGTCACTAATCACAATTGGAGCTGACCAAAGTGCAGATCCCTCCAGATGCTATCCCAGCTCTGACACAGTTCTGACAGAATGCTTGATAACCACGAAATGTTGGAGAATGGTCATCACGGAATTGCAACTCTTGAAGAGAAAGACAGAACGCAGAATGGGAGGAAACAAGGCGTTGTATTTCCAGAAAGTTACAATAATATCCATAGCACTGGATTATTTTGTGGCCAGAGTCCACGATAGTCATGATAAAGTCGAGAGGAAATCACATCTCTCGGTCAATGGTCGTCACTGACAAGGATAGCGTGATATCCATAAACAAAATGTCAGAGTCAGGTTGCAAGGGGGGAGATGGCACGTCTGGGGGCACAGGGGGGGGGGGGGGCACCCATGTTCTGGGGCATGTTTCCCTTTCTTTGCTTTCTGAGAAGGGCAGTGCATTTAGGGAGAACAAGCTTCTGCAAGATCCAGAACCAAAAAAGACCTTGGGGCAGATAGATGGTGCAACTTATGGTCAAGTTGTGGTAGTAGACTTCCAGTCTGAGAGACGTCAGGGGGAGAAGTCTTGGACCCCCCAGGAGGGAGGGAAGTCCCATCAATGGCAGGTGCTGAAGAAAGGGGGCACTTCTTCACCTGGAGAAGGGGAGTGGATCCCCAAGGGGAGGGCATGGGAACAACGGGAGAGGGAGGGGAGAGGGGGATGAGAATGGGGTAAGGAACAGGTAGGAGGGAAAAGGATGTAACAGAGGCAAAAGTTGAACAAAGTGACACTGGATCGATTATGTCATATTTTTGGCGGGTCACGCATAAGGTAGGCGATCGAGTCACGTGGATCTTCTTTGCCCTCTAGTAAGCTGGAAATGGTGGTTATGACAACTGACACACACAGATGGCGAAACAGAGAGACATTCCTCTTGGAATCGTTGTCCACAATCACTACAAAGTAGGTCCACTTTACAGTGCGAAGACATAAGCCCAAAACACAAGCACTGAAAGCACCTTGTAGGTGGTGGGATGTATGACTTCATGACACTTCTGTAGCACAGAGCCTTGATCTTCTTTGGGAGGGCATCTACCTCGAAAACCAGATGGAAGGCGCTGGTACTGATGCGGTTATCTTTACAGCCCTTGTGCACATGTCGAGCAAAACGAAAGCTGCATCGCTCCAGATTAGTCCGGAGTTCCTTATCAGTTCGCGGGATGATGTCCATATGAAAAATCACTCCCTGGACCATGTTCAGAGACTTGTGAGGGGTAATAGATACTGGGAGATAGCCAAGACTCTCTCAAGCATGAAGAGCAGAAGAAGCTTTGATCGACAGGGAGCCCAACCGCATGTTACTGACTCCACTTCACCAAATTTTCCCTCGAGATTTTCCACAAAAGACAATGGCTTTGTGCCTTTGAATGTGTCCCCATCTGTCCTAGTACAGCGCTTGATACGTTTCACGCGCCAAGCATCGACACTCTGATCAGAGGCTTTCTCCATGAGCGCCACCCAGCCACAACAAGTGGCACCTGGCATGGCAGTCATTGCTGGAGTTCCAATGCTCCGTGAATAGAAGCAATCACTCCTTGCCATACATGGGAAGGGAAAGGGTCAGATGTATGTGGTGTGAGCCCTTTGTTGTCAGGGGGCTCAGTCTGATGGGTGCATAATAGCTCCACCACACAGACTGGCTGGTGATCTATTGGGGTGGAGGACAGGTTACTGGAGGGAAGGAAGATGAGAAGGAAGGAGGGAGAGGAATCCACGCTATAGACTAGACGTTAGAGAGGGAGTTCTTCCCGAGGTGTCTCGCACTGTTTCATCCTTTTTGGAATTTAGGTCCTCCACCCCAATAGATCACCAGCCAGTCTGTGGGTGGCTTTCATGGAGAAAGCCCCTGATCAGAGTGCGGATGCTTGGCGCGTGAAACATATCAAGCGCTGTACTAGGGGCAGTGGGAAAGGAGCGAGGATAGGAATAGGGGGGGGGGGGGGCGGGGGGGGGGGGGCGGCACGGTGTTGGAAACACAGCGAGGAAAGGAAGGTTCTGCTCCAATAGACTAGGGCGCTTCAGCAATTCTATAGTATGTCCTTCCTAACTGAACGTACTATCGAATTGTAATCCCCAAAATTTAACACTGTCAATTTTTTAAATATGTTTTTCTTCATATGTTGAACACGTGCTGGAAGGAAAGGTCTTACAGGTAGTGAACTGCATATAGTGGGTCTTTTCAAAGTTTAATGGCAGTCAACTAACTTTGAACCATTTATGATTGCCCGCGAAAATTTGATTAGCAGCGATTTATAAATCTGTACTTCACTTGCCACTTATAGCAATGTTTGTATTATCTGCAAGCAGAACATACTTTGCATCTGGCAATGTAACCGACTCGAAGTGAACTCACGAAAGAACCATGAGCGCCCTGGGGGTTGTTTAATAGGTCGGTATTACGAGTATGACTACCTTTTTGCTGATAAACTGTACCGGGTTTTGTGGTTGGCAGGAGAGCCCACACCGTGTTACTAGAGGAGGTCGAAAGGCACGCGATTTAGCTCACGCAGGCTGGCGTGAGGTCTGGTACAGGACAAGGAAATTAGAATTTAGAAACAACGGACGTAGCTGGTGGAATATTTAACATTAATCCATTAATGATGAACGCCGAACCTGACGGTACATGTCTCACAATACCAGTATCAATAGTTACTGAATATGGCGCCTTGCTAGGCCGTAGCAAATGCCGTAGCTGAAGGCTGTGCTAAACTATCTTCTCGGCAATTGAGAACGTAAGTAGGCAGTGAACCATCGCTAGCAAAGTCGGCTGTACAACTGGGACGAGTGCTAGGAAGTCTCTCTAGACCTGCCGTGTGGCGGCGCTCGGTCTGCAATCACTGATAGTGGCGACACGCGGGTCCGGCGTATACTACCGGACCGCGGCCGATTTATAGGCTACCACCTAGCAAGTGTGGTGTCTGGCGGTGACACCACACCGGATCTACTTCAGAGGACACCATGCTGATTATCTTTGAGAGCTGCGACCGGTCTCAGTCGTTCTGGTAACACATGGCGTCCATGACATACATCTTCGATACTTGGTGGCTATCTTAAGACGACGTCTCTATGCCAACGGTGTCCACAGGTATCCAGTTCAGGCCAATATTCTACTACATTTCGTACTATGTTGAACACAGCGTAATTACTCTGTTATTATCATACATGTTAACTATTGTACATAAATCCATATGTTTATTCTACACACACAACCTGTTGATTAAAAAGGCTATGCTGTGCATACAGTGTAGTAGTTAAATAAATTATTTCCGCCAGACGGTACTACAAGAAACAGGGGAAACGATATTTAAATAGTCTTATTACAGTTATTCACTATTTTCAACAATCTGTTCCGTCCTCTGGGCACTACCTTTTATAAATATTCACTTTCAAATAAAATGGACATTCAAATGATACGTAACTTTTGTAAATCGTTCCTCATTGGCTGACGTTGATGTCACACAGCACAAACAAGCCTTCACCAGATCTGTGAAACGAAATGCTGCCTAGCAAAGCAGCAGTTTCAGTGACTGAGATCTGTTGACTATTATGGACATCGTCAACTTCAGCTGATGAGTAGCGACTCTTCGATTTTAGTAAGCATTAATTACTTTATTTTAAATCACTAACTTCTTAATGTAATTAGCAAGATTTCTATTCTTTACAGTGCTATTCTGAAGATGGCCTAAGACTAAACTGGTGTTTTAAATACAATAACCACTGCAATCTAGATTGTTTTTTATCAATTTTATCTAAATTCGTGATTTCAATGTCTGTCTCAATGTAGTTGGTAGGCTCATTGAAAATAGAGACCATCAGGGCAGGACAGATAGGCAAGTGCCTAGCCCTTATGAAGGACCAAAGGCCTTCTCAATCACCGCCACGGGAAGCAGCAGAGCATATAGAAAGTCCAGAACAGTGTAAAGCGTGCAGACTGAACTCTACCTAAGAGGTACTGTCTGTACTAGATGAGATTCAGGTTTCGTTCCATAGATCCGTAATTTAGAAGATTCTCGTGGTGTGAAACAAGTCAGAAATTTAGAAATAAAAAACATAAAAGATCTGAATATAATACTCACTTCCCCGATCATTTGTCAGAAGACTGTCCAGATATGTGAATACATTTCAGTAAAGTGGAACTACTAATGTTTACAGAATTAAAATACTGTCAGAAGGAAACACATGATTTTAATAATTTTATTGTGCACAAAATATCTAACCTTGGCTGTTGTGATCAAGTGCTATTAAAACTGGAATCCAACACACATTTTTAATTTAGCTCGGCTAACAGTCACTGTTAAGATATTCAACTATAGAGCCTAGAAAAAGTCTTTCTAACTCGTTTGAACTGGGCTTTATGTAAAACCAAGTTTTCTATGGTTGTTGACAGTTTACTGAAAGTGTGTGTTCCCGAACATGAATCCCTTTTTGGAGCAAGATAAGTGATTTTAGGTTTTTACAAAGATTGTCCTTATTGCTAGTATTGATACTATGTGTTACGCTGTTGATGTGAAATAGAGATATTACTTGCATTTCATTAAGGAATAAATATACTGGGAAGCAGCAGTTAGAATACAAAGTTCCTTGAACAGGTTAATACATGGTGTTCCTCAATTTACATCACAAATGAGTGTTCTTACAGTCTCTCGCATGCTAAAAGCTTTTGTTCGGTTTGGCGAGTTACCCCGGAATATGACTTAATAGAATCAAAGTAGGGAAAGTAAGCAATTTTTTTATATGTATATCTCCTATATCTGTCATCATTATCGCTGCAAATACAGACTTGTTAAGGCGCTTTAGCAATTCTGCAGTATGTCCTTCCTATCTGAACATACTATCGAATTGTAATCCCCAAAATTTAACACTGTCAATTTCTTAAATCTGTTTGTCTTCATATGTTGTACACATGCTGGAAGAAAACGTCTTACAGGTTCTGAACTTCATATAGTGGGTCTTTTCAAAGTATACTGACAGTCAACTAGCTTTGAACCATTTATGATTGTCGGCGAAAATTTGATTAGCAGCGATTTATAAAGCTGTACTTCACTTGCCACTTATAGCAATGTTTGTATTATCTGCGAGCAAAACAAACATCTGGCAATGTAACAGACCCGAAGTGATTAATAAACAGACGGAAAAGCAACGGACCCAAAATGGAACCTTGAGGAAACAACAGAAAAACATTGTATACAGTCATTAATGTGGGTGATCCCGTAGTGGTCAAGAGATTTTTTTTGGTCATCAGTCTACTGACTGGTTTGATGAGGCCCGCCACGAATTCCTTTCCTGTGCTAACCTCTTCATCTCAGAGTAGCACTTGCAACCTATGTCCTCAATTATTTGCTTGACTTATTCCAATCTCTGTCTTCCTCTACAGTTTTTGCCCTCTACAGCTCTCTCTAGTATCATGGAAGTCATTCCCTCATGTCTTAGCAGATGTCCTATCATCCTGTTCCTTCTCCTTATCAGTGTTTTCCACATATGCCTTTCCTCTCCGATTCTGCATAGAACCTCCTCATTCCTTACCTTATCAGTCCACCTAATTTTCAACATTCGTATATAGCACCACATCTCAAATGCTTCATTTCTCTTCTCTCCCGGTTTTCCCACAGTCCATGTTTCACTACCATACAATGCTGTACTCCAGACGTACATCCTCAGAAATTTCTTCCTCAAATTAAGCCGACATTTGATATTAGTAGACTTCTCTTGACCAGAAATGCCTTTTTGCCATAGCGAGTCTGCTTTTGATGTCCTCCTTGCTCCGTCCGTCATTGATTATTTTACTGCCTAGGTAGCAGAATTCCGTAACTTCATTGACTTCGTGACCATCAATCCTGATGTTAAGTTTCTCGCTGTTTTCATTTCTACTACTTCTCATTACCTTCGTCTTTCTGCGATTTACTCTCAAACCATACTGTGTACTCATTAGACTGTTCATTCCGTTCAGCAGATCATTTAATTCTTCTTTACTTTCACTCAGGATAGCAATGTCATCAGCGAATCGAATCATTGATATCCTTTCACCTTGTATTTTAATTCCACTCCTGAACCGTTCTTTTATTTCCATCGTTGCTCCCTCGATGTACAGACAAGAGTAGGGGCGAAAGGCTACAGCCTTGTCTTACTCCCTTCTTAATACGAGCACTTCGTTCTTGATCGTCCACTCTTACTATTCCCTCTTGGTTGTTGTACATATTGTATATGACCCATCTCTCCCTATAGCTTACTCCTACTTTTTTCAGAATCTTGAACAGCTTGCACCATTTTATATTGTCGAACGCTTTTTCCAGGTCGACAAATCCTATGAACGTGTCTGGATTTTTCTTTAGCCTTGCTTCCATTATTAGCCGTAACGTCAGAATTGCCTCTCTCGTGACTTTACTTTTCCTAAAGCCAAACTGATCGTCACCTACCGCATTCTCAATTTTCTTTTCCATTCTTCTGTATATTATTCTGGTAAGCAGCTTCGATGCATGAGCTGTTAAGCTGATTGTGCGATAATTCTAGCACTTGTCAGCTCTAGCCGTCTTCGGAATTGTGTGGATGATGCTTTTCCGAAAGTCAGATGGTATGTCGCCAGACTCATATATTCTACACACCAACGTAAATAGTCGTTTTGTTGGCACTTCCCCTAATGATTTTAGAAATTCTGATGGAATGTTATCTATCTCTTCTGCCTTATTTGACCGTAAGTCCTCCAAAGCTCTTTTAAATTCCGATTCTAATACTGGATCGACTCCTGTTTGTTCTTCTTTCACATCAGACAAACCTGCACCCTCATAGAGGCTTTCAATGTATTTTTTCCACCTATCTGCTCTCTCCTCTGCATTTAACAGTGGAATTCCCGTTGCACTCTTAATGTTACCACCTTTGCTTTTAATGTCACCAAAGGTTGTTTTGACTTTACTGTATGCTGAGTCTGTCCTTTCGACAATCGTATCTTTTTCGATGTCTTCACATTTTTCCTGCAGCCATTTCGTCTTAGCTTCCTGCACTTCCTATTTATTTCATTCCTCACCGACTTGTATTTCTGTATTCCTGATTTTCCCGGAACATGTTTGTACTTCCTCTTTTCATCAATCAACTGAAGTATTTCTTCTGTTACTCATGTTTTCTTCGCAGCTACCTACGTTTTCCTTCCCAACTTCTGTGATGGCCCTTTTTAGAGATGTCCATTCCTCTTCAACTGTACTGCCTACTGAGCTATTCCTTATTGCTGTATCTATAGAGTCAGAGAACTGCAAACGTATCTCGTCATTCCTTAGAACTTCCGTATTCCAGTTCTTTGCGCATTGATTCTTCCTGACTAATGTCTTGAACTTCAGCCTACTCTTCATCACTACTATATTGTGATCTGAGTCTATATCTGCTCCTGGGTACGCCTTACAATCCAGTATCTGATTTCGGAATCTCTGTCTGACTATGATGTAATCTAATTGAAATCTTCCCGTATCTCCCGGCCTTTTCCAAGTATACCTCGTCCTCTTGTGATTCTTGAACAGGGTATTCGCTATTACTAGCTGAAACTTGTTACAGAACTCAATTAGTCTTTCTCCTCTTTCATTCCTTGTCCCAAGCCCATATTCTCCTGTAACCTTTTCTTCTACTCCTTCCCCTACAATTGCATTCCAGTCGCCCATGACTATTAAATTTTCGTCCCCCTTTACATACTGCATTACCCTTTCAATATCCTCATACACTTTCTCTATCTGTTCATCTTTAGCTTGCGAGTTGTCGGCATGTATACCTGAGCTATCGTTGTCGGTGTTGGTCTGCTGTCGATTCTGATTAGAACAACCCGGTCACTGAACTGTTCACAGTAACAGACCCTCTGCCCCCCTTCCTATTCATAACGAATCCTACACCTGTTATACCACTTTCTGCTGCTGTTGATATTACCCGATACTCATCTGACCAGAAATCCTTGCCTTCCTTCCACTTCACTTCATTGACCCCTACTATATCTAGATTGAGCCTTTGCATTTCCCTTTTCAGATTTTCTAGTTTCCCTACCACGTTCAAGCTTCTTACATTCCACGCCCCGACTCATAGAACATTATCCTTTCGTTGATTATTTTTCTCATGGTAACCTCCCCCTTGGCAGTCCCCTCCCGGAGATCTGAATGGGGGACTATTCTGGAATCTTTTGCCAATGGAGAGATCATCATGACACTTCTTCAACTACAGGCCACATGTCCTGTGGATACACGTTACGTGTCTTTAATGCAGTGGTTTCCATTGCCTTCTGCATCCTCATGTCGTTGATCATTGCTGATTCTTCCACCTTTAGGGGAAATTTCCCACCCCTAGGACAAGAGAGTGCCCTGAACCTCTATCCGCTCCTCCGCCCTCTTTGACAAGGCCGTTGGCAGAATGAGGCTGACTTCTTATGCCGGAAGTCTTCAGCTGCCAATGCTGACTATTTATCAAAATTTAGGTAGTGGGGGGGAACGAACCCGGAACAGAAGACGTTTTGATTGTGAATCAAAGACGCTACCCCTAGACTACGGGTATATCATGAGATACGCTGCACGAATACAATGTGTCTGAGTAATTTTATGATGCCCTGCCCTCTGCAAGAAGCCTGTATTCTGGGAGCACTGGACCCAAAGTGATACAACGATCTTCGATGTGGGGAGAGAAGTGAAACTATCAGGCTGTTTTGTGTCTAACAACGAGGGGCCTGCATCCATAAGGCTTTTTGTTGACTCTGTTAAGAAATAATAAGATCAGATACTATTAGGTTACATGAGTAATGTGCAGCCTGGGTGGAAAGAAATCTGTGTATGTATGTGGAGAACAGTTTGCTAAAATACGCATTAGGACAAATGGTGGAAGTCAAGAGCTGTTTGTTTATTGGACTCCAGCACTAAAAACTGGTGATACTGGTAAATTTTGTTTAAACTGAGTACCGAAAGGTGACTACTGCCTTATTTAACTTACCTGATTGGTCGGCACTCAGAAGAATCATTGCCATTGTTGTGCAAATTCATGCACAAAGAAACAATTCAGCTTCTTGGTGTGAATTTTATTTCCACGTGAGACTTGCCTTTAGACGCTTCAGCAGAGAGGGAACTTCGATTCCCTGGTCTGAGCGAGAGCTGCCTTCGGTACAGGCCAGATGAATTAGAATTTTCAGCTACCACAGCAGGCACCAAGTGACACTAAGTATGGTCAGCAACTGCAGTCTCCCAAACCATGTGAAGGATGTGTGCGGACTTTTCGGATTCACTTTAGTGCTTTTTCGTTTCTAATTCTAATATATTTATTAGCAATGTAAAACAGAACATACGCTCAGTCGAGGTAGCGAGTGCATGCACGATTATTTCTGTAGCTCTTTCTTTCCTCCTCCTACAAACATTTGGCAATCACTCTGCGACTCCTGCGCATTTAATCATGCCCCCCGATGTAATGCGATTTAAATGTATTCATCTCAAGTTCATTACGTGACTTTTCCAAGGTGTTACTACTTTAATTCCGTTGAGAACATGAACTATTACTCAACGAACGTAACGATTTTTCATATCGTTGCGTGATTTTATTTAACTAGAAGTCCTCAGCGAGTTATAATAAATAGTTCTGTGGTGATCATTGTTTGAATCAATAGTTCGATGAAACTCCCTATTTTATCATCTTGTGACTTACAGCATCCATGTTTCACTATGATAGAGCTGCCACAGTTTAGCAAATTGAATTTATTAGGATGTCTATTATCTGTAATTAATTTCACTTGATTCTATGGGAGCTAGCAGATTAACGGTAAGATCACACAGCACATTCGGGTACATTCAGTTCTATATGTAAATACCGTCAACAAATTATGTCAGTAATACAGTTAATAATAAAGAATTAATATATTAAAACGTTATGTTTGACACGGCAGTTTCTGCTTAAACAGCGAAACTGTAGTAAGGGGTAAATTTTTTGCTTTCACATTTTAGAGACGGTTGTCAGAGGGAAGTTACCTAAAGATGTGAAAGAATGTGCAAGGTTTGTGGCAAGTGATTTCATTCTGAAACATTGGATGAACAAAGTCGAGTACTCGGGAGTCGTGGGCTACTATCCCTTTTCGCCCCATCCTCTCCCTTTGATAGGCAGGTGGTTGTTACGTCCACAGCGATGATTTCCAGATACGGGGTCAGCGGCAACCATGAGTAAATGTTTTGTGAATGACCACTTGGGTGCTCTTCTAAGTAATTTATTTAACAATCGGTTTCGTAACTAAGAATCCGTATCATCTAGATACGTATGTTAAATGACGACATTAAAGTGGTGTCGTGGAAGATACTGAACATTTTTCGCCAATGAATAAATGACACTGATTGCAATTCGTCAAGAAATCAGAAAGAATGGGTTCACAATTCCTGAAACATACCGTGGATACGGGAAGGAAGGAAGTAGGCCGCACGTAATCAGGTAACCATCAGATCGAGGGACACAGTCCACCAAAAGTGTCATTACTACAGCAGACCACCATGCGCGGAGATGCAGGTGAGAGAGTGCCCAGTCAAGTAAGTGGTAGGTGACCAAGTTTGGTTAAAATCGGCCAGGTGGTTGACGAGGAGATGTGGAACAAACGTACATACATACATACAGACAGACATTTTTATAATATGTATGGGTGTAAAAAAATACCTTTTAAGTTACCGATACTGCGAAGAAAACACTACTTACAAGGGGAAGGCCTCAGACACGGCCAACCGATTCGGCTCAGATTTGGCAGGTCGCTTGAGTACAACCTAAAACGGAGGGTCAACACCCCCGCGTTTTTAAGAAAATCACCCCTAAAAGTTATGACGAGCGGGATCGACACATTATTGTAAATAGAGCATTTTTCATCATGAGATATGGGGTCTTAAAACGTATAGTTTTCCATAAATCGAAGTAAGAAACTTTTACAACTGCCGCGTCTGTACCCACATGGTTAACGCCTGTCGCCGACAGCACCGATAGCGCAACGGCCAAGGCAACTGGCTGCGAATCTCGAAGAAACGTAGTGGATGTTATTCATTTGGTTTGTATTTTTCCATATCTCAATTGATTTGGATAGGAGGGCTAATATGGTAAATAAAACAACAAGGAATGATAACAAGGTATGCAAATAAATTTTTCAAACCTCTAGGGATAGCAAACAACTAAAATGTTACTCCAGGTCACTTTACAAAGGCTCTTCCGGTCACTGTTACGTGTCCTCACTTTTCTTCGAACAACTAGATGGATGGTACTTGTCATATAAACATTCGAAACAAATATACTCACGGCACCAAGAGCATCTAATGGATGCGATCTTTCGACAGCTACACTGTTCCTTCCCTATGATATGACGAATAGGCAACAGGGACAACGTAACTCTCCCCGCGTGCATTCTATCCCGTGTCTCGCTGTAAACAAGCGTCGCACGGTTGGGTATCTGTGATCCCTCGCGAGGAAGTCGCAGTATTTTTACTCGGAGATGTTTTCATGTGGCAAGGCTTAAAAGTTTAATACCTTACTAACTCACGGCGTTTGGGAAATTAGTTTGCCTACCTTAGTGATGTTTAAAATAAATAGGCAATCAACTGTAATAAATCTTAAAAATCACACAGAAGTCAAGTTAAAGGAATTCATTTAAAATAAAAGCTATAGAATGCATGGACCCACACATCAGCGTGTGAGCCCTCCAGCCCCTTGCCTAGTATCGTACAGAAAGGACACGCTCTCTAGGCAGCGCTCTCAAGCTCCCCTTCCCAGTTATCCGTTGCGCAATTTTGATTCAGGGCTTGACATCAACTTTCATCTGGCGTCCCTAGGCAAGTTTATCACAATGATAAACTGAAGATGTGCTAACCGCGAGAAACGCAACAGAGACTGTTTTCTGTTTGTGTAACATTGAACCACTGTTGCTGCATCATGCCAAAATGGTGTGAAGTAATGTTTTCGAACCGTAAGTGATTGTTTTGTGGGCCCCACACCACGCCGCCAAGTGCTGTACTTAATATGACAATGACGAATGCAATCTGGCGACGTTCATCGCGACGTTACGCGCAAAACCGAGATTCGCCTGAGAAAGATGATACTACGGCAACTCTGTTTCCAGTGTTAGGCACTACTTTCCGCGCGCCCCTCTCTACCATCCGTTGAAGGGAATAACCGTCGCCGTGCTAACCGACCACTGTGCACCACTCCACGTCGCAATGTCCATGTAGGTTCTTGTCTTGCTACAAGCTACCACGTTTCCTGATTCAAGATACGTTACGTGGCTGTATAGCCCTGACAATCGATCATGGAAGGGGAAGGCGGGGCGAGACAGGGAGGTGGGGTAAGACGGAGAAGGGCTATAAGCTACAGTTAAGAGTGCTGCCATCTGTGGGTAGCTACGTCAACATCATCAATACACAGGTCCCGGTGTGTTGACATTGCTGAACCTTAGTTTCGCGGCGGTTTCTGTGAGCTTTTCAAGGTACGTACAATTGTTATACTGATTTGCAATGTTTTACACCTTTCGAGGTCATACAACATGTGTTTCGTGAACATTTGTCCAGACTGTATATATAGCACTGAATAGTACGTCCTATTAAGAGTAAACTGCTGCGTCAGTAGTCAATGTTCACTAAATAGTGTTCATGTAGGCGTAATATAACCTGACAGCATGGTAGGGGGAAGACGGGGTGCGGCAAGATGGGGAGCTTCCCCGCCTTGCCCCCACTATTTGTCCAACCATTACGTTCTTATCGTCTCATGTGTTCACCGCGCTGCGGATTTTGAACACGTACATTATACATTGAATACAACTGTAAATAGAATGGTATCCGTTATTCCAACACTTTCCTAATTAATACCAAATTATGCCTTAGGCTGTATGGTGAATCAAAATACATAAAATGTGCAATGTCAGTATTCTTGCCGTGCTTTAACGACTGACTATTGGAAGTATGGCATTTACTGTATAATATAGATTACCACGAGTGATCTGTCTCAATAGTACATTCCACGTGTTTTATTTCAGATGGTCCGCAAGTATCGGCGACAAACATCTAGGCAAGATTGGTCATTGGAGTCATTGGAAGGCGCTGTAAATGCTGTTACGGAAGGTCATATGGGTTCTTTCAGGGCTGCTCGACAGTTCAACGTGCCACAGAAATCTGTGTTTCAGCGTCGGGGTGCCCGCGACACTTGTGCAGGCACAGAAAGTGATAATGACGAGGCTGTCCACACTTGTGTACTATGTGAAAGTAAGAGGCCTAAATAAAACATAATACCTGATTCTACTATTCACAGAACCATGTTTCGAAACCTTATCTTCACATGATTTCGTTATTCCAGTCCTTATTTAAGCTTTAAAGAGGAATCCATGCTAGTTCCCCATCTTACCCCGCATATAGGGCAAGACGGGGAATTGGTAGTTTATGTTTCAAATCGAGATATTTCTAACTAAATGTAACAAGTCTGCAGGTTTCTTTGCATGCTTTTGTAATTCAATGGTTAAATAAACAAATGATAATCAAACATACTTGAATTTGTTAATTTTTGTCCCTTTTGTAAGCGTTTAAAGTTAGCTTCCCCATCTTGCCCCACCTTCCCCTATATCTGTATCCTCTCGGGCGGTAGTCTCGTGGAGCCATTGAGGCGCTCCTGAACTCATCGATTTCATACTCATATGGCAGTCGGGACATCCTGACCAAGACATCGTGCAATGATATACTATCGATAGGCTCCGTTCCTGCTCCTTTGGAAACACGACACGTATTTGTACTCTTTTTTTTCTTACACACGCCATAATGTGACCTTCTCCGAAACCTTCAACGTTCAAAAGAAATTTCTGAACGAGAAACTTCTGCGTACTCTATCCATACATAGGGTCTGTAGGTAGCATTTATTTCGCCTCGGAGAGTGGTTTGGAAAATCTGGTTAAAAAAAAAAAGTAACAGGAAAAGTTTGTTTCGTTAACAATTGATCTTACTCATACAATGTTGGCTTTCACGGCCACTGTTGTCTTCAGTTGAAACTTCCGGGCTGAGACACGGTGGTCGATGTATAAAATTTCCACCTAACGTTTCGTCTCCATCTGCGGAAGACATCTTCTGAGGTCGTCCGTCTACTGCCACTGAGGCTCTTTTTTTTTCCTTTGTAGAATTTCGATTCCCCCCGAAGGGGGCGGGCTAGCAGCAGCTTAGTACGCCGCTCTTCAGCCTACAGACTGTTTTAAAATGGTGAAGATAATAGATAATAAAAAACAGGCCATAAAATCGAAGACTTAAAGGGTAACATGTTGAAAAAAAATCGTGGAACTTAAAACATAGAACAAAGGGATGATGATGCTAATAAAAATACGTACGAAGCAGACAGGTAAAATAATAGACAGTCAATTAAAAAAACACGGCGACAGTCTGGTTTCTGTTCGCAAAGAACATAAAATTCACACCCAGCGACAGCATTGTTTCTGTTAGCAACACGGGAAAAGACGAAACAACACTGAACATGCACTGGGACACTGCACTAAAATATGACATACCACAGCCGAGAGCACGTGGGGGGAAACTACACAGATGACGGGAAGATAAAAAATGGGGGGAAGGTGATGAAAAGCGAAGGGAGGGAGGGGGGACACTGAGGCTCCAGGCACTCTCGCATTTATAGAGCGCATAGAGGGCACCACCATTCGTTACGTGATGCCAACGGTTTGCCTATCTTTGGAAGGCGTCATCATTCTCGATTAAGAGTAATCGATTGTCATTCTGCTGGCGCAACGTCGACATCTATATTTTGTCTAACTTTAAAACTTCCTCTTTACTATTAAAATTGTTATGGTGTTTGTGAATCTCTATTGGTTGTCTATACATGTGCGCATGATAATGGGATGTTCGTGCTAGAACGCTTGTCTCATTAAATTTAATTTCGTCGTTCACATCTCGAAAACATGCTCCGCTACGGCCGTTTTTTCGATGTGTCCTAAGCGATAATTTCTTTTATGTTCGGCTAAGCGGGTGTTCCAATATATACTTGTCCACAAATGCATGGCATTTTGTGTACCTCAGGTGATGCCAGGGGGTGTCTGGCGTCTTATGCAGTTCTTAAATATTCCTTAATTTTCTTGGTGGGATCCCGTACTTGGCCAGAACTTACCCGATACGGTCCGTGACGGTAAGAAAACTTTTCCAGTAGGTGACCGTTGATGCTCTCGACTTCTGGCTTCTTTTCTTCTTTGATGGAGGGCTCGATCAATTTCTTTGCTGGTATATCCGTTTTTCATGAAGGCTGACAGTAAGTGATTTAGTTCATCTTGTAAGACAGCCGGCTCGCAGATTTTGTTGGCTCTGTCCACCAAGGTTTTCATAACACCTCTTTTTTGCATAGGATGATGGTTTGATTCCTTGTGGAGGTATCGATCCGTATCAGTGTTCTTTCTATATACCATGTGGTCCAGCGTCCCACCCACCCGTTTAATTATTGACGCATCCAGGAAATTGCGTTGACCTTTGCTCTCTTTGTCCATCGTAAACTGTATCTTCGTGTTAATACTGTTCAGGTGCACCAAGAACACATCCAACTCTTCTTCACCACGAGTCCACACTACAAATGTGTCATCAACATGTACCATTTAGCTGACGTTTTACTGTCAGTCTGCAGCGCTCGCTGTTCGAAGATCTCCGTAAATAAATTGGCAACAGCTGGGCTGAGAGGGCTTCCCATCGACACCCCTTCGATATGTTCGTAAAACTCGTTGTTGTACTGGAAACAAGTTGTCGTCAGGCAGTGTTTAAATAAAGCCACTATGTTTGTCGCGAACACAGGGTGTTACAAAAAGGTACGGCCAAACTTTCAGGAAGTATTTCTCACACACAAATAAAGAAAAGATGTTATGTAGACATGTGTCCGGAATCGATTAATTTCCATGTTAGAGCTCATTTTAGTTTCGTCAGTATGTACTGTACTTCCTCGATTCACCGCCAGTTGGCCCAATTGAAGGAAGGTAATGTTGACTTCGGTGCTTGTGTCGACATGCGACTCATTGCTCTATAGTACTAGCATCAAGCACATCAGTGCGTAGCATCAACAGGTTAGTGTTCATCACCAACGTGGTTTTGCAGTCAGTGCAATGTTTACAAATGCGGAGTTGGCAGATGCCCATTTGATGTATGGATTAGCACGGGGCAATAGCCGTGGCACGGTACGTTTGTATCGAGACAGATTTCCAGAACGCAGGTGTCCCGACAGGAAGACGTTCGAAGCAACTGATCGGGATCTTAGGGAGCACGGAACATTCCAGCCTATGACTCGCGACTGGGGAAGACATAGAACAACGAGGACACCTGCAATGGACGAGGCAATTCTTCGTGCAGTTGACGATAACCCTAATGTCAGCGTTAGAGAAGTTGCTGCTGTACAAGGTAACGTTGACCACGTCACTGTGTGGAGAGCGCTACGGGAGAACCAGTTGTTTCCGTACCATGTACAGCGTGTGCAGGCACTATCAGCAGCTGATTGGCCTCCAAGGGTACACTTCCGCGAATGGTTCATCCAACAATGTGTCAATCCTCATTTCAGTACAAATGTTCTCTTTACGGATGAGGCTTCATTCCAACGTGATAAAATTGTAAATTTTCACAATCAACATGTGTGGGCTGACGAGAATCCGCACGCAATTGTGCAATCATGTCATCAACACAGATTTTCTGTGAACGTTTGGGCAGGCATTGTTGGTGATGTCTTGATTGGGCCCCATGTTCTTCCACCTACGCTCAATAGAGCACGTTATCATGATTTTATACGGGATTCTCTACCTTTGTTGCTAGAACATGTGCCTTTACAAGTACGACACAACATGTGGTTCATGCACGATGGAGCTCCTGCACATTTCAGTCGAAGTCTTCGTACGTTTCTCAACAACAGCTTCGGTGACCGATGGATTGGTAGAGGCGGACCAATTCCATGGCCTCCACGCTCTCCTCACCTCAACCCTCTTGACTTTCATTTATGGGGGCATTTGAAAGCTCTTGTCTACGCAACCCCGGTACCAAATGTAGAGACTTTCCGTGCTCGTATTGTGGACGGGTGTGATACAATACGCCATTCTCCAGGGCTGCATCAGCGCATCAGAGATTCCATGCGACGGAGGGTGGATGCATGTATCCTCGCTAACGGAGGAGATTTTGAACATTTCCTGTAACAAAGCGTTTGAAGTCACGCCGGTACGTTCTGTTGCTGTCTGTTCCCATTCCATGATTAATGTGATTTGAAGAGAAGTAATAAAATGAGCTCTAACATGGAAAGGAAGCGTTTCCGGACATATGTCCACATAACATATTTTCTTTCTTTGTGTGTGAGGAATGTTTCCTGAAAGAATGGCCGTACCTTTTTGTAACACCCTGTATGTCTGCGATATATGAAATCGCTTCGTTTACAGACACGGTGGTAAATAATGACACTAACTGAACTTACTTCTCGACCTAGTCTACCTTGGGGCATATACACTTGGTCTAGTGATCCACCAGCCTTGTCATAGCACGGAAAAGAGAGGCTCTGTCAAACTCTACAAAATAGTCATGATTCAAACTATTACTTCCTCATTTGATGAAAATTTTTCCCCAGCAAATCTAAGTTACAAGTCAGGCAACAGGAAGAAGTCTCCTTGGGCTAAGTTTGGGGATTCCCAAATGGAATGTCCCATGCTTCGACTGCCATTCCACGTCCAAAGATTTAATGTCCGTCGTGCGACCATAATTACGTCGGAAACCTTTTCACATGACTTACTTGAGCAGAAACGACCATTTCGCACCTTGTGTAGGCGACACTGTCACCATCTGTATATGTGCACGGGGACATGCCACGACTTTTGTCACCTTGGGAGGCAGCTATCCTTTTCAAGACCTGTTGTACCATTCTGCCAACGCTTGCAAGAGACAGAGTCACTTGAGAAGAGAGCTGTTGATGGTGGGACACCACGCGATGTACGAACGCCTGAGGTTGGAGGACGGGTTGTTTGCACTGTGGATAGAACTCCATCAACTAGTACAGAAGGAAATGGAGAAGAGAAGGCGGTCTGCAAGATTCAACCTGAAAATCATTTTTACACATACCACCCTGAACGGGAGTTACGATTAGAAGAGGCAGGCTGTCAGCCAAGTACAATGTTCTGTCGACGTATGTCAGGGCAGTGAGCTGTGTTTCTGTAGTCCTTAGTATGTATCTTATTCTTATGAGGCTAGCTCTTCACCTCTTGGCACTTTCTTAGATTATAAGAATCGCGTCTAGGTTCATGAAAACCCACATGAGGTGTGGCAAGACATACAACAGACGGCCAGCCTCATCATGTGTGGTGGAATTGTTACGACACAGAGTAATAGGGGTTCCAAGTTATAAAATTTGTAACGGAGTGCAGCCACTTTGACGTAAGATAGGCTGGTTACGCCACGATTAGCGGCGGACCGGGGCAGCACAGTCTGCAACTCTGCAGTAGCTGAGTGAGAGAGAGAGCACACGCAGCGCGAAAACAGAAGGATAGCGACTAAGCAAAATAACACGCGCGCTCGTTAGGACGGTGGGATGCCGTAAGAGACAATAGACCCGGCTAGGGGAAACATAAACCAATTTAGGTAGCTGCTACGAGGGAATTAAAGCAAGGGTAGCAGAATGAGGAGGCCGCATACGGTCATCACTAGTCATGGAACTACGCTATTGAGCCGCAGCTCCGAGTAGGGGAGAACGTTTCGGGTCAGTGGGAACGATTGAGTCCGTTCCGTGACCATGTTGCTTTAACAAGTCTTGTCTCAGACCAACGCAGTAAAAGCCAGCTGTAGAGTGCCGCAGAGCTGGACTCCACTGACGAACTTCATGCTTTATCACAACAACCGCAACTGATGGGACAGGGCCGGCCGCAGTGGCCGAGCGGTTGTAGGCACTTCAGTCCGCAACCGCGTGACTTCTGCGGTCGCAGGTTCGAATCCTGCCTCAGGCATGGATGTGTGTGATGTCCTTAGGTTATTTAGGATTAAGTAGTTCTAAGTTTTATGGGACTGATGACCTCAGATGCTGAGTCCTATAGTGCTCAGAGCCATTTTTGATGGGACAGGTGATGAGATTGCAACAGCCGTGCCATACCAGGTGCTCTACTCTCTGAGTGTGGGACGGAAGACGATGACCAGGGTTCCTGGCGGACCACCGTTCAGTCCGCCTAAGCGCATCTGGGCGCCTACCAGGTCGGCAGAAGTGGTTTAAACGCCTGCCGCCTATACCATACTGTAGATGGGGTGGTCCAGGGAAGAAGAACTATCCATGCTGTACCAGGCTGGACTAAGCATCCGTATCGACGCAAGAGGAACGACCTCTCGCCAGGAGGCAGGCGCAAAGACTGGCGCAGCGTCTGAGAGTCTGTCCGTGACCGGGGCAGCAGGCACCAGTGCACCACCCTTTGTAAAAGTTGTCACAATAAACGGGACCATCCGACCGCCGTGTCATCCTCATGAGAGGATGCGGATAGGAGGGGCGTGGGGTCAGCACACCGCTCACCCGGTCGTTATGATGGTATTCTTAACCGAACCCGATACTATTCGGTCGAGTAGCTCCTCAATTGGCATCACGAGCTGAGTGCACCCCGAAAAACGGCAACAGCGCGTGGCGGCTGGATGGTCACGCATCCAAGTGCCGGCCACGCCCAACAGCGCTTAACTTCGGTGATCTCACGGGAACCGGTGTATCCACTGCGGCAAGGCCGTTGCCCTCTGTCACAATAAACGATCCACAGAACAGTCATGTTTCCTTAGCGCCACGACGATTTCTCACATGGTGCAGAGGCGTCATCTGCTCGGCCCCTCTGTAGAATCATTCATGGTCATCTCAATGGCTCCTGCTACTCTCTACAACGTCCCGTTGGAAAAAAAGTAACTTCGCCAGACAAAAAAAAAAAAAAAAAAAAAACAGTCACTACAGTGCACGCGCACAAATGAATCGTTAAGCCTTTACAGACGGCCCAGCAATCGAATCGTGTGCTCAGTCGCGAACAGTGCCTTTACGTGAGCAACAGGCAGCAGTGTTTCCAGGGGCCATTGCCAGTAATTGTTGGTACAGGTAAGGACGCGACAGAGTGGCAAAAGTGGGCAATCGCGTTTGGCCGTGCCCATGATCATACAATGTATGACGTTGCTGGATTTTTTATGTTTCTCGGCGGACTGTTGAAACTGTGGAACACGTGTAGCCTTCAAACACGAAGTCACAATTGTTGTTGGGAATAGATCCTCACTGAGAGGGACAGGTGAAGCGTTTTATCGCTTCTGAGACAAAGCCGCTTCCAAATCCGACAGGAATGGTTTCGGACAGTGGATGAAGGTCCATCCGAACCTGTTAGCGAGTGAACACTGCGGCGGGAACTGCAAACAATGAACATTTTGAGTCGGTCACATCGCAAAGGGTCCACTGCTCACTATAGTTGCTCGTCTTCAGTTACCTAGAAACATCGAAGATAGACAGAAGCTGCATGGCGTCACGGTCTTACATATACAGGGTGAAAAGTATTTAAACCGACAAACTCTCGGGGGTTGTAGAGGACATCAAAACAAATATTTTTCCCTAATGTCACTTTTTCCTATCAGGAGTATTTAAACCAGTAGAGGAAGATTTCTCTGGAGACAAATTAATTAAACCAACAAACACATTCCGTATTTTTTTATGACCGAGAGACAACATATTAACACAATTACAGTAGATTTTCAAAAATGCTTCGGGCCAAAACCCCAGGAGTATCCTGAATCGTTCCTGCTGCTGCTACTAACGGAGCAACCAGATTCTCTTCTGATGCAACAGGAGTTGCGTAAACAAGGTTGTGCATCTCTTCCCACACAAGAAAGTCCAGAGGGGACATAACTGGGGATCGAGCAGGTCTTGGTACAGGACCACCTCTGTCAATCCACGTTTTTGGGAACTGTCGGTCCAGGAATCGACGCACACGACGACTGAAATGTGCCGGCGCCCCGTCATGTTGGAACCACATGCGTTGTCTTGCAGGGAGCGGGACGTCTTCCAGCAATTCTGGCAATGCTCTGGCGAGAAAATGGTAATAGTACCTGCCATTTAATGGGCTAGGTAGCCGATACGGCCCAATTAAACAGTCCCCAACAACACCGACCCACACATTAACGAAGGACCGCACTTGCTGAGCGCTAGTAACTGTGGCATGAGGATTATCCTCACTCCAAACATGCGAATTGTGCATGTTGAAGACTCCATCACGCGCGAACGTTGCTTCATCCGTAAACAACACAGAGGATGGAAATGTAGGATACATTTCACACTGTTCCAGGTATCACTGCTAAAACTGTGCTCTGGGCGAATAATCAACTTATTCCAGGTTGTTGACACGCTGTAAGTGAAATGGACGTAACAATTGCTCTCGAAGGACTGTTCTTACATTCGTCCGATTCGTCCCCATGTTACGTGCAATTGCACGAGTGCTGATTGAAGGATCCCGCTCCACAGGCTGCAAGATAGCTTCCTCAGATTACAGCGCTCTTACCGTGCGATGGCGTCCCTGTCTAGGTAATCTGCTAAATGACCCGGTCTCATGCAGACGTTGGTGCACAGCATCAAAGGTCGTATGATGCGGCCTACGGCGCTTAGGATATTGTTGTTGATAAACATGCTGTGCAGGTCGTCCGTTGTGGTGCGCTACGTAGTACGCACCAACCATATCAGTGTACTCACTGCAGGTGTATCGCTCCATTAGTAAACAGAGACAATGTACTACTACACTGGTGGACAGCAGTTGCCTACAACTGAAGATCGTAATACGGCCTCTAGCAACTGAAGAGCGTAATACGGTGTGCACCGGTTTGAATAATCCTCATAGGAAAAAAAGACTTTAGGGAAAAATATTTCTTTTGATGTCCCGTACAACCTCCCAGAGTTTGTCGGTTTAAATACTTTTCGCCCTGTATTCAAATGACGCGCGTCGTCGAATGCGCTAAAGGTCAAAAGATGCATTTCATCGTGAATGTATGAGTAGCGTCCTGCAGTCGGTAGGGAATAACTAACAGTCAAGTATGAACACACTTTATTATAATTTAAAAAACGCCATCCTGGCGTGCACTAATTTTCAAACGCAAGAACAACAAGAAAACCCCCCAGTTTTTGTGGCGACAAAAGCAGGTAACTAACAAAAAGAGTGAAAGAAAATTATGACCAAAATCTACTTTAATCATTGCAAGATACAACGTTGTAACTCAATGCTACGACGAGTGTATACGATGCTAGAGACGGCGTAAGTACTGGCCGGAGCTGTTCCTAGCGGCAGGTAAACATTGCCAAACAGATTTTTTTCTTTATATTTTCTTTATTTGGTTTTGATTTCTCCCGAAGGAGGCGGGCTGGCAGCCGCTAGAGTATGCAGCTCTTCAGCCTACAGAATTTGTTTTAAGAACATGAAGATAATAAATGATAAAAAGAGGTGATAAAATCGGAGACTTAAATGGTAACATGGCGGAAAATCGTGGAACTTAAAACATAGAACAAAGGGATGATGATGGTAATAATATACATATGAAGCAGGCAGGTAAAATAATAGACAGACAATTAAAAAACACGGCCACAGTCTGGTTTCTGTTCGCAAGAGACATAAGATTCACACCCAGCGATAGCATGATTTCTATTCGCAACACTTTGGAAAGATGAACAACACTGAACATTCACTTGAACACCGCACTAAAAAGTTGGCAAATATGACATACCACAGCAAATATGACATACACACACGGGGGGGGGGGGGGGGGGGAATCTGGACAGATGATAGGAAAGAAAAAGGGGGGGAGGAGAAGAAAAACCAAGGGTAGGGGAAAGGGGGAAAGTAGCCGATGGAGGACGATGACCCATAATAAGGGGGTGGGGGGCGATCTCACTGCCCGGGCGTACTTGTAAGGCAGAGTCGGCGGGATGCTACATGAGTCATATGAGTTCTCTTTGGTGGAACACTGTCGTATGTTGTCTATCGAAGTAGTTCCGTGTTTATACGGAAATTCTGTTGTTGTTTACCTCCCCTGGCGATGTTTCACTGTGTGTTCTTGAAGGAATGTCGGCAGCCCATCTAGCCTGTCTGTTGTGTGGGCACTCTATCTGATAAGGGGCCGTTACGACAGTATGCATGGTCAGGTTCACGCCAGAAGTGGGCTTTTAATGGTTTGGGACTGTTTCTCTGCACAATCAGATGGCCACTAAAATGAACCAGATCAACCAACATGTTTATTTACAGATTCTTACCAGGAGCTGCCTTTTATTCAACATGATCATGGTATGATACCACTAATTACTGAGACGATGACAGAAAATTTCATCGTACTGGAAGAATTTGTGACTTTTTTTTTGATCACTCCCCAATTATATTACATCTCGATGCGTCTACAAAATTACCTGATTAAAACCCCATAGAAAATATGCGTAACACGTTGGAACAGCGGGTAAAACGTCATCACTATCACCGCAATTTGGTGGATTTGCGCCATCAAATCCTCGGCGAGTCACAATCTGGATGCGGCGTATCGGAACAACCTTGTAGACTCACGTCCTAATCCGGGAGGGTTATAAGCCCAAGGGCGGAATCACGCGGTATTAAATACTCCGTGTAATGATTTCTCTACGGGTGACTAATTTTTAGTCTGGTGACCTTATCTCCTCTATTTCAGACATGACTCGCTTCGCTTACATGGTGATGAATCTGTAGACGTCATCCAACGAATGTAGTGTATTCGCAATGGTGCTCTATGCGTATATTTCGCCAGTATCTTGATAGCTATTTCCCGAACAAGTGCATTTGTCAAGGGGGATCCATTGCAGGACCTGACCGATCACTTGAATCAAACGCTTTTTTTTTCCTCTGTGGCCTCTAAAACCCTTGCTGTTCACAACTCCCGTGCTTAATGTCGATGTTCTAAGGGACCATTCCCAAATGGTTTGGACCAAAAACGGAAGACATCAGAAGTATTCCACAACATCCATCAAAGCGTGGAGCGCCTAATCAGGGCTTGTGTGGAAGCAGGTCGACACTTCGAACAACTTTCTGCAAATTAAAACGTGTTTGGTAAAGGTATCATTTCTGTGCCATGAATAATAAATCCTTTCATTTGTTTAAACGGTTTTAGTGAAAATACAGGATGGGGCATATAAAAGTGGCCTGGGCAGGTGCATACGATTGGATGTCGGTGAACGCTGTAAAGGACAAGGAGTTATTGTTAGGAAATATGGAGTGAAATTGTGATTTAGTGTATTTCAAAAATGGGTCTGATCACTGTTGGACTTAACTGCTGAGGTCATCAGTCCCCTAGAACTTAGAACTACTTAAACCTAACTAACCTAAGGACGTCACACACATCCATGCCCGAGGCAGGATTCGAACCTGCGACCGTAGCGGTTGCGCGATTCCAGACTGTAGCGCCTAGAACCGCTCGGCCACATCGGCCGGCAGTGTGTTTCAGTGCGCGATGCGCCGGTCTCACTGCAGACGGCGGACGAAGGCTGTCCGGCGCGTTATGCAGGTGACACAGTTTTGCAACGAGCTTCGGTGTGTGTGTACTTGCGCGGCAGCCATCAACAGCCAGAGCGAAGCATTAGCAGAATTACGCAGGCGCGGGCCGCGTGTGGTGCGGTTGCGTTAGCCAACTCGTCGAGAGCGTTCTAATAAACACGGCGCCTCGTAACCGGCGAATTCAGCAGCGGTCTGCACTATTTAAGGGCATCAGAGGTGGGCATCAGCATCGTTTCGAGCGATTGGGAGTTCGGTTGCTGTTACGTCATCCTCATTAGTGACGCAGTCCCCGAGTACCGGCCGGCGTAGGGCGTTGCCCGCTGCTGCACCAGCGGCTCCCGGCGTCGTCACGAGCCGACATGTCTGCAGGAGGCGAGCTGGGCCGGGCCTCGTGCTGCTAACCTCCTACCGCCTGCGCAGCCGTGACCGAGCACGGCGTCGCGCTCCACAGGCTGCGTGCGTCATGTCGCCACCACAACGTGAGCGGTGGGGCTCAGCTACCGGAAAATGTAGTGGATGAACCAACAATAAAGAGGAAGATTGCTAAAAAGAGCCACCTTCTTCTACCCAGCCACGCCCTACAACCCCATCTATGTCACCCGCTCCGGTCACCCTATTACAATGCATAGAACACCACCCCGCAACGCGCACACCATGTGTATTCGCATCAGTGCGCAGCGCTGGCTGTCTTAGTGTGAGTGGAGTAGTGCAAAGGGGACGATCGTACACGCAGTGCAGCAACTGTGGAAAGTCACGTGACAACAAAGTCGTGAAAACGGTGCGGTCAGTTGTTTTTTGAGAAGTTTAATCGTGTCAAAGTGCAACCAGAGAGTGCCATGCAACGGTTACTTCGAAAATGGCGTCGGAACGGATTTGTTTTTAACAAGTCGAAAAACATACGAAACGTACCTGCACACCAGAAGATATGGCTGCAATTCACCTGAAAATGCTTCAGAATCCTATCAAACCAACCCGACGCCTCTCGCGATAGACCGGCATATCACGTCGATCAAGCAGGCGAATACTCCACCTGGTCCCGCACGTGCATCCCTACCGAGCTTGTGTTTTTCATGCATTGAAACCAGCAGATACTCCTCACCGCCTCCAGTTTTGTGCCTGTTCACTGAGATAACAATGGATGACTTGGACATGGGTCTGTTCTTTATGTCTGATGAAACCCAGTTTCACCAGAATGGCTATGTTGACTCATAGAATCACAGGTTCTCGCAAGCAGAGGATGTGGATAACTTTCACTAAAGACCCTTCCATTATCAGAAGGTTGGGGCTTGGTGTGCAGCATCTGCAGGTCACATTGTTCAAAATGGTCAAAATGGCTCTGAGCACTATGGGACTTAACATCTGAGGTCACAGTCCCCTACAACTTAGAACTACTCAAACCTAACTGACCTAAGGACATCACACACATCCATGCCCGAGGCAGGATTCGAAACTGCGGTCACGTGGTTCCAGACTGGAGCGCCTAGAACAGATCGGCCACAGTACCCGGCGCCACATTGTTGGTCTCATCTTCTTTCATCGCACACTGACTTTGGCACGTTTAATTCCCAACATTCTGAAACCATTTGTGGCAATATTAAAGGATGGATCAACTGCCTGTAGTCTGTCCCCAGTAGCTGAGCAGTCTGCGCGACAGAATCTCAATCGTTAGGGCCTGGGTTCGATTCCCGGCTGGGTCGGAGATTTTCTCCGCTCAGGGACTGGGTGTTGTGTTGTCCTAATCATTTCATCCCCATTGACGAGCAAGTTGCCGAAGTGGCGTCAAACCGATAGACTTGCACCCGGCGTGTGGTCTATCCGACAGGAGGACCTAGTCACACGATATTTATTTGACTGCCTATACAACCAGTCGAACCTTGTAGCACATCTACACAATCTTCATTCCTGACAGAGTTGTTAGCAGAGGTCATTCTAGTCCTGGCCCTAGCAGGCCACCCAGGTCACCTTACCTGTCAGTGTGAGCTTAATTTGTGTGGAGAACCCTCAAGTCTAAGATATAGCGGAACCACTCTCATACTATAATTGCGTAGGCTTCCGCTGCCAGAGTCAGTCGACATAAAAGTCTTCTGGGTTTGGCACCGCGTCATAATGTCAAAACTACTACTGCTGCTATAGAAAAGCCAACGTTTCGGCCGCGATTGCAGCGGCCTTCTTCTAATTAGACCCAAAAGAAGGCCGCTGGAATCGTGGCCGAAACGTTGGCTTTTCTATAGCATCAGTAGTAGTTTTTACATTATGACGCGGTACGAAACCCTGAAAACTTTTATGTCCACTCTCATACTCTTTAAGAACTGCAGCAGAACATTTCGGATGAGACTGCATCAATTCCAGCAGCCCAGCTTCCATCCGCCTTCAGCAGATTGCTGACCAGGGCCAGAATTGCCAAGAGATGAATGGTGGTCTCCTTCAACGCCTGCTATAGTCAGCTTAGTACCGCATTTCCTTTTCTTTGTATTCTGTAACTTTTTTATTTTCGTCACCCTGTATCACTTTGCGTCTTCTTATTTCCGTGACGGTCCTACAGACGTTGTCGCATCCCACACTCTCACATATGCCCCCATCGGTTTGTGTCTTCCCATGGTTCCTCATTTTATTTTTTCCTTTCTTTTCACGGCGGCCCTTAGCCCGGTTAACAACAAAGCGTTTGTTATCTCCCTTCTTGTTCCTCCTTGAGGATGGTATTCCAAGCTCTTTTTAGGCAATCTGTCATTCGTCATCAAAAGTACATGTCCATATGAGGCGATTTGGCATTCCTCTGTTCCAAGTCTTTCATGTGTCAATTCCCTATTCGTTGTATTTCTTACGTTGCCTCACCGAAATATTCAAAGCAGTCCTCTGACATAGTCCAATTTTATGAGTATTCCTTTTTTTTTTTTTTGCAGTAAGCTCCCAGCACTCGCATCTAGAAGCTGTTACAGACTCTACAATACTTCAGTACAACATTTTCTATACTTTTCCACTTATATTGGAAGATTGCAATGGAGAGTACAACTTCTGGACTGCTGTTTTTCCAATGCTATTCGTTTCTGTATTTCCCAATTACTTGAATGCTGCATCTACTATTATGTAGCCTACATTTCCTTCTCTGCATAAGACGCTGGTTTGAAGAGCTTATAATCTATAACCAAGTTCTCGTGATCATCCCCTCCTCTGAAACAACACTGTTGTTGTTGTGGTCTTCAGGCCTGAGACTGGTTTGATGCATCTCTCCAAGCTACCCTATCTAGTGCAAGCTTCTTCATCTCCCAGTACTTACTGCAAACTACATCCTCCTGAATCTGCATTGTGTATTCATCTCTTGGTCCCCCTCTACAATTTTTACCCTCCACGTTGCCCTCCAATACTAAATTTGTGATCCCTTGATGCCTCAGAATGTGTCTACCACCCAGTCCCTTCTTCTTGTCAAGTTGTGCCACAAACTCCTCTTCTCTCCAATTCAGTTCAGTACCTCCTCATTAGTTATGTGATCTACCCATCTAATCTTCAGCATTGTTCTATAGCACCACATTTCGAAAGCTTCTATTCTCTTCTTGTCCAAACTATTTATCGTCCATGTTTCACTTTCATACATGGCTACACTCCATACAAAACTTTCAGAAACGACTTCCTGGCAAATCTACACTTGATGTTAACAAATTTCTCTTGTTCAGAAACGCTTTCCTTGCCATAGCCAGCCTACATTTTATCTCTTCTCTACTTCGACCATCATCAGTTATTTTGCTCCCCAAATAGCAAAACTCTTTACTACTTTAAGTGTTTAATTTCCTAATCTAAATCCCTCAGCATCACCCGACTTAATTCGACTACATTCCATTATCCTCGTTTTGCTTTAGTTGATGTTCATCTTATATCCCCCTTTCAAGACACTGTCCATTCCGTTCAACTGCTCTTCCAAGTCCTTTGCTGTCTTTAACAGAATAACAATGTCATCGGTGAACCTCAAAGTCTTTATTTCTTCTCCATGGATTTTAATTCCAACTCCATAATTTTCTTTTGTTTCCTTTACTGTTTGCTCAATATACAGATTGAATAACATCGGGGAGGGGCTACAACCCTGTCCCTCGACTTTTATAACTGCCATCTGGTTTCTGTACAAATTGTAAATAGCCTTTCGCTCCCTGTATTTTACCCCTGTCACCTTTAGAATTTGAAAGGGAGTATTCCAGTCAACATTGTCAAAAGCTTTCTCTATGTCTACAAATGCTAGTAACGTAGGTTTGCCTTTCATTAATCTTTCTTGTAAGATACGTCGTAAGGTCAGTATTGCCGCACCTGTTCCAATATTTCCACGCAATCCAAACTGA
Organism: Schistocerca gregaria; assembly: GCF_023897955.1. Taxonomy (NCBI): domain Eukaryota; kingdom Metazoa; phylum Arthropoda; class Insecta; order Orthoptera; family Acrididae; genus Schistocerca; species Schistocerca gregaria. The sequence goes on from NC_064928.1 coordinate 106,829,750, forward strand.
TCTTCCCCAACTTCGGTTTCCACCAGTTTTTCCATACGTCTGTAAAGAATGCGCGTTAGTATTTTGCAGCTGTGAGTTTTTAAAATGATAGTTCGTTAATTTTCACATCTGTCAGCACCTGCTTTCTTTGGGATAGGAATTATTATATTCTTCTTGAAGTCTGAGGGTATTTCGCATGTTTCATACATCTTGCCCACCAGATGGTAGAGTTTTGTCAGGACTGGCTCTCCCTAGGCCATCAGTAGTTCTAATGAAATGTTGTCTACTCCCAGGGCCTTGTTTCGACTCAGGTCTTTCAGTGCTCTGTCAAACTCTTCACGCAGCATCGTTTCCTCTATTTCATCTTCATCTACATTCTCTTCTATTTCCATTATCTTGTCCTCAAGTACATCGCTCTTGTATAGACCCTCTATATACTCCATCCAACTTTCTGCTTACCCTTATTTGCTTATAACTTGGTTTCCATCTGAGTCCTTGATATTCATACAAGTGGTTCTCTTTTCTGCAAAGATCTCTTTAATTTTCGTGTAGGCAGTATCTATCTTACCCCTATTGAGATAAGCCTCTACATCCTTACATTTGTCCTCTTGCCATCACTGCTTAACTATTTTTCACTTCCTGTTGATCTCATTTTTGAGACGTTTCTATTCCTTTTTGCCTGCTTCATTTACTGCATTTTTATATTTTCTCCTTTCATCAATTAAAATCAATATTTCTTCTGTTACCCAAGGATTTCTACTAGTCCTCGTATTTTTACCTGTACAAATCGATATTATCTCTCATCATTTCATTTTCCTTCATCTATTTTTGTTTCCGTTAACACCGACATGTCTACCTTTTACGTCTCTAACTCCTACAAAACTCTTTTTCTGCTGTATACTAGTAGTAAAGTTTGATTCCTTGGTTTTCCATTTCTCATATGGGGCTTTTGACATATGTCTCAAGTCGAATACCTGTGTTTCAGGAATGGTGAGGAGGTCGCCTATCGATTCAGCCACCGTGCTGGAGGGCGAGGCTATGTTTCGGGTTGCCACGCCCTAGGCACGCTCATTCGCCGGCTTACAAGTTATGTATGCCCAACTAGATATGGAGGAAAAACAGGGAAAGCAGAAGGAAGGGTGGGACGTTGCGGGATACACTGCGTCTGGTTCCTCTGCTACGAAAAAATATGAAGGAATTTCGAAGCCATGTTCATTTGAAGTTTTTGCGATGTTTTGATGTCAAGAATAAATCCTGATAGCTGAGTGATCAGCGTGACGTACTGCTGCCCTACGGGCCCCGGTTCGATTCCCGGCTGGGTCGGAGATTTTTTCCGCTCAGGGGCTGGGTGTTGTGCTGTCTTCATAATCATTTCATCCCTAACCGGCGCGTAGGTCAACCCAATGTGGCGTCGAATGTAATAAGACCTGCATCAAGGCGGCCGGACCTGCCCCGTAAGGGGCCTCGTGGCCAATGACGCCAACCGCTCATTTCCAATCCCCAGTGTTTCTAACAAGCGTTAGAGGACGGACTGTGGCACGCAGGCACCCAGTCAAAATGTAGCGAAAGAGAGGACGAGAGAGAGAGAGAGTGAGTGAGAGAGAGAGAGAGAGAGAGAGAGAGAGAGAGAGAGAGAGAGAGAGAGAGAGAGAGAGAGAGTAGTATGCTCATATTGTCATCTTATGTGGCAAGGAAGCTGTAGAGATTTCATTTCATTGACACGCCGTGGAAAACTTTATAGCAACACAGTATGTTGTCGGCGTCAGTGGAGAGAAAACGTGATCAGAACCTGCGCTGGTTCTGCGTAAGTGGGGTAGGTCAACCAGAGGACGTAACCTTCACACGCTGTGGAGCAACGGCAAAAATTTTGCAAGGCACCCACTAGTTGCACAGGTTTGCAACCGTGGCACATAAATCAGTGGCCTCTTATCGTGTTGGTTTGTGCCCCTCCCCTCCCCCCCCCCCCTTTCTCTCTCACTCTTTCTCAGAGCATGACCTCGCTATGTACTTACGTCTATCGGCTGAGAATGGCTTCTAGGAGACATACTTGTGACTCTCTACAGAAGATACAGAAGTTCTCAATTATTGTGACTGGCAGCGTTTTCAATTAAAACTTCTTCACTTCTTCGTGGCCTGCTCTTTAGGTTTTTCTTTTCTTTCCAGTAATCAGCCGTCGGGTTTGATGCGGCCAGCCACTAATACATCTCCTGTGCCAACTTCCTCATGTCGAAGAAACAACCTATGTCCTCTATTATGTGCTGGGCGAATTACAATCTCTGTTCCCCTCTACAGTTTTTACCCTCAATACCTCCCTCTAGTACTAATCAGTTTTGTGTCACCTTGTCCCTTCTTCTTATCAGTTTTTTCCGTGTATTCTTTTCCTTGCCGACTCTGCAGAGTACGTCCTCATACCTTACACTGTCAATCCACACAATTTTCAACGTTCTTCTGTAGTACCCCACCTCAGATACTTCGATTCTCTTCCGTTCCGGTTTTCCCACAATCTCACTAGCATACGATGCTGTTCTCCAATCGTACATTCTCAGAAATTTCTTCGCCCAATTACGGCTTATGTTTGATAACAGTAGACTTCTCCTGGCCAGAAATGCCCTTTTTGCCAGAGCTAGTCTGCTTTCTATATCTTCCTTGCAGCGTCTATCATGGGTCTCTGGTAACAGAATTCGTTAACTTCGTCTACTTTGTGATTCCCACTCCATGTCAACTTTCTCACTGTTCTCACCTCTACTACTTCTCATTACTTTCATGTTTCTTCGATTTACTCTCAATCCTTGTTCTGTGCTCCTTAGACTGTTCATTCCGTTCAAAAGATCCTGTAATTCTCCTACACTTTCACTGATGATAACAATGTTACCAGCGAATCATGTCACTAATACCTTTGCACCTACAATTTGTGTTCACGTCTTGAATCTTTCTTTTATTTCCGTCACTGATTCTTCGATGTACTGATTGAACAGTAGGGCGAAAGACCACAGACCCGTCTTACACCGTTTTCAATCTGAGCATTTCGTTCTCGGCCTTCCCGTCGGCCGGCTTGAGTGGCCGAACGGTTCTAGGCGCTACAGTCTGGAGCCACGCGACCGCTACGGTCGCAGGTTCGAATCCTGCCTCGGGCATGGATGTGGGTGATATCCTTAGATTACTCAGGTCCCATAGTGCTCAGAGCCATTTGTACCATTTATTGTTGACTCTGTAACACTTTCTTGATACCAATGCTGGGAGCTTACTGGGAAAAAATGAAAACACATAAAAATGGACTATGTCAGAGCATTGCGTAGAATATTTCGGTTAGACAACGGAAGAAATACCAGTAGGGAAACGACGCAGACTCGAGAATCAGATGGAACAGAAGAACGCCAATTCGACTCGTATGAGAATGTAGATCTGACTACCTGCACAAAATTATTTCTTACACGTTAAGTCTAGTGGTAATTATAAGGTAGAACATTTTTAACCATAGAAATAAACTGTCTGCAGCTTATTATTCGTGTGTAAATATCTGTATCAAAAATGACTCATCCACTAATAGGTGGCTTTATATCTATAATACCGGTTAACTGCTTGGTAATGTAAGTTGGTAACCACTTATAACTAAAAATACTATGGCTGACTGAAAATGCCACCACCTTGTAACTCTTCAACACCTGGCAGCGTTGTTATGCGGCAAGTACTGGCTTTTTCCGCAGCCATATATAGTGTGATTATATGTGTTAATGTTCTTGATGAATAGCAAGTAAACAAAATAAATTCTTAAGAATATTCTTTGAGTACAATATTATAAAAATGGAAGAGGAGGTAGATGAAGATTAAACGGGAGATATGATACTGCATGAAGAGTTTGACAGAGCAATGAAGGAACCTAAGTTGAAATAAGGCCCCAGGAGTAGACAACATTCCATTAGAACTACTGACAGCCTTCGGAGAGCCAGTCCTGACAAAACTCTACCATCTGGTGAGCATGATGTATGAGACAGGTGAAATCCCCTCACACTTCAAGAAGAATATAATAATTCCTATCCCAAAGTAAGCAGGTATTGACAGATGTGAAAATTACCAAACTACCAGTTTAATAAGTCACGGCTGCAGAATACTAACGCGAATTCTTTACAAACGAATAGAAAAACTAGTAGAAGCTGACCCTGGGGGAAGATAAGTTTGGATTCCGTAGAAATGTTGGAACACATTAGGCAATACTGACCATACGACTTATCTTAGAAGAAAGGTTAAGGAAAGGCAAACCTACGTTTCTAGCATTTGTAGACTTAGAGAAAGCTTTTGACAATGTTGACTGGAATACTCTTAAAATCTGAAGGTGGGAGGGGTAAAATTCACGGAGCGAAAGTCTATTTACAATTTGTACAGAAAGCCGATTGCAGTTATAAGAGTCGAGGGACATGAAAGGTAAGCAGTGGTTGGGTAGGGAGTGAGACAGGGTTGTAGCCTCTCCCCGATACTATTCAATCTGTGTATTGAGCAAGCAGTAAAGAAAACGAAGGAAAGGTTCGGAGTAGGTATTAAAATCCACGGAGAAGAAATAAAAGCTTTGAGGTTCGCCGATCACATTGTAATTCTGTCACAGGCAGCAGAGGACTTGGAAGAGCAGTTGAACGGAATAGACAGTGTGTTGAAAGGAGGGTATGAGGTGAACATCAACAAAAGCAAAATGAGGATAGTGAAATGTAGTCGTGTTATGCTGAGGGAGTTAGATTAGTAAATGAGACACTTAAAGTAGTAAATTTATTAACGTGAAGTATAGATTTAAGTGTTAGCAAGTCGTTTCTGAAAGTATTTGTATGGAGTGTAGCCTTGTATGGAAGTGAAACATGGACGATAAATAGTTTGGACAGGAAGAGAGTGTAAGCTATCGAAATGTGGTGCTACAGAAGAATGCTGAAGATTAGATGGATAGATCACATAACTGATGAGGAGGTATTCAAGACACTGTCCATTCCATTCAACTGCCTTCCAAGTCCTTTGCTGTCTCCGACAGAATCACATTGTCATCGGCGAACCTCAAACTTTCTATTTCTTCCTCATGGATTTTAATACCTACTCCGAATTTTTCTTTTGTTTCCTTTACTGCTTGCTCAATATACAGATTGAATAACATATGGGAGAGGCTGCAACCCTGTCTCACTCCCTTCCCAACCATTGCTTCCTTTTCGTGTCCCTCTACTCTTATAACTGCCATATGACTTCTGACTTCTGTACAAATTGTAAATAGCCTTTCGCTCCCCGTATTTTACCCCTGTCACCTTCAGAATCTCGTACATCAGTTTCGCACTAGTGATGCTTTCTAAACCAATGGTGATTCGCGTGGAGAAGGTTTTCCCTCGTAAGGAACTTTATTATATTCGCACTGAGAAAATGGTAAAGAAACCTGCAGCAAGCCGATGTTATTGATCTGTAATTCTGCGGGTCTGTACTTTCACCCTTTTTGTAAATAGGAACTGCCTGAGGATTTTTTTTTCTGTCGATTGGGATCTTGGGATGGGCAAGAAATTCGGGCTAAGTAAGAGGTCAGTGCCTTAAATTACCCTTTGTAAGACCGAATTGTGATTCCACTCGCACCTGCTATTTCTGTTAAACCCTTTCTCTTGCTTCTCAACGCCAGGATTACCTATTACTATGTGCTTCGTATGGGGGCCTGTACGACGGTAAACGGTGGTATGTTTGTACGATCCTCGTGGTGAGCGATTTCTTGAACACGAAATTTGAAACTTTAGCTTCGTGCGCAGCTGAGCATTGAGCTTTTACCCTCCACGACAACATCTCTGCACAGGGAACATTCACATATGATGCTTCCGTGCGCTGTCAAATCCCTCTCCCCAACTCCCATATTCTCCTGACATCCCATCCATGGACTGTGCGGCTGGTTCCGGCGGAGGTTCGAGTCCTCCGTCGCGGACGGGTGTGTGTGTGTTTGTCCTTAGGACAATTTAGGTTAAGTAATGTGTAAGCTTAGGGACTGATGACCTTAGCAGTTAAGTCCCATAAGATTTCACACACATTTGAATTTTTTAAGAGCAAAGGCATCTACACATCAGTATCTTCGCCGTAACTGACAATCCGAGGAAACAAATTTTGAACGTCTCGACAGCGCTAATAACACAAATTTCAAACCAACAAATAATAAGTTCATAGACAATATTTCCTTCTCTTTCTACCCCCACTTCCCCCCCCCCTCTCTCTCTCTCCCCTCTCTCTCTCTCTCTCTCTCTCTCTCTCTCTCTCTCTCTCTCTCTCTCTCTCTCGATCTCTCTGTCACTCTCTTTCTAGACAACCCAATACGATATGGCAAGATTAGAAACTCCAACAATACTAAACAAAAGTACAAGAAACTACAACATCATTAAAACCATGCACTTAGGTATAAAACGACTGGATGAAGTCATATATCAAGCAGAGGTAAGCCATGTAGTTAAGTATAAATCATTACGTACATTCGGGATTAAAAGACGTATAAGCACTTCTTAGCAAGGTATGAAAGTTCTAAATAAATAAAATCACAAAAACAGGTGTAAAACGGTTCCATAAAAGTAAGACAAAGTAGTGGTGCAACCACACAGTCAGTTATTTAACAATTACTTAAAATTGGACAAATTAGAAATAACGAATTATTATTAGAGGTGCATCTGCTTTTGAACTACTGCTGAAAAAAAAAGCCACGTACTACGCAACAATTGGTTCAAATGACTCTGAGCTCTATGGGACTTAACATCTTAGGTTACCAGTCCCCTAGATTTACAAGTACTTAAACCTAACTAAACCTATGAACATCACACACATCCATGCCCGAGTTAGGATTTGAACCTGTGACCGTACCAGCACCACGGTTCCGGGCTGAAGCTCCTGGAGCCGCTCGGCCGGCACTGCGCAACAAAGAGCTCATACACTGATCATTGAGAACATTACAACCACTTACATAATAGCCGCTATGTCCGCCTTTGGCGCGGATAACAGCGGCGACGCGTCGTGGCATGGAAGCAATGAGGTCTTGGTAGCTCGCTGGAGGAAATTGGTACCGCTTCTGCACAGACAGATAACATAATTCCCCTAAATTCCAGGGAGGGGGCAATGAGCTCTTACGCCACGTACAATCACATCCCAGATATGTTCGATCGCGTTCAGATCTAGTTCTGGTGCCAGCACATAAATTGCCTCGCCACTCTGATCCTCTAATCACACCCTCATATTCCTGGCCTTGTGACATAGGGCATCATCTTGTTGGGAGATTATCTTGTTGGAAGATGCCACTGCCCTCGGGAAACATGATCGTCATGGTGGGATGTACGTTGTGTGAAATCAATGTACGATTCTCCTTGGCCATCATGGTGTCTTGCACGGCCTCCATGGAAGCCCATCTGACTGTTCGTCAGAGCATAATCGAGCTACCACCAGCTTGTCGCCATCCTGGAGTACATGTGTTAGCTGTTTCCCTGGCACTTGATGGTTCCGGCCCAACCATCGACATGAAGAAGAAGGTATTGGGGTTCATCAAACCATGCAATGCTCCGCCACTGCGCCACTGTCCATTGCTGATGGTCAGGTGCCCACTTCACTCGTAGTTGCCGATGTCGAGGTGTTAACATTGGCACATGCATTGGTCATCGGCTGCAGAGACCCATCGTTAGGAGTGTTGAGTGCACTGCGTGTTCAGACACACTTGTACTCTGCCAGGATTAAAATCTGATGCTAGTTCCGCCATATTTCGCCACCTGTTCTGCTTTGCCAGTCTGCCCAACCGACAACGCCCGACATCCGTAATAAAGAGTGGCCGCCTAACCCTACATCTGGACGGGGTTTTACCATGGCTACGACACGTGTTGAAGACACTCACCACATCGCTCCTCTCACATCTGACAAGTCGTGCAGTATCCGAAATGCTCGTGCCGAGCCTCTGGGCCATCACAATCTGCCCTCGGTCAAAGATCACGCGCCTTCCTTATTCTAAAACCGGACAGTACGCTCACAGATACTACATGCACAGTGCCTACACGTGTTTATACAGATTTTTTTTCCTTTATTGGTATTTTGCACCTCATACAAGGTGGGCTGGCAGCGGAAAATGATACTCCGCTCTTCAGCCACAAGCAGAACAATAAAAGAGAAAACCAATGAAACTTAATACAATGGCGGTTAAAAAACAGTAGATACAATAAATTTAAAAAAAACATGAAGCCGTTCACACTCGACAAAAAACAAGAAATACTGTCGGCACTGTGCACAAACACTGATGATTTAGACGATACACGTGAACGAAGGAGCTAAGCGGCGAAAAACACTGAATCACAAACACGACGACACACACACGAAGAACATGGCGATGATCTCCAGTGTGCGAATGTCCACTTAACGTGTGCGAGTCTGGGGACTTGCCAAGCGGGGAAGAGGATGGTGGGGGAGGAAGAGGGGAGAGCAGAGATGCCAATGGCAGAGGAGATGGTGCGAGGAATGAGGGTATGGGAGTAGGGGAAGCCCGGGGGAGGAGGGGAGAGGAAGGGGGGAGGGAAGGAAGGGAGAGAGGGTGCCCACAGGAAAAAATACAGGATGAGGGGGGTAGCATCAAAGTGTAGGAGGGTTAAATGGAGAGGAGGAGGGCATCATCAGGGGGGGGGGGGGAGCTGGTGGAAGCCACCTTGGGAGAGGGTATGGAGAGTGGAGAGATGGAGAGCAGGTGGGACGTGTTTCTGTAGATAGTAGATCGGTGGTTATATTGTTCCGGCTCATGGCTTTATTCATAAAAGTTCTAAATTATCGTATGTACATGTATGGTTTCTATAATGTTGTGGAAATAGATCGTTTTCTCTCCCAAAAAGTGAGAGCAGTAATACAACCTTAAGGTATTAATGTAACAGCAGAGAGAGAACATTAAAATAGTGCTCGACTGGAATATAAAAAGAGAGAAAAAATAAAATATGTAAGATAAAGTTACTGCTAGATGGCGCAGTTCTGATAATTCCCCCTATCCTAGTCTTCCTAATACTGCGATGTCTCAGGTTGAATACGGGACTGCATTACGTCTCTTTAACAAAAACGAACAAGCATATGGCTGTCATAATGGATGGTATCACACAGCTCAGTTGTACGTACCAATTTTCATCAGCTATCTTTGTATAGCGGCACTGTGTTTAATGTCCAGAGTACTTACTACTCGATTCCTGTTTTATAGGATGTTTTGATAATAAGCTTATGGCTCACAACTAATAACCCCCCTCAAATGCTACAAGCCCCTCCAGATCCTCAAGCACAATACACTCCACTTTGCCTTCTGTATACACCTCCCATTCCCCACACGGATGCTCTACAATCTGATCCCTTTCCCCTCTCTGCTACTTTTCCTCGAACATGTCTGTGCCGCACGTCGCACCGGCATTCCATGCACCACTTTTTGGTTGGCACTGAGGCGTACCCTCCCATGCTATCCGTACAAAATCCATCGGCATCATGAACTGTTACCTGGCGATTTAGTGCAGCGGAGGGCATTTGCGGCGTGGGCGTTTATAAATATGGCGGAAGATGACGACTGGTTGAGTAACGTGTTGTGGACCGACGAAGTTCATTTCACGCTCCGAGGGTCTGTCAGCGCCCACAACTGCAGAATTTGGGCTACCGAAAATCCTATTACTGTTGTGGAAACTCCATTGCACGACGGGAAAGTCACGGTATGGGTTGGATTTACCACATCTACCGTTATCGGGCCTTTTTTCTTCGAGGAAATGCGTGATTGTGGGTGCGAGGTACAGAATCGCATCATCCCCAGCCTGGCTGAGAAACACCTGCTGGAACATACGATGTTTATGCAGGATATCACTCCTTCCCATATCGCGAGACGCGTGAAAGATCTCTTGCGCGCTTCGTTTGGTAATGATCGTGCGCTCAGCCACCATTTTCGTCATGCTTGGCGTCCCAGACCTCAGTCCGTGCGATTATTGGCTTTGGGGTTACCTGAAGTCGCAAGTGTATCGTGATCGACCGACATCTCTAGGGATGCTGAAAGACAACATCCGACGCCAATGCCTCACCATAACTCCGGACATGCTTTACAGTGCTATTCACAACATTATTCCTCGACTACAGCTATTGTTGAGGAAGGATGGTGGACATATTGAGCATTTCCTGTAAAGAACATCATCTTTGCTTTGTCTTACTTTGTTATGCAAATTATTGCTATTCTGATCAGATGAAGCGCCATCTGTCGGACATGTTATTGCAAGCATGTGTGTTAATTTGTACCCCTCTATCTACATTATTCCGTGATTTGATCAGTTTTCAAATTTATACTGACTTTTTGATCACCCGGTGTTTTCGTCACCGTTTTTAATGAGAATAATTGAATAATTTGAAAATTATTTCGCCTTCATTCTGTAAATGACTGCCATGAGACTGTTTCTTCATCTGAGGAAACTGCTAAGGTCATCAGTCCCTAAGCTTACACACTACTTAATCTAAATTATCCTGAAGACAAACACAGACACCCATGCCCGAGGGAGGACTCGAACCTCCGCCGGAACCAGCCGCACAGTCCATGACTGCAGCGCCTTAGACCGCTTTGCTTCCGTTACGAACTTTAACTTAAATATCTTCTTATGAAGATTTTGTTTGTGTGTGCGGTTAATCATTCTGAAAAAAAAAACTGGAAAACGGTAGATAAAAGTAAATAAGTAAAACAAGGTTTACGCTAGACGGAGCAGTTCAGACATGCGCGCCTTATCATAGTCTTCATAACACCTTCCTCACTGAGGGATCTCTGTTAGGTGAATGAGATCCTGCCCTGCAGTATTTTACATTCGTTTAAGTAAAACGAACAAGCATGCACCTGTCGTAATGGATGGTACTGCATAGCTTAGTAGTATGTACGAATTTTCATCAGTTATCTTTGTAGTGTGGCTATGAGTGTAATTTCCAGAGTACTTAGTATTTGTTTCCTGTTTTATAGGATGATCTGATAATGAGCTTAGGGCTCTAAATTAGTCGTCGATAAGGCAAAGTAATATTGCAACTTAGATGTGTTTTTTTTTTTCAGTTTGTTTTATAACTTGCAACACCCTACAGTTGCTGACGTCATACCTTCCAGAAATCACTCAAATGAGTAATTTCGATATGCAGTTTTTTCTGAACGCCCAAAATACATTCCATAACAAAGTTCCGCGTCACGTTACTCATTGCCGCGAAAAGCGTGTCGCACTGAAGGCTGAATATGTAGAGGTTCGATATAATTAAAACTTTATGGAAACCTTCCTCAAACAGCATTCAGTGCCGACCATAGTACGCTTGTGAGACGGAGCGGTGCATTCCGCCCTCTGACGCAGCCTTGTTTCTGGTTCGGTGAGGGCGTGTCTCGTGGCGCAGTTACGCAGCCGACCGTAAAAGACTGTTTCGCCCGCTGCTAGGGCAGTTCAAAGCAAGCTGTGTCTCAGGTCAGTTTCAGCCAAGCACAGCGGGCGGGGCTGTGGGCTGACAGCAAAGACCGGTCACGTACGCCAATTTTCTTCTGCCTCCGACTCAATGGGGCGCCTTGACACACAACACGCAGAGCAAAGCAGCGAGTACCACTTATGTCACGTCTGGTGACGTAATAGGTTCTAGACCCAGTAAATTATTGCACGAGTTCGAAGACGTGATGGTGGTATAACGGCTCTTCTTCTTGATGATTTGGTTTGATTTTTGCTTGGCCTCGGCTAAAACTCGGCGACAGTCGGTAGAGTGTTGAGATCGTTATCAAGTTACGAAAACGACGTTACACAAAATAACGGTGCTGAACCGAAATGTCGACGTGCGTGAGATATTTACTTCACCAAGAATCGTAATGAATCGTCCGTAATTGATGTTTAACATTAATGATCAAACATTAATGATAAAACCAATAGAGTCACATCCACAACCAATTCTCCAGGGATGCGTCATGGGACCTCTGCTGTTCCTAATCTATATAAATGACCTGGGTGACACTCTGAGCAGTTCTCTTAGGTTGTTCGCAGATGATGCTGTAATTTACCGTCTAGTAAGGTCATCCGAAGACCAGTATCAGTTGCAAAGCGATTTAGAAAAGATTGCTGTATGGTGTGGCAGGTGGCAGCTGACGCTAAATAACGAAAAGTGTGAGGTGATCCACATGAGTTCCGAAAGAAATCCGTTGGAATTCGATTACTCGATAAATAGTACAATTCTCAAGGCTGTCAATTCAACTAAGTACCTGGGTGTTAAAATTACGAACAACTTCAGTTGGAAAGACCACATAGATAATATTGTGTGGAAGGTGAGCCAAAGGTTGCGTTTCATTGGCAGGACACTTAGAAGATGCAACAAGTCCACTAAAGAGACAGCTTACACTACACTCGTTCGTCCTCTGTTAGAATATTGCTGCGCGGTGTGGGATCCTTACCAGGTGGGGTTGACGGGAGGACATGGGCAGTTCGTTTTGTATTATCGCGTTATAGGGGAGAGAGTGTGGCAGATATGATACGCGATTTGGGATGGAAGTCATTAAAGCAAAGACGTTTTCCGTCGCGGCGAGATCTATTTCCTGAGTCACCAACTTTCTCTTCCGAATGCGAAAATATTTTGTTGAGCCCAACCTACATAGGTAGGAATGATCATAAAAATAAAATAAGAGAAATCAGAGCTCGAACAGAAAGGTTTAGGTGTTCGTTTTTCCCACGCGCTGTTCGGGAGTGGAATGGTAGAGAGATAGTATGATTGTGGTTCGATGAACCCTCTGCCAAGCACTTAAATGTGAATTTCAGAGTTATCAAGTAGATGTAGATGTTGAAATTCCCTATAAGCTGGTCGTAATTTCAAGTATCTAAGAAATCGTAACAGTGGGCTTGTTATTTGAGTCAAAGATTCTACACAAGCGCCGAGCGCTACAGTCAAATATTATCGCTGCTCGTAATTATTACTCGGTAGTTTCATGTCAATAATTTGATAGAATTTTAAATCACAAATGCACGACTTGGCACGAGAGGGTGTTTTATTGCACAATATCAATCACTTCCTAACCGAGCCTTGAGAAGAAAACTTTCCCAGGTTTTGGGGGGGATTTAAATTATATGCTTCGGACCTATCACTGAAGTTCCATAAACCACTGGCTATTATGCATGAAAATTGTGTATCAGTGTTCGTTGCCTAAATCACTGTCTAAGTAATGTTTAGTTCAGTTATCTAGTTAAAAGTTTACTTTATTCGAGTTGGTAAAAGTCCTCCGTTCGAATTCTAATGCCGTGATATTTGAAGACAGGAGATCATATTACTGCGTCATTATAGATTGCAATTATTCAATCTCTAAAACAATCTAAGCGCTCCTACATGTACGAGCATTCAAACATATGATCTGCTTCGGCTAACTCTCGTAACGTAGTGACAATGCATTGAATTATACTTAGCCTTTACTCACGATTCCCAAAGAGTACTAACACGCAGGTTGGTTCTACATTGCGAATGTTAATTTATGCTAATTTTGCGATTTATTATGATTTTTTTTATTTTACTGAAATTTAATCTTTCTTTCGTAGATTGCTTAGTTGTCAAGTCTTAGATTCCTGATTTAATTACTTGTTATTTTCCTAATAATAGTGATAAATGAAACTTCGTTCGCTTATTCACGTTTCTGGGAATTTGGGACTTGGAGGGAAATCTTTGTGGTATTGGGGGCTAATTTTTGATTTTTATTTCTCGTCCGTGGAAGTGGCACAACAGCAAGAGCGGCCTGATTTGTGTCACTTTTGAGATTTCGTTTATGATATACAATACGGGCTGACTGGAATAGTCTCTTTGAAATTCTGAAAATAGTAAGGGCAAAATACAAGGAGCCAGAGACTGTTTACAGCTTTTACAGAAACGAGGCGGCAGTTGTAAAAGTCGAGGGGAATCAGAGGGAAGCAATGGTTGAAAAGGGAGTGAGAAAGGAATGTAGTGATGTACTCCATCCTCGATGCTGTTTAATATGTTCACTGAACGAGCAATAAGGCAAAGGAAAGAAAAATTTTGAGTAGGTATTAAAGTTCAGGGAAAACAAATGAAAACTTTCAGATCTGGATTTCCGATGACAGGGTACTTCTGTCAGAGAGAGAGCAAAGGACTTCGAAGAGCAACTGAGCGGAATGGACAATGTCTTCAAAGTAAGATATCAGATGAACATCAACAGAACCAAAACGAAGATAATGGAATGTAGTCGAATTAAATCAGGTAATGCTAAGGGAATCAGAAAAGGAAACGAGACAATTAAAGTAGCATACGGGGATTCCTGTTTGGGCAGCAAAATAACTGAGGACTCTAGAGGATAAAAAATTTAGACTAGTGATGGCCACAAAAGCATTTCCGAAGAAGAGAAATTTGTTAACATCGAATATAGATCAAAAATGGTTCAAATAGCTCTGAGAACTATGGGACAACATCTGAGGTCATCAGTCCCCTACAACTTAGAACCACTTCTAAGGACATCACACACATCCATGACCGAGGCAGGATTAGAACCTGCGACACAAGCGGTCGCGCTGTTCCAGACTGTAGCGCATAGAACCGTTCGGCCACCCAGGCCGGCTAGATTTAAGTGTTACGAAGTCTTTTCTGAAGGTACACTATTGGCCATTACAATTGCCACACCAAGAAGAAATGCAGATGATCAAATACATTATACTATACCTGAAATGTGATTACATTTTCACGCAATTTGGGTGCATAGATCATGAGAAATCAGTACCCAGAATAACCACCTCTGGCCGTAGTAACGGCCTTTATACGCCTGGGCATTGAGTCAAACAGAACTTGGATGGCGTGTACAGGTACAGCAGCCCATGCAGCTTCAACACGATACCACAGTTCAACAAGAGTAGTGACTGGAGTATTGTGACGAGCCAGTTGCTCGGCCACCATTGACCAGACGTTTTCAATTGGTGAGAGATGTGGAGAATGTTCTGGCCAGCGCAGCAGTCGAACATTTTCTGTATCCATAAAGGCCCGTACAGGACCTGCAACATGCAGTCGTGCATTGTCCTGCTGATATCTAGGGTTTTGCAGGGATCCAATGAAGTATAGAGCCACGGGTCGTAACACATTTGAAATGTAACGTCCATTGTTCAAAGTGCCGTCAATGCGAACAATAGGTGAGCGAGACGTGTAACAAATGGCACCCCATACCATCATTCCAGGTGATACGCCAGTATGGCGATAACGAATGCACGCTTTCAATGTGCGTTCACCGTGATGTTGCCAAACACGGATGCGACCATCATGATGCTGTAAACAGAACCTGCATCCATCCGAAGAAATGACGTTTCGCCATTCGTCCACCCAGGTTCGTCGTTGAGTACACCATCGCAGGCGCTCCTGTCTGTGATGCAGCCATGGTCTCCGAGCCGATAGCCCATGCTGCTGCAAACGTCGTCGAACTGTTCGTTCAGATGGTTGTCGTCTTGCAAATGTCCCCGTCTGTTGACTCAGAGATCGAGACGCGGGAGCACGGTCCGTTACAGCAATGCGGATAAGATGTCTGTTATCTCGACTGCTAGTGATACGAGGCCGTTGGGATCCAGCACGACGTTCCGTTTTACCCTACTGAACCCACCGATTCCATATTCTGCTAACAGTCATTGGATCTCGACCAATGTCGCGATACGATAAACCGCAATCGCTTTAGGCTACAATCCAACCTTTATCAAAGTCGGAAACGTGATGGGACGCATTTCTCCTCCTTACACGAGGCATCACAACAACGTTTCACCAGGCAACGCTGGTCAACTGCTGTTTGTGTATGAGAAATCGGTTGGAAACTTTCCTCACGTCAGCACGGTGTTGGTTTCGCCACCAGTGCCAATCTTGTGTGAAGGCTCTGAGAAGCTAATCATTTGCATATCACAGCATCTTCTTCCTGTCGGTTAAATTTTGCGTCTGTATCACGTCATCTTCGTGGTGTAGCAATTTTAATGGCCAGTAGTGTATTTGTCCGGAGTTGAGCAGTGTATGGGAGTCAAACATGAACGATAAACAGTTTAGACAAAAAGAGAATAGCTTTCGAAATGTGGTTCTGCAGAAGAATTTTGAAGATTGGATGTGTCGATCACGTAACTAATGAGGAGGTACTGGATAGAATTAGGACGACAAGAAATTTGTGGCTCAGCTTCACTAAAATAAATGATCGGTTGATAGAACACATCCTGAGACAGTACGAAATCACGAATTTAGTACTGGAGGGAAGTGTGGGCGACAATAATCGCATAGGGAGACCAAGAGATGAACACAGCAAAGACATTGAGCATGACGTTGGTTGCAGTAATTACAGTTACTATTCGGAGATGAAGATGCTCGCACAACATACAGTAGCACGGACAGCTGCTGCAAACCAGCCTCAGGACTGAAGATCACAACACCACTCTAAACAGTTAATTTACAAAATTAGTTAAACAGTAGCATTTTCAAATGCAGGAAGTTGTTCTTGAAATCTGATTTATAATTGAAATTCTGTGAAAAATAAACACTCTACACCAAAAAAAAAGAAGTTATCATGGCCACTTAATCATAGCGAAGAACACACACACACACACACACACACACACACACACACACACAAACACACAAGCATACACATAGACAAAATCAAAAGAGCAAAAATAACAAATTTTTAAAAATAATCAACAATTGTAACAAAAAGTTTGCATAATGACACTAATCACGCTGAAACACACACACACACACACACACACACACACACACACACACACACACATGGATCGATCGCTTACATCAAAAACACACAGTTCAACAGTGGACAACGTCATCCAAAACGTAACATCAGGTAAACAATTGTTACGGCCGGTAGCTGGTATTAAGGGTGGTTCGCAACGAAAATTGCACATACTTAAGGACGGACTGAAAAAGAAGGTGGAATGTCGTGGAATATAAAACTCATCTTTAATTTTCGCTCGCGTTTTACAATTTTCTTGTTTGCATTCTGGTAATAAGTTAATTAACAAAAAAAGGTGTAAATTACTGATTAAATAATGAAATAAATGGTAGTAATTAAGTACGTACCTTCTGGAATAGCTTCTATGTAACCGTTTTCGGTCTCCCTTCGTTGAACAAAAACATTTTCTCCAAAAGTCGCAGTACTTCTACAGCACGGGTACCTATGCGCGCCGCTCAGAGATGAATGTCGTGTTGGGCCTGAAACTATCCTTCGCAAGAGAAACAGCTGGCCACTTCTAAGTCCGGGATTCAATAGTCCCAATATTACTCTATTAAACGAAACATCTTAACTCCGAACTTTCTTTTAATTTATGGTCACTTTTTAGGGATTCTAACCCAATGCACGTTGCTCTGGATCTCGTGGACTGAGGTCTCTGTTTCGAAAACCCTTGTGAGTCTTACAGAGACATCCGTTCTGCGATAGGCATAATACGGGAGCATAAAATATATTCCTGAATTGCACAGTAGAATGATGTCAGCGATGTTGGCCCAAATTATGTACAACCGTCTAATTTAAAATCATTTCTTCTGCATAACTTCTTCTATTCCACTGATGAATTTCTACTTAAAACGTGGCAGCAAATAAAAATAATTTTTAAAAATTAAATGATGTTGCATGAGTAAGGTATTGGGTAATTTTTTGAATGAATTTGAATACTGCTTCATACAAGGATAACTGCGTCGCTATTCCAACTGTATCAAATGGTTTTGAAAGAATTCCTATATGTTTGCTAAAAGCCACGGCTAAATTTTTTCGGGTGCTATCGCCAGGTGTGCCATACGTATCCAAACGTGAAGTCATCCGTATTACTCTTTTTTTTTGTCATCAGTCTACTGACTGGTTTGATGCGGCCCGCCACGAATTCCTTTCCTGTGCTAACCTCTTCATCTCAGAGTAGCACTTGCAACCTACGTCCTCAATTATTTGCTTGACGTATTCCAATCTCTGTCTTCCTCTACAGTTTTTGCCCTCTACAGCTCCCTCTAGCACCATGGAAGTCATTCCCTCATGTCTTAACAGATGTCCTATCATCCTGTCAATTCTCCTTATCAGTGTTTTCCACATATTCCTTTCCTCTCCGATTCTGCGTAGAACCTCCTCGTTCCTTACCTTATCAGTCCACCTAATTTCCAACATTCGTCTATAACACCACATCTCAAATGCTTCGATTCTCTTCTGTTCCGGTTTTCCCACAGTCCATGTTTCACTACCATACAATGCTGTACTCCAGACGCATATCCCCAGAAATTTCTTCCTCAAATTAAGGCCGGTATTTGATATTAGTAGACTTCTCTTGGCCAGAAATGCCTTTTTTTCCATAGCGAGTCTGCTTTTGATGTCCTCCTTGCTCCGTCCGTCATTCGTTATTTTACTGCCTAGGTAGCAGAACTTCATTGACTTCGTGCTCATCAATCCTGATGTTAAGTTTCTCGCTGTTCTCATTTCTACTACTTCTCATTACCTTCGTCTTTCTCTGATTTACTCTCAAACCATACTGTGTACTCATTAGACTGTTCATTCCGTTCAACAGATCATTTAATTCTTCTTCACTTTCACTCAGGATAGCAATGTCATCAGTGAATCGTATCATAGATATCCTTTCACCTTGTATTTTAATTCCACTCCTGAACCTTTCTTTTATTTCCATCATTGCTTCCTCGATGTACAGATTGAAGAGTAGGGGCGAAAGGCTACAGCCTTGTCTTACTCCCTTCTTAATACGAGCACTTCGTTCTTGATCGTCCACTCTTTTTATTCCCTCTTGGTTGTTGTACATATTGTATATGACCCGTCTCTCCCTTTAGCTTACCCCTACTTTTTCAGAATCTTGAAGAGGTTACACCATTTTATATTGTCGAACGCTTTTTCCAGGTCGACAACTCCTATGAACGTGTCTGGATTTTCTTTAGCCTTGCTTCCATTATTAGCAGTAACGTCAGAATTGCCTCTCTCGTGCCTTTACTTTTCCTAAAGCCAAACTGTTCGTCACCTACCGCATTCTCAATTTTCTTTTCCATTCTTCTGTATATTATTCTTGTAAGCAGCTTCGATGCATGAGCTGTCAAGCTGATTGTGCGATAATTCTTGAACTTGTCAGCTCTTGCCGTGTTTGGAATTGTGTGGATGATGCTTTTCCGAAAGTCAGATGGTATGTAGCCAGACTTATATATTCTACACACCAACGTTAATAGTCGTTTTGTTGCCTCATCCCCTAATGATTTTAGAAATTCTGATGAATGTTATCTATCCCTTCTGCCTTATTTGACTGTAAGTCCTCCAAAGCTCTTTTAAATTCCGATTCTAATACTGGATCCCCTATCTCTTCTAAATCGACTCCTGTTTCTTCTTCTATCACATCAGACAAATCTTCACCCTCATAGAGGCTTTCAATGTATTCTTTCCACCTATCTGCTCTCTCCTCTGCATTTAACAGTGGAATTCCCTTGCACTCTTAATATTACCATCGTTGCTTTTAATGTCACCAAAGGTTGTTTTGACTTTCCTGTATGCTGAGTCTGTCCTTACGACAATCATATCCTTTTCGATGTCTTCACATTTTTTCTGCAGCCATTTCGTCTTAGCTTCCCTGCATTTCCTATTTATTTCATTCCTCAGCGACTTGTAATTCTGTATTCCTGGTTTTCCCGGAACATGTTTGTACTTCCTTTTTTCATCCATCAACTGAAGTATTTCTTCTGTTACCCATGGTTTCTTCGCTGCTACCTTCTTTGTACCTATGTTTTCCTTCCCAACTTCTGTGATGGCCCTTTTTAGAGACGTCCATTCCTCTTGAACTGTGTTGCCTACTGCGCGATTCCTTATTGCTGTGTCTATAGCGTTAGAGAACTTCAAACGTATCTCGTCATTCCTGAGAACTTCCGTATCCCACTTCTTAGCGTATTGATTCTTCCTGACTAGTGTCTTGAACTTCAGCCTACTCTTCATCACTACTATATTGTGATCTGCGTCTATATCTCCTCCTGGGTACGCCTTACAATCCAGTATCTGATTTCGGAATCTCTGTCTGACCATGATGTAATCTAATTGAAATCTTCCCGTATCTCCAGGCCTTTTCCAAGTATACCTTCACCTCTTGTGATTCTTGAACAGGGTATTCGCTATTACTAGCTGAAACTTTTTACAGAACTCAATTAGTCTTTCTCCTCTTTCATTCCTTGTCCCAAGCCCATATTCTCCTGTTACCTTTTCTTCTACTCCTTCCCCTACAACTGCATTCCAGTCGCCCATGACTATTACATTTTCGTCCCCCTTTACATACTGCATTACCCTTTCAATATCCTCATACACTTTCTGTATCTGTTCATCTTCAGCATGCGAGATCGGCATGTATACCTGAACTATCGTTGTCGGTGTTGGTCTGCTGTCGATTCTGATTAGAATAACCCGGTCACTGAACTGTTCATAGTAACATACCCTCTGCCCTACCTTCCTATTCATAGCGAATCCTACACCTGTTATAACTTTTTCTGCTGCTGTTGATATTACCCGATACTCATCTGACCAGAAATCCTTGTCTTTCTTCCACTTCACTGACAGTTGCGGGGATCGAACCCGGGACCGAAGACGTGTTGATTATGAATCAAAGACGCTACCCCTAGACCACGGGTTACCCCGTATTACTCACGATCGATTAAAAATCTGTCTTTTTTATTACGCGATAATCAATTTAAACAATGCTTCATTATTTTTTCTGTTATGCTGGAGGCTCTAGCATAGTTGCCTATGTGCAATGACAGCGTAAGCATTTATAATTTTTACTATTAACAACAAACTGTACCTCTGGCCTAATATGAATTGGGAAATATTACAAGACGCCGTTTTCAATTTATTGAAATTATTCTTTTTCATATTTTTAACGTTAAATGACTGTTAAAAGAACTTATATAATTTTTGTCATCAGTGACGTCACTATAATAATGAGTATGCACAAAATGGGCAAGGCAACATGTAATTATTACGTATTGAATTATATGCAGGATAGGTATACACTACTGACAAAAACACGTATTACAATTATTAATTTCGTATATATTCAACAAAATTCTATTACTACTACAGACAATTGTATCAGCTATAGACCGTGATCGATAATGAAACAAAAAAATACGATCAATTTGTGGAGTCACCGCCAGACACAACACTTGCTAGGTGGTAGCCTTTAAATCGGCCGCGGTCCGTTTGTATACGTCGGACCCGCGTGTCGCCGCTATCAGTGATTGCAGACCGAGCGCCGCCACACGACAGGTCTAGAGTGACTTCCTAGCACTCGCCCCAGTTGTACAGCCGACTTTGCTAACGATGGTTCACTGACTTCTACGCTCTCATTTTCCGAGACGATAGTTAGCATAGCCGTCAACTACGTTATTTGATACGACCTAGCAAGGAGCCATATTCTTCAAGAATGTATTCTGAACAGATAAAATTGTGAATCATGTACCATAAAGAGCGATGTTCTCCATGAATGGATTAAAGTTAAGTATTCCACCAGCTACGCCCGTTTTTCTAATTTCTAATTCCCTTGTCATGTTGCAGACCTCACTCCAGCCTGCGTGAGCTAATACGCGTGCATTTCGGCCTCCTTTAGAAAAACCATACGGTTGGCTCTCCTGCCAACCACAACATTGGCGACGACGCACAACCGCGTTCTTATTGATATTGCCCTGATTTACTTGTGTAATGGCTTCGCCACAATCTCCAGATATACTGTCCGAATTTTATCGCTTACAGAATCAGCAGACGCAGGCCTTACTGGATGCCCTTGGACAGCTCCTCCAGGGTCAACGTGCGATGCAAAACGATGCAGCAGCAGCCGCTTCACCGCTAACGCAGCCACAACATGCTGTTGCACCAACTTTTCGACCTTTTGATGCGGAACTGGAAAGCTGGACGGAATGGTCACGCCAATTTGGATTCCATCTCGCCGCCTACAGAATTAAAGGTAACGAGCGGCAGCCTTTTCTCCTTTCATCCGTCGGCGTGAATACGTACCGTGCGATAGTCAAATTATTTCTCCGACGCGACGTAGCAACTCTGTCCTACGAAGAAATTTTGCCTGCATTAGATGCATATTTCAAAGAATCAGTCAATGTCGTTGCCAAACGGTATACCTTCTTACGTACAAAACGTACGGCAGGTCAGACTAATCGGGAGTGGGTTGCAACCTTGCAAGGCCTTAATAGGGATTGTGCTGTGGAGTGTCAATGTGGACTCCCTTATTCAGATACTATGGTACGTGATGCAATTGCACAGAACGTTTCTGATGTTCTTATAAGGGAACAGATTTTGAAACTAGTAAATCCCTCCCTTCAACAAGTGATGGACATATTGGATCGGCAGGACACACTTGACTTTGCTCAGGAATCATCTGAAACTTCGACAGCAGTGTGTCAGGTTAACCGGCCCGCCGGGCGAGCTGCACGGAGCAGTAAACAGCCCTCGCGCCCGGCCGCGCCGCTGCCGCCAGGCTCTCAGTTACGTGTGCCGCGCCGGCAGGCACATGCAGTGATCAAATCATGCCCGCGGTGTGCTACTAAACATTCGCGTGAGAATTGCCCGTCACGCCAAGCTATTTGCTTTTATTGTAATAAAAAAGAGCATGTTCAGAGTGTTTGGCAGAAAAAGCTCAGATCGGAAGCTCAAAACCGTTCAACGCCCTTTGCTTCGCGCCGGAATCGGAATCGAACCATGGATACTCAGGCTCGCGAAACTTCGCCCATGGAAATTCATGTAGTTCATTCCACGCCGCCCAGTGCCACTCTCTCTAACAGTGACTGTGTTCGTCACAAAAATAGTGTGCGTCGACATCGACGGAACTCCTGTCAAGTCGCAAGTGATTATGTACCAGTGTCAGTTCACGTTGCACGAGACAGTCGCTCTTGTCGTCAGCAGGACAATAAACTTTTTGTAGACTTGGATATTAACGGCAAAGTGATACCATTCCAGCTCGATACCGGAGCTGCAGTTTCACTGATCGATTAAGACACTTACGAACTGCTGGGCACACATCCGTTGCGTGCCGCAAATGTTAACTAGCTATTCGGGTCAACAGATCCCTGTGTTAGAGCAGTGCAGCCTTCTTGCAACATACTAAGGACACACAAAACTTGTGTCATTTTACGTCCTTCGTTCTTCTTCTGCAGTGAACTTGTTTGGTTTCGATTTATTTCAGTTGTTTAACTTGTCTATAGTAAATCAAGTCCTATCAGTGAACCAGACTGTGCCTTCAGACAGTTTTTCTCGTCTATGTAAGAAATTTGCAGACATTTTTGCACCGGGCCTCGGTTGCGCTAAGAACTATAGAGCACATTTGGAACTGAAAGTAAACGCGCAACCGAAATTTTTCACAGCGCGCAATGTTCCCCACGCATTGCGTGATGAGGTTGCAAAAACATTACACGATTTGGAATCACAAGGTGTAATTGAGCGTGTGCAGACTTCTCTCTGGGCATCACCCTTAGTAATTTTGCCAAAACCTTTGGGTAAATTGAGACTTTGTGTGGACTTCAAGGCAACAGTGAATCCACAACTAGTGATTGCCACTTTTCCTTTACCCCGCACGGAAGAACTTTTTGACAAAGTGCGCCCGGGTAAATATTTTTCGAAGTTGGACCTTGCAGATGCGTACTTGCAAATACCGGTGGACAACGAATCCTAACGCGTTTTGGTGGTTAAGACGCATCTTGGGTTGTATCAATTCAAACAACTGCCATTCGGGTGTGCATCCGCCCCTGCATTGTTTCAGCAATATCTACAAACTGTTTGTGCGTCGGTCCCTACTGCAGCAAAATAATCTGGACGATATTGTGATCTCCGGAAAGACGGAAGAAGAACATCTAGCCAATCTCAGAACATTATTTCAGGTCTTGAGACAAAATGGTCTTCGCTTGCGGAAGGACAAATGTGTGTTTTTTGCTCGGGACTTGCCATACTTGGGACATGTACTCAATGCCCAAGGCATACATCCCAGTCCAACGCATCTCCGTGCCATACAAGACTTGCCTTCGCCGCAGAATTTGAAGCAGCTACAGTGTGTGCTGGGAAAAATCAACCATTATAATAAATATGTGCCGCACGCCTCTTCCATTTCAGCTCAGCTTCATCGCTTACGGCGTAAGGGTGTTCCGTTCGTCTGGACGACGGAACGCGAACGCGCTTTTCGCCAGTTGAAATCGGCGTCGCTTTCCAATCCTTGCCTTATGCCATTCGATCCCCAGAAGCCCATTTTGTTGATGGTGGATGCATCGGTTTTCGGGATCGGTGCTGTGTTGCGCACAAAGATGGATCGCACGATCGCCCTATTGCCTTTGCGTCCAAATTGCTCTTGTTTGCGCAAAGAAATTATTCACAGATCGAGAAAGAAGCATTGGCTCTCGTATTTGGTGTTACAAAGTTTCATGATTTCTTGTTTGGTCGTCACTTTACCATAATCACAGACCACAAACCTTTGACATCACTTTTTCATCCGACCAAGCCTGTACCTCCAGGTACAGCTTAGAAATTCATTCGCTGGTCTATTTTCCTCTCGCAGTACCGCTACGATATCTTGTATCGGTCCACTGCTAAGCACGGAAACGCCGATGAGTTGTCCCGCTTGCCTGTTGCTGAGGATAGGGCATTCGATTCATCCGAACTTGCTTGCATGTTCATTAATGCGGAAGCCGATGACGTGGTCGAATCGTTTCCGATTGATTTTCGTCGTGTAGCTACTGCCACAGTTACCGACCCTGTCCTTGCTCCCGTTCTGCGTTGTATTGTTACGCAATGGCCCTTGTCGAAGTCACGGATCGGGGACCCGTTGGTTCGCCGATTTTTTGCTCTCAAGGAGAGACTTTTTGTACGACGTGGTGTTTTGCTGTTGCGTTCTGATAATGATCAGTCCAGGGTCGTGGTACCACGTTCGTTACGGTCCTCTGTCTAACAGCTTCTCCGCCAAGGACATTGGGGTATAGTGAGAACGAAACAACTTGCTCGTCAGCACTGTACTTGGTTCGGAATCGATGCCGAGATTACGAATATGTGCTCTTCTTGCATGGTGTGTGCCGAACAACAATCAGCACCACCGCGGAAATTCTTTGCATGGCCAAAAGCCACTTCCCTTGGCAAGCTTACACATCGATTTTGCTGGCCCATTCTGGAATGTTCGATGGTTGGTTGTGGTAGATTCATTCAGTAATTTTCCTTTGGTTGTCAGGATGTCTTCCACGACGTCATCTGCCACCATCCAAGCGTAATACGCTATCTTTTGCATGGAAGGTCTTCCACAGACTGTTGTTTCCGACAATGGCCCACAATTCATGTCCGCAGAATTTGTCACTCTGCAAGGCCAATGGTATTCAACATCTGACGTCCGCGACGTTTTCGCCACAGTAAAACGGTGCCGCTGAACGATTGGTCCGGACTTTCAAGTCACAGATGTTGAAGTTGAAAGAGTCGCATTCTCGGTAGGACGCCTTATTGCTCTTTTAGTCCTCGTATCGCTCTCAGCCCCGAGATGGTTGCTCGCCGGCTGAGTTGCTCCACGGTCGCCCTCATCGAACCTTGATGTCTTTGCTACATACGCCACCTCAGGTTCCTGTGCAGCGGCAGACACCTGCTTTTGCTCCAGGCGACGTTGTCTACTATCGCCACTATCGGAGTTGGTTCGAAGGGCGCATTCTTCGCTACCTCGGCAGCGCTAAGTATCTGGTTTTGGGGGCCTCTGATGAGGTGCGGCGGCATCTCAATCAGCTGCGCCTCTGTCGTCGCACGGCATCTGCCGCTCGCCTTCTGCTTTCAGCGACGGTGCCGTCAGGTCAGCGCCCTGGGGACCCATCTACTGGCTCGCCTCAGCTCCAGGTGTTACCGACGCTGCCTTCCATTTTGCCCCATGGCGACGCGCCGCCGCCGCCGCCGCCGCCGCCGCCGCCGCCGCCGCCGCCGCCGCCGCCGCCGCCTGTTCTCCCGCCGGCGGCGCCCGCAGTGGACGCGTCGCTGTAACCGCCGGGCGCCTCCCTGGGTCACGCGCCGCTGATCGCTTCCCGTGACCGGTTGTCCTCCGACATGGAACTCTTGTCCGCTCCGGACCATATGTCGTACTCGCCCGTCGGGTGCCCCGAACCGATGGAGGTCGACCCTTCGGCCCCTCCTATCTCTCTACGGGCGCATACACCGCATGTTGGCGTGCACCCTGGAGCAGGTTTTCAGGCGTTCCCTAGCTCCCCGCGGTCCGAATGGCAGGGTGCGGGTGGCACAGCCTCGCTTGTTGTTAGGCTCCCCACCTCGTCGCATACGTCAACATGGGGTCCTCCCCACGGCGGTCGGACGTCATATGCCACAACCGTACGCCGATTTGCGGAGGAGGAATGTGGTGTCACCGCCAGACACCACACTTGCTAGGTGGTAGCCTTTAAATCGGCCGCGGTCCGTTAGTATACGTCGGACCCTCGTGTCGCCACTATCAATGATTGCAGACCGTGCGCCGCCACACGGCAAGTCTAGAGACTCCCTAGCAGTCGCCCAGTCGTACAGCCGACATTGCTAGCTATGGTTCACTGACTTCTACGCTCTCATTTGCCGAGACGATTGTAAGTGGGCTGTTTAGGTTTTTTATTGGTAACGGCGCCGCCACGTAGCGCTTTGTATGAAAATCACTAGGTGTGCCGTGTGCAGTCTGTGGCTGGTTTGCATTGTTGTCTGCCATCGTAGTGTTGGGCAGCGGCAGCTGGATGTGAACAGCACGTAGCGTTGCGCAGTTGGAGGTGAGCCGCCAGCAGTGGTGGACGTGGGGAGAGAGATGGCGGAGTTTTGAAATTTGTAAGAATTGGTGTCATGAACTGCTATATATATTATGACTAGTGAGGTAAATACATTGTTTGTTCTCTATTAAAATCTTTCATTTGCTAACTATGCCTATCAGTAGTTAGTGCCTTCAGTAGTCTGAATCTTTTATTTAGGTGGCAGTAGCGGCGCTCGCTGTATTGCAGTAGCTTGAGTAACGAAGATTTTTGTGAGGTAAGTGATTTGTGAAACGTATAGGTTAATGTTAGTCAGGGCCATTCTTTTGTAGGGTTTACTGAAAGTCAGATTGTGTTGCGCCAAAAATATTGTTTCAGTTTAAGCACAGTCGTGTATAAATTTTTCAAAGGGGACGTTTCATATGTCGACCCTTAGCCAAGGATACCTCACTGGAATCTTCTGATTTTTTGCTTGTAGTTTGTGTAATTAGTGTAGCTTTTTTTATTGCTAGCGCGTAATCATAGAGAGAATTTCCTTTGTAGTTGCAGTCTTTCATTGTTGTACAGTAAAATAGTTGTGGCATGCATGTAGTTTTGCACGAAGTATTTCGCAGCTGCGCTTGCAATTAACTAGATATTTTCAGTGCTATGTTAATGTGTTCTTTTTGTTCTTCAAATTGTGTTTTTCTGTGTTGTGGTGTGAAAAATTGTGACAATAATGGCGTGTGAAAAACGTAACACTAGGCTCCAAAGTAAACTGAGAAATGACAGTGAAGACGAAAGCAGTGTGTTAGCGTCACCATGTAATGACTTCACTAACGTTCAAAGTACGAGGGTCAGTCAAAAAGTAATGCCTCCTATTTTTTTTCTACGTTTAATTGTCAGGAAATTCAAATGCAATTACATAGGTTGAAAACCACAACATTGAGGATCATTTTGTCATTTTTCAATGTAATCTCCGCCCATCTCTACAGTTTTGGTCCATCTTTGAACAAGGGCATGTATCCCAGCACGGTAAAAATCACAGCTCTGCTTCCTAAGCCATTGACGCACGGATGTTTTGACGGCCTCCTCATCTTCGAAATGAATCCCACGATGAGCTTCTTTTAGTGGCCCGAACAGATGGAAGTCTGATGGTGCCAGGTCAGGGCTGTATGGGGGATGAGGCAAAACTTCCCATCCAATTTTGACAATCTCGTCAAAGGTGTGACGACTGGTGTGTGGTCTTGCATTGTCATGCAAAAGAAGAACATCTGCCATTGATTTTGTTGGGCGAACTGGCTGAAGACGTGCTTTAAGTTTTTTGAGGGTTGTGACGTATTGAACAGAATTTATTGTGCATCCCTGCTCCAAAAAATCAACCAGAATCACACCCTCTGTATCCCAGAAAACTGTTGCCATAACTTTCCCTGCCGATCGCACAGTTTTGAATTTTTTCTTCCTCGGCGAGCTTGTGTGACGCCACTCCATTGACTGCCTCTTTGATTCGGGTTCAAAAAAATGCACCCATGTTTCGTCCCCGGTCACAATTTTTTTCAGAAACTCATCTCCCTCCAAACGGAAGCGCTGCAAGTGTTGGGAGGCTATTGTTTTCGTTGCCTCTTTATTCTGATCGGTTAACATTCTTGGAACCCACCGTGCACAAACTTTTGAGTACCCCAATTGTTTAATAATCGTGATCACACTGCCTTTACTAAGAGAAATAATGCGACACACTTCATCTGCAGTCACCCGACGGTCACCACGAATGATGTCATCAACTTGCTGAATGTTGTGTGGAGTCACTGCACTCACCGGCCTGCCGCTCCGCTTTTCGTCAGTCAACGGTGTTTGCCCTTCACCTTTCTTACAACGACGAACCCATCGTCTAACAGTGCTGACATCCACTGTCACAACACCATACACCTTCTTCAGTCTTTCATGAATGTGTATGGGCGTTTCACCTTCTGCATTCAAGAATTCAATCACACAACGCTGTCTCAAACGAACATCGATGTCGGCCATCTTACAAACTTCTGCTGTGCTGCCACCTGTTGACACAGAAAGTTACTACGGCAGTGGATTGCAGAAGAAGGTTTGAGGAATGGCGCCAAATTCAAATTTTTCACTTAACTTAATTTTTTTAAGTAGAAAAAAAATGGGAGGCATTACTTTTTGACCGACCCTCGTAGTAATTTGGTAATAGCGCATAGGGAAATGGAGCGGGCTGCAAATAATGGTGTAGGCAGTGAAACAATTAGTGAACAGGGAAGCATTATCGATCGATCGGTCGGCAACAGCTCGCCTCAGGATTCCGAAATGACAAGACACAATCTTGCAAATACTGTAGATTCAGATTTTGCGTCCTCACCGTTGTCACAAATAAATCAAGACACATTTTTTGCTTTTCAAAATGCGAATATTGCCGGTTCAAATGCACTGCTGAATAGCACTGAGGAACATGTTTCAGACACCAGTGCACTGTCATTACAGTTAATGCAACAAATGGGACAAAGGCTACAAAAGTTAGACACAACGCTTGAACAAAATCAAAAACAAATGGGACAAAATCTTCAAAAGTTAGACACAATGGAACAAAATCAGAGACAAACACAGCAACAGTTGGACACGAGGGAACATAATCTTCGGAAGTTAGACACCACACTTGAACAAACACGTGAAGATTTAACTACTGAGTTACATAACATTGAATCGAAATGCCAAAAAATCTGTAATGACGTAAAAACACAAATTTGTGAGAATTTTCAACCTATTTTTTCGCGGCATGAAAACACATTACAGAATCACGAAGCAGACATAAAAGAATTGCAAACTGTTGTTCGTGAAAATCACGACACCTTGCAAGCTAAAATGGACTCAGTTGCATCCACCGTTTCGGTTACGCAACTTGCAAGAACTCAGGAAAACTTAAAGGCCACAGTAAATTCGATTTCAACACAAATAGACACTCTGAAACTTGGTTCAGAAAAACACACTGAGGAAATGTGTTCACTATCGGAGAAAGTAGCCGAACTTTCGGATCAGTTCACTAATTTATTTACGAAGGTAGATGATAATCTGAATGACACAAAACCGGTAGTCTTTAATGACACAGAAGAGTGCGAACAAATTAGGAAATTCAAACAAAGTCTGAATCAAATTAGTACGTAACACCAAAGAGAAATCCGGGAAGTACAAGATCAGCTGACACAGGTAATACAACAATTACGTATTTCAGAGGACACTCGCGCTCCAATACGGGAAGAGGGACATAGAAATACGGAACAGCCACAAAATAATAACACAGGGCACTTCGGAAATTATGAAAGAAATTGGCAAGGTGCACCGAATTTTTAGATGGAACTGCCGAAACGACGTAACAATGAGCTATATGCGACTCGCCGACATGATGATTTTGACTATAAGCTGTTCATTACTACATGTAAATTCAAAACATTTAAGAATTCTGGCAACGACATTCATCCACAAACGTCGCTTCATCAATTCTCTCATTGTTTTCCTCTCAACTGGTCATTAGAACACAGATTAGAATTTATGTGTGGCTACTTGGAGAATGAACCAGCTGTAAGAATGCGATCGATCATTCACGATTGTCACAGTGAAGCAGAATTTTATCATGCTTTCCTCTCAGCATAATGGTCTCAAGCTACACAAGACCGAGTAAAACATAGCATAATGATGATGAAACACTTTGAACAATCTGAATTTTCCAGTCTTGTCAAATATTTTGAAGACATGTTGCATAAGAACCAATTTCTTTCAAACCCGTATAGCCCTACAGAACTCATACGCATTTGCATAATGAAATTGCCTGAACATTTAAGGAATATTATTTTGGCAGGGCGTTGCAAAGACGACACTGAAGCTTTTCAGGGACTCTTACAAGAATTAGAAATTGACACAGACAGTCGCGGGATGCGAAAACAGGAAAACAATCACTACAGTTCACATCCGTCACAATTCCGTGACGACAGAAACAATAACTGGACACGACAAGGCTATTCTTACAACGTAAATCGTGACCAAAACGGACACCACCCGTATGACAACCGTTGGCAGAGTAGTAATAATTACAGGGAAAGATCACCTCTCCGCGGTAGTAACTATCACAGAGACAATCAGAGAAACATACAATATGGGAACCAAAATAATTACTATCAAGGGAGACAGAATAACTTTAGACGCAACGGTCCAGCGCGCAGTTACGATTCAGAGAGAAATTCTCCACCACGTGACCGACAAGGAAGAAACTATGGAATCTACCGACATGACGACAGACGATATGATCGTAACGACAGACCTGAATTGCAGCAGAACTGGCGGGAATCAGAGCAGGGCCCTCTCGACAAGGTGAATTTGTAGAAGTTAGGTCTCCAAATCCCAATAACGACGCGCGCCAACAAAGACACAATAGGCAATGACTCATACCGCTGGCAGCCACAAAACGTACGCATGAAACTGACGACGCAAATGCCGTAGCTAGTAATTATGTAAAAATGGAAGACATTTGGGACATCTTACTCCAGGAACAGGACGTAAAACATAACAACATTGAATATCCTGTGATTCACATTACAGTAAATGACGTAAAATTTACGGCAGTACTTGACTCAGGCAGTCCCATTTCAGTAATTAGTGAAACAGCTTTTAGTAAATGCAACAAATCGAAAGATTGCCCCACACTTCCGTTAAGCAAGATTAAATTACAAGGTGCAGTCATTGGAAAAAGTGTAGATGTACGCCAACAAACCAACTTAGAATTCTTTTGTCAAAGCCACAGCTTCTCTATGAATTTTCTTATTGTTCCATTGTTGTCGACGGAAATTATACTGGGAGTAAACTTTTTGAATGAATACAAAGCAATCTTAAACTTTCACGATGCAGAAATAAGTTTAGAGAAAGACGGTAAGTCAATAGCTTTGAAATTTGAATATTGGCTCTCAAACCATGACGAGGAAACTAATCGGCTTTACCTTCTGTTAGACAACAGTTCGGAATTTTCTACGGAACTATACACTAACAATCACTCTGGAAGTACTGACAGGGATGATATCGTCGGCATATTTGAAACTAATGAGTTAATTCAGAATAAAATTCAAAAAATTGAGAATTGTAATGACACTGATAGGCAGGACCTTTTTGAGATTTTACAAGCACGTTCCACAGTTTTTACTCACAAAACAGGAACAATCAAGGGATTTCAATACCAATTTCGTGTTCGTGAGCATACAAAATTTTGTGTTAGACCATACGTAATTCCAGCACATTATAGGGACAGTGTTAGAACAGAAATACAATCTATGCTTGACGAGGGCATTATTGAGCCTGCAGTAAGCTCATACAACAATCCATTACATGTTGTTGAGAAGAAGAATGGATCGATGAGGCTTGTTTTAGATTAGAGACAAATCAATACTATCATTATTCCTGAAACACAGGCCGCAAACATTGGAAGAACTTCTTCAAAATTTTAATGGTGTAAAAGTGTTGTCTTCCATTGATCTCAGATCCAGCTTTTATCAGATCGAAATTCATCCAGACTGTAGAAAATACACAGCTTTCCTTTGTTTCGGCGTTTATCAGTTTCGGAAACTTCCTTTTGGTTTGAACATTTCCTCGGCAGCATTCATTCGCGGGCTAAATTCCATATTACCTGAGCTCTTAAAACGTCACATCACCTTATATGTGGACGATATTCTGATAGCAGAAACCTCATGGGAACAACATAATCGCATCCTCAACAGCGTGTTACGTATTTTTGCAGGATCTGGAATTACAGTTAACTTGGAAAAGTCCGAATTCGGTAGGACAAAGGTGAAGTTTTTGGGACATATTATCTCTTCTGAAGGCATTCAGCCGGATCCTGAAACGTTAGAAGCAATCAGAGCCATTCCAGTTCCATCCACAAAAAAACAAGTCCGCAGTTTTCTAGGTCTCGTAAACTTTTACCGTCGTTTTCTGAATATGCAAATTCTAGTCACACCAAAACTTTGTTCTCTCACTGGAAAAAATACTATTTGGAACTGGGACGAACAAGCACAGTTGGAATTCAATTCTTTGAAAGAATCGCTACTTAACACGCCAATACTAGCTCATCCTGATCTGTCACAAGATTTCTGCCTTAGCACAGATTCTTCTAAAGTCGGTTTTGGTGCCCATTTATTTCAAGAAGCCATAGAAAATGACACTACCGTTCAGAAAACCGTTGCTTTTGCTAGCCGAGTGCTAACAAAATCTGAAAAAAATTATTACGTTACTGAATTAGAAGCTTTAGCTATCGTTTGGGCATTTAACAAATTCCGTTTCTTTCTTTATGGTAAGCACGTAAAAGTATACAGTGACCATCGTTCATTACAATTTCTTATGTCTTCAAAATTAAATCATGACAGATTAAAACGTTGCGCATTGTTTCTGCAAGAATTCCACTTCACAATAGTCTACATTCCCGGCAAGGAGAACATTGTTGCGGACGCACTGTCACGTGCACCGGCTGGGCTTGAGAAAAGTAACACAGAAAGCAACCTCGAGAAAAATTTCAGTATTCTTTACATTCAGAAAGTCGCCTTTGAAAACTTCATCACCACATCTTTAAAGGACATTGCTCATGAACAAGATAAAGATCCGATTTGGAAAGACATCAAAAGTAAATGGCATGAAAAGGCACACACACAGATTCGGCATTATTATCTGGTTAGAAACAACATACTGTTCAAACGATGCACTGTTGATGACAAGCTATGGGTACTTTGCATTCCAGACGATTTCGTTAATAAGCTCATTTGGTACATTCATTTCAGCTATGCACATTTTGGTCCACGAAAATGTTATCATATTCTTCGAACGACTTGTTATTTTGACAATATGGAAAAAAGAATTCGAGGAGTCTTGTCTATTTGTAAACTTTGTCAAAAGGCGAAACCATCTACTGTCTCTCATCGTGCTCCATTGTTTCCTATCATTCCTTCTAAATTAAAAGAATTTGCTGCTGTTGATCTCTTGGGACCGCTTGTCAGAACATCTAATGGATTTTCGTACGTTGTAGTCGCTGTTGAACTTACTTCAAAATTTGTTTCTTTCACTCCGTTACGTAAAGCCACTGGACGGTCTGTATCCAACGCCTTTGTTAAAAATTTCTTACGTGAAGTTGGACACGTTAGTAAAGTCATTTCAGATAATGGACCGCAATTCAGATCTGCTGTTTGGTCACGCATGCTTCGTAACCATAAAATCAAATCTGTTTTTATTTCATTGTACTCACCACATTGTAACCCGTCTGAACGGTTTATGAAAGAAATCAATAAGCTTTGCAGACTTTATTGTCACAAAAAGCTTCAGCAATGGGACAGATATTTACACTTATTTCAAAACGTACTGAATGAGATGCCTCATGACTGCACTGCTTTACCATCTGTTATTGTACTGAAGAATAAAGAACCACCGAACAGAATCAGAGAGCTTGTACCTTTTCCGAATACACGTAAACTTCGACACAGACATAATTGATTTGGCTATTAAAAATATAAATTCTGCTGCAGACAAAAGGAGAAAATTACACGGTAAAGCAAATGCAAAGAAATTATATATTGGTCAGAAAGTTCTCATTAAAGCTCATTCATTGTCACACAAGAAGAAACACTTGAGTCACAAATTCTTTCTAGTTTACAATGGACCTTACAGAATCCGACGTATACCACATAATTGCGTTGAAGTTGAAACTCATCGTACTAGGAAGAGTAAAGGTTTACACCACATTTCACATGTAAAACCATTTATTGAAAGATATCTGCTTTTTAACTTTGTGTTTGCCATAAAGCTGTTCACATCACGTGACTAGTATACTTTGTCACACTAAGAATCTGTTAACATGCAACAATGTTTTGAAGTTAACTATCCAGTCTAGAACTTAGAGAACTTATTTACACAATATTTACGAGTGCATTGTTATAGTGAACAGACGTCACAGTGTTATTGTACATTCTTGCTTGTTAGTTGCACGATTATGTAACGTCTATAAGGCTTACATACTTAGAACATTTACCAGTACTGCTAATGATATTTTAATGCAACATTTTGGTTTACTTGAAAACACATTCTTTATTTGAAGTTCAGTCGGTGAGATTAAAGATGACTTAGCATTTGATTTCTCTAATAGCTACAAGATTATATCACGACGCTACTAATATGTGACACGATTTACATTGTTGCTTTTGCGGTGTATCTGTTTTATATCTGCACAGTTTTTCTGTATTATTCTGGAAAGTAAAACATGTTTTAGTAGTAACTTTTGTGGTATAGCTACAATGAGACAGCCTTTATCGTAGCACAACAATACGTTACATTATAGTACTTTCTTGATCACGGTAAGGTACGTAATAACTACGATATCTATACGGAAAGCATTTCACCTTCGTTTATGATGAGGTAAGTACATTGACTTCAGCAGAACTTTATTTACAGAGGACGATAACTACGACAGTTCCACAGAATTATCTTACAGCAAAACGCAGATTTAGCACTACAGGGCACGCATTTGAGTGATTAATTTGGTACTTAAACCATTTATTTATTAATATTGTTGAATTAAAAAAGTTTTTTGTGATACATTTCATTCCATTGCTGTAATCTGTAACACCTGAGGATATAATTACATTAATCCTCAGGGGGGTACACGCCTACTTTGTGTACCGTGTTTGGCAAGCACAAGGAGCCCTAGCTAATATGGTATTTGCTTATACAGCTTTATGCATCGGTACCATATTTCTCTAACACATGAATTACCCAGCTATCTGATCATTTAACTGAGAGAAACAAACATTTATTATACTACATCAGTGACACATGTTTATGTAATTACACAGTTGGATAACTTCACACTTACAAAATTGTATTTTGTCTGTACTTTGTGAACTGTTCATATTTTTTCAGAGCCATTGTGATACTGTAGGAGCTTTGAATGACATATTTGGTATGAGATCATGATTTTTAAAGTACGTTTGAGGCAGATGACACTTGACATGAGCAGAGGAATTTTTTTTAGATTTTGAAATTATTGGAGGAAGCTACGATTTTGAGATTTGACCGAGGTGTTATGATGTTATTATTACGATGACTGTGTATTATGCTGCTGAGGTATGTTTATGATCAATAAGCTGATGCTATATGACTTATTTGATTATGCTATGTATCTGTTGTGATGAAATATTGAAGAAGTGTCGACGAATAAGGTAAGGAATAATTAGTGGTTAGGGACTCTGGTTTGTGAAAAAGGTTGTTGGAAACCGAGAATCGTACTTTAAGAGTTATGAAATGTGTGTATATGCCTGAATGTATCACTATTTTGGCGAAAATTTTTTGGACACTATTATATTTAAAGAATTTTGTTTCTACAGATTTGTAACGCAAATTCTTGACCTGTGAAATATTTTTCAATGAGACTGTCACTGTAGCGGAAACTGCTGTCGTAAATATTTCGGTAAGAAAGTTAAGTGACCACCTGCACGTAATGTGTCGTGGGCACCCAGCTGCGCGACAGACGCCTTAAAAAAAAGCCATTTGTGTGTGCCTGTCAGAGGCACATGTGGAGAAAAAAATAGAGGCCATTATCCTCGCTATTGACATTCCTTTGTAGAAAGCATCACAAAAACGACACGTTTCTTACATCTGCACACCTGACAATGACAAGCGTCTTTCTACGAGAGTTGAGAGAATTTATACTAACTTATGAAATGTCACATGACTATTGAATGATATTTATATGCTTTGCCTTTCATAGTTGCTTATTTCGATTGATATCTGGTTTCCAGCTGTGTTGCAGCATTGGTTTTTTAAAATAAAATTAAATGCATTTGCTGATGTGAACACTTTCTGTCAACAGATCTATTAAATAATTATTTCATGATCCACATTCTTCGAAAAAGGAGCTCTTGGAATGGAAAGAGCAATAAGAAGCGACTAATAACAGTAACTGTATATATAATTTTCTTTTCAACTACTTGGTAATTTGTTGTAGTATTAGTTTTTGTGGTGCACCACTTTAATTACATAGACATTAACATGTGATATAAGTATTAAACATTTTTACTGTAATATTTTTTCTGCTTCAGCTTTGTCATGTTTAGATATAAGTTATTACATTTACTGCTGCTTGCTTTGCCAATTTCTATTTTTTTTTGTTATTGCTGTTTGTATTAATTGTTTTGTGCTGCTGCATTGCCTCGTCCCTTAGTTTAGCATCTGAGCTCAGTAGCTTTAAGTTTGCTTAAGATGGGGTAGGTTATAAAAGAATGAGTTGCGATGAATTGGAAGAAATGCACTGAGAGGTTATACATAAAATGTACAGAAAGCAGGTATAGGTAGGATTTTCTTGGAAATACACTCCTGGAAATTGAAATAAGAACACCGTGAATTCATTGTCCCAGGAAGGGGAAACTTAATTGACACATTCCTGGGGTCAGATACATCACATGATCACAGTGACAGAACCACAGGCACATAGACACAGGCAATAGAGCATGCACAATGTCGGCACTAGTACAGTGTATATCCACCTTTCGCAGCAATGCAGGCTGCTATTCTCCCATGGAGACGATCTTAGAGATGCTGGATGTAGTCCTGTGGAACGGCTTGCCATGCCATTTCCACCTGGCGCCTCAGTTGGACCAGCGTTCGTGCTGGACGTGCAGACCACGTGAGACGACGCTTCATCCAGTCCCAAACATGCTCAATGCAGGACAGATCCAGAGATCTTGCTGGCCAGGGTAGTTGACTTACACCTTCTAGAGCACGTTGGGTGGCACGGGATACATGCGGACGTGCATTGTCCTGTTGGAACAGCAAGTTCCCTTGCCGGTCTAGGAATGGTAGAACGATGGGTTCGATGATGGTTTGGATGTACCGTGCACTATTCAGTGTCCCCTCGACGATCACCAGACGTGTGCGGCCAGTGTAGGAGATCGCTCCCCACACCATGATGCCGAGTGTTGGCCCTGTGTGCCTCGGTCGTATGCAGTCCTGATTCTGGCGCTGACCTGCACGGCGCCAAACACGCATACGACCATCATTGGCACCAAGGCAGAAGCGAAGCGACTCTCATCGCTGAAGACGACACGTCTCCATTCGTCCCTCCATTCACGCCCGTCGCGACACCACTGGAGGCGGGCTGCACGATGTTGGGGCGTGAGCGGAAGACGGCCTAACGGTGTGCAGGACCGTAGCCCAGCTTCATGGAGACGGTTGCGAATGGTCCTCGCCGATACCCCAGGAGCAACAGTGTCCCTAATTTGCTGGGAAGTGGCGGTGCGGTCCCCTACGGCACTGCGTAGGATCCTACGGTCTTGGCGTGCATCCGTGCGTCGCTGCGGTCCGGTCCCAGGTCGACGGGCACGTGCACCTTCCGCCGACCACTGGCGACAACATCGATGTACTGTGGAGACCTCACGTCCCACGTGTTGAGCAATTCGGCGGTACGTCCACCCGGCCTCCCGCATGCCCACTATACGCCCTCGCTCAAAGTCCGTCAACTGCACATACGGTTCACGTCCATGCTGTCGCGGCATGCTACCAGTGTTTAAAGACTGCGATGGAGCTCCGTATGCCACGGCAAACTGGCTGACACTGACGGCGGCGGTGCACAAATGCTGCGCAGCTAGCGCCATTCGACGGCCAACACCGCGGTTCTTGGTGTGTCCGCTGTGCCGTGCGTGTGATCATTGCTTGTACAGCCCTCTCGCAGTGTCCGGAGCAAGTATGGTGGGTCTGACACACCGGTCTCAACGTGTTCTTTTTTCCATTTCCAGGAGTGTAAATGAGGTAAGATACTGGAAAATAAATGATGAGATAAGAAATATGTGAACATATAAATACAGAAAGCATGCTTGGATAGGATTTTTTTGGTGGAAACAAATGTTGAAATAAGACGAAAGATCTAGGGAATGAGGTTTTTGGTTGGACTGCAGTACCAAATGTTACACTGAAAACAAACCCTGCCCTTTCCTCTTGTGTTATCCCACTATGTGTTTCTGTACCCTTGTGTATTTATGTTCTTCCTGTCTTTATATGTTCATCTGATAAGCCTTATGTTGCAGAATTTTTCTAATACCAAGCTACATGCACTATGATGAGGAATACTGTTATCCTCAAATATAATTTGAATTAATAACATGTTATTTACCTTGTAAAGATGTTTACACATTATTTATTCTGTTTTGTTCTAATGCTCATGTGTGAAGTTGATGTTTTGTAACACTGATGTATTTGCTATTTCGATTCTTTTGTAAAGCCTGCACTACTACAGATGTTATCTGTATTGTTATGTTCTTTAATGATATATTTTGTACCTTTGTTATTGAATTCTTATGTTATAAAATTGTAATTGACACCAGTTCATCAAATTAAGTAATTTGTAAGTTACATTTCACTGCACACATTTCTGTTGGTCATAGTATATGGACAATACGTGAGAAGTAGGGGCTGATAGTGTTTGCACAAGTGTTAATAATTCAGTAAGGGACTGGATAACAGCATTGCTGGTTGTAAGGACATTTCAAAAACAATTTTTGCGAGTGCACAAGTGGTGGTTATGGACTTGCTATATTATCCGCAAGACTCTTCAATGGTGATTGTGCACCTGCACAGTCAAACAGATGGCTGCTGGCCATCTCTACAAGGACTACAGTGGGTCTACACCTTTGATGACCCACCAATACCATTATTTCTACAAGGACTGCAGTGGGTCTGCACCTCTGGTGGCCCACCAATAGTAATCTCTACCAGGACTACAGTGGGTCTGCTCTGTGATGACCTACCTACCGATAGTCTTCAACGTCGACTGACTCTGCTGTGGCACATTACCTGTCTGCATGTCAAGAGTCAGCACTGTCTTTCATTGGAAGGACAACACTACTTCTTCAAGACTGCTTAGAAATCCACTACTTCCAAGTGCAATTTCTTTTATTGCTCATACTTTGAAAAAAACACTGCAATTTTACTATGATGAACGATCAGGACTGTCTTTATGGACTGTGAGAGAATTTTAGCTTCTGACCAACATTGTATCAATAAGTGTGTGATTTGATATCTTTGTTATATTAATTATGAAAAAATTTTCAAATCTGTATTGGCCACTGCCGAAAACAATTTATAAATTTTTTTGTGGGGAGCATGGGGGCTATGTAAGTAGGCTGTTTAGGTTTTTTTATTGGTAACGCCGCCGCCACGTAGCGCTTTGTATGAAAATCACTAGGTGTGCCGTGTGCAGTCTGTGGCTGGTTTGCATTGTTGTCTGCCATCGTAGTGTTGGGCAGCGGCAGCTGGATGTGAACAGCACGTAGCGTTGCGCAGTTGGAGGTGAGCCGCCAGCAGTGGTGGACGTGGGGAGAGAGATGGCGGAGTTTTGAAATTTGTAAGAATTGGTATCATGAACTGATATATATATTATGACTAGTGAGGTAAATACATTGTTTGTTCTCTATTAAAATCTTTCATTTGCTAACTGCCTATCAGTAGTTAGTGCCTTCAGTAGTTTGAATCTTTTATTTAGCTGGCAGTAGTGGCGCTCGCTGTGTTGCAGTAGATCGAGTAACGAAGATTTTTGTGAGGTAAGTGATTTGTGAAACGTATAGGTTAATGTTAGTCAGGGCCATTCTTTTGTAGGGATTATTGAAAGTTAGATTGCGTTGCACCAAAAATATTGTTTCAGTTTAAGCACAGTCGTGTATAAATTTTTCAAAAGGGACGTTTCACGATAGTTAGCATAGCCTCCAGCTACGTTATTTGCTACGACCTAGCAAGGCGCCAGTATCCGTACTATTGATATTGTGAATCATGTACCATAAAGAGGGTCGTTCTTCATTAATGGATTAAAGTTAAGTATTCCACCAGCTACGTCCGTTTTTCTCAATTCTAATTCCCTTGTTATGTTCCAGACCTCACGCCAGCCTGCGTGACCTGAGACGCGAGCATTTCGGCTTCCTTTAACAATTCGGTGTTGGCTCTCCTGCCAACCACAACACAATTTTCTTGTACAAAGGTACAAAGATAATAATAGTTGCGATTTTATGAGCGCAGATAGCCATCTCCGTTGTTGAGTATCCACCGGAGGCTATGATATAAAGGCTAACAATTAACAAGCTGTTCATTAATGTTAATGCTAATTGTACACGGTGTCCGGCGGAATTTCCATCGCCATTATCTATGGAACCACAATAGATATTGACAAACGGGTTTCACGGGTATGAATTTACGGCAGGGGCTTACGAAAGTAAA
This sequence comes from Schistocerca gregaria, assembly GCF_023897955.1. Lineage (NCBI taxonomy): Eukaryota > Metazoa > Arthropoda > Insecta > Orthoptera > Acrididae > Schistocerca > Schistocerca gregaria. The sequence goes on from NC_064928.1 coordinate 106,870,706, forward strand.
TACTATCACACATTCTAAACCGTGTAAAAATACTGGTTTCAAAACAAACTTATATTTTTATTAAATGGACACCTCATATTATTCCTTACGCAATCAATAACACGAGAAATCACAGTCATAGTGTCGTTGGTTGTATCGCAATACGTCAATTGCATCCCCAGAAATTGGTACGCGATGTTGACGCCTGAAATGAACGAAACGGACCAGTATGGCACACCGAGCGATATGATGCAGTGGTCAGCACACTGGACTTTCATTCGGGAGGATGACGGTTCAGACCCGTCTCCGTTCATCCTGATTTAGGTCTTCCGTGAATTTCTACACTTGCCTCAGGAAAATTCTGGGATGGTTCCTTTCAAAGGGCACAGCCATTCCTTCCCTAATCCCATTGTGTTCTCCGTCTCTGCTGACCTCGTTGTCGACGTAACGTTGAACTCTAATCTCGTCATACTCCACTATTGCACCCCCCCCCCCCCCCCCCCCCAAATTCAAGCGTGAGCCACACATTGCTCGTAATCGCGATTTGATTTACTAGAATGTAACAAATGCTGAACTTACATATTGCTACGTACACTGTTAGGACGTGGCCTGCGAAACGTACGGGGGTCCACTCATCCACAATGAACACAAGGGCCCGGTTTACTCGTACGTGCTTTGTTAAACGTTTCGACAGTACTACAGTGGTGATAACAGTAAAGAAATATCGATAACCATCGGTCAGAGCAAACAAAAGTAATGGCTGTCAAAGCATGGCACACAGGGATACATGCTATTTGTACGTAGTTCTACATCAATTACGCAGTGGTGCATGCCACGTACAGGACATGTTACTGAACACCTTTAATGACTGCGACTGAACTGAACTGTAGCACATAGTGCAACGCATACATGAACGTACTGTAGTACTACCGTAAAAAGAAAAAACGTATTTCCGTAATACACAAAATGTACGCGGATGTGCAATCATGTCTCGCAGCTGAAACGCTGCAACGTGTGGTGTCACCGCCAGACACCACACTTGCTAAGTGCTAGCCTTTAAATCGGCGGCGGTCCGGTAGTATACGTCGGACCCGCGTGTCGCCACTATCAGTGTTTGCAAACCGAGCGCCGCCACACGGCACGTCTAGAGACTTCTTAGGACTCGCCCCCAGTTGTACAGCCGACTTTGCTAGCCATGGTTCACTGCCTACTTACGTTCTCATTTGCCGAGAAATTAGTTTAGCATAGCCTTCAGCTACGTCATTTGCTACGACCTAGCAAGGCGCCATTATCAGTTACTATTGATATTTTGAACTATGTACCGTCATGAGCGACGTTAATCATTAATGGATTAAAGTTAAGTATTCCACCAGCTACGTCCGTTGTTTCTAAATTCTAATCTCCTTGTCCTGTTCCAGACCTCAAGCCAGCCTGCGTGAGCTAAATCGGTGCCTTTCGGCCTCCTCTAGTAACACGGTATTGGCTCTCCTGCCAATCACTTAACAACGTATGTTCGAAGAGATGGCCCTTTGTTCAAAGAAATTTCAGGCTTCCAGTCGTTCAATACCTCGCACGATATTTCAGCGGGGCACCTGCCAGCCATCTTCAGGTGAGCGGTCGCAGACGTCCACCGTTCCGCAATATATAGCGCGCTGTAACTATTTTGCGCATGTGTCGAAAACTCGATAGATGGACCACGCTGCCCGCCGGCAGCGCCCTCGCTGGTGGAATAGCGGAACTCAGTCGCCCTCTGCGTTGCTGTTTGCCACGGCCGTCGACGCACTGTGTCGTCTCGATTTGAGCAAATAGTGGGGATGATGGGATTCCATGCAATGTCCAGCTGGTAGCCGCTGTCACTGTTCAACAGATTTTCCGCCAGTTGTATTTCTACGGATTCTTTAATAATGGAGTCCCAGAAAGACGTTGCTGTGGATAGAATAGTTGTTTTTTCATACTCCATTGAATTTCCAGTAGAAATACAGTGTTCAGCAATAGCGGACTTGCTTGGCTGCAAGAGGCGGGTGAAACGTTGATGTTCAGTGCAGCGTTCTTTCACGGAGCGTGTGGTTTCACCTACGTAAGCCGTACGACATGGGCACAGTATCTTGTAAATTCCGGCCTCTCGTAGTAACAAATTGTCCTTAACTGATCCCACAAGGTAAGCAGTCTTCGATTGTGGGCAGAAAACCACTTTTACCTGAAGTTTTCGGAGGATTCTTGCTATTCTAAACGAAGAGTTACCAACGAAAGGAAGAAAAGCTAAAGATTGTACCGGCATGTTCTCCTCTTTATCCACTTCCTACTTCTTAGTTTTAACTGTCACTGCCCTGTTAATCTGCCGGATAGAATACCCATTTTTGCTGAATACTGTCCTTAGATGGGCCAGTTCTTGAGGTAAGCTATCTAGATCTGAGAGAGTTTGAGCTCTATGAACAAATCTTTTAAGCACACTCATAGTTTGCGACGGATGATGGCAACTCGATGCTTGCAGGTACAAATCAGTATGAGTGGGCTTCCGATAAACTGAATGCCCTAGAGAACCAGGACGTCCAAGAAAGGCAAACAACCATCTTTCTGTATTTCCATGGTGAACCGGATGTTGCTATGAATGGAATTGTGGTGATGTAGAAACTCCATTGTCTTCTCCATGAGGCCACACTATGACCGTATCATCCAAATACCTCCAAAAAACTAATCTACATCTACATCCATACTCCGCAAGCCACCTGACGGTGTGTGGAGGAGGGTACCTTGAGTTCCTCTATCGGTTCTCCCTTCTATTCCAGTCTCGTATTGTTCGTGGGAAGAAGGATTGTCGGTATGCTTCTGTGTGGGCTCTAATCTCTCTGATTTTATTCTCATGGCCTCTTCGAGAGATACACATAGAAGGGAGCAATGTACTGCTTGACTCTTCGGTGAAGGTACGTTCGCGAAACTTCAACAAAAGCCCGTACCAAGCTACTGATCGACTCTCCTACAGAGTGTTCCACTGGAGATTATCTATCATCTCCGTAACGCTTTCGCCATTACTAAATGATCCTGTAACGAAGCGCGCTCCTCTCCGTTGGATCTTCTCTATCTCTTCTATCAACCCTATCTGGTACGGATCCCACACTGGTGAGCAGTATTCCAGCAGTGGGCGAACAAGCGTACTGTAACCTACTTCCTTTGTTTTCGGATTGCATTTCCTTAGGATTCTTCCAATGAATCTCAGTCTGGCACCTGCTTTACAAACGATTAACTTTATGTGATCATTCCATTTTAAATCATTCCTAATGCCTACTCCCAGATAATTTATGGAATTAACTGCTTCCAGTTGCTGACGTGCTATTTTGTAATTAAACGATAAGGGATCTATCTTTCTATGTATTTGCAGCACATTACGCTTGCCTACATTGAGATTCAATTGCCATTCCCTGCACCATGCGTCAATTCGCTGCAGATCCTCCTGCATTTCAGTACAATTTTTCATTGTTAGAACCTCTAGATATACCACAGCATCATTCGCAAAAAGCCTCAGTGAACTTCCGATGTCATCCACAAGGTCATTTATGTATATTGTGAATAGCAACGGTCCTACGACACTCACCTGCGGCACACCTGAAATCACTCTTACTTCGGAATATTCGCATTTTAAAAATCAGAAAATGTGTCTTGACTTATTTGAGAAAACGGTGAGGACGCAAAACCTGATTCTACTGTACCCGCAAGATTGTGTCCTGTCATTTCGGACTCCTGAGGCAAGGTGTTGCCGACCGATCGATCGATAATGCTTCCCTGTTCACTGATTTTTTCACTGTCTACACCATTATTTGCCGCCCGCTTTATTTCCCTATGCACAATTACCAAATTACTACTTTGAATGTCTGTTAATTCATTACACAGTGGTGCTGATAAGCTACGCTCGTCGTCACTATCATTTCTCAATTTACTTTGGAGCCTAGTGTTACGTTTTTCACACGTCATAATTATTACGTATTTCACACGATAACAAGAAAAGCAAAATTTGAAGAGAAAAAAATAAGAAAACACATTAACACAGCACTGAAAGTAATATCAAGTTAATTGCAAGCGCAGCTGCGAATACTTGGTGCAAATCTACATGCATGCCACTACTGTTTTACAGTACAACAATGAAAAACTACACATACAAAGAAAACTATGCTCTAGCAGTAAACAATAGCTACAGTAATTACACAAACTACAAGAGAAAATCGGAAGATTCCAGTGAGATGTCCTCGGCTAAGGGTCGACAAATGAAACGTACCCTTAGAAAAATTTTTGAATTACTGTGCTGGTATACCCCTTACGTTGTTTCATTTTCAAACAGTTGAACAGAACTGAACGTAGTCAGACATTTCTCTCTTCACTTATTCCGATCAACACCAAACTGACACACAATATTTTTTGCTCAACGCAATCTGACTTTCAATGATCCTTACAAAAGAATGGCCGTGACTAACAATAACCTATACCTTTCATGAATCACTCACCTCACAAAAATCTTCGTTACTCGAACTCCTGCAATACAGAGAGCGCCAATACTGCGAGCTAAATAAAAGATTCTAACTACTGAAGGCCCTAGCTACTGTTAGGCATAGTTAGCAAACGAAAGATTTTGATAAGGTACAAACAATGTATTTACCTTAATAGTGTTCAAAAGTCATAAAATATATATATATATATATATATATATATATATATATATATATATATATATGTTCATGGCGTCCAGTCTTACAGATTTACTCTTTCTGATGGACACACGTCCAGATCGTCCGCTCTCAAAATTCTGCCATCTCTCTCCCCACATCCACATCCCCACATCCATCAGTTCATGGCGTCCAGTCTTACAGATTTACTCTTTCTGATGGACACACGTCCAGATCGTCCGCTCTCAAAATTCTGCTATCTCTCTCCCCACATCCACCACTGCTGGCGGCTCATCTCTCTCCCCACATCCACCACTGCTGGTGGCTCGCCTCCAACTGCGCAGCGCTACGCGCTATTTACATCGAACTGCCTAACACTACAATAGCGAATATTCCAACAAAGCCAACCAGCCACAGACTACATACAGCACTGCCAGTGATTTTCATACAGAGCGCTACGTGACGTTACCAACATAAAAACCTAAACAGGCTACTTACAATCTATCCTTGGAGAGTACACCCGCCGGCACTTTCAGCATGTTTTTCCTCAGTACGATGGCATCTACTAGCAGGACAACGCAACATATCACACAGCTCGCAGTGAACGTGCGAATTCCAAGAGCAGCAGACTGCATTTATCGTATTTCCCTGGCCACCAATGACCCACGATTTAAGGATTTAAACAAGGGAGGTTACATAAAGAGTGCAACTGGGATTCCACTGCAAAATGCAGAGGAAAGAGCGGATAAATGGAAAGAATACGTTGAAATCCTCTATGAGGCAGACGATTTGTATGACGCGGTAGAAGAAAAAAGAGGAATCGGTGTAGAAGGGAATTTAAAAGAGAATTGGAGGACTTCGGATATAAGGCCGGCCGCGGTGGTCTCGCGGTTCTAGGCACGCAGTCCAGAACCGCGCGACTGCTACGGTCGCAAGTTCGAATCCTACCTCGGGCATGGATGTGCGTGATGTCCTTAGGTTAGTTAGGTTTAAGTAGTTCTAAGTTCTAGGGGACTGATGACCACAGCAGTTGAGTCCCATAGTGCTCAGAGCCATCTGAACCATTTTTACTTCGGATCCAGAAAGGCATGAGGGATGGATAACATTTCCCGAAGCTGCTAAAATCATTGTGGGAAGTGGCAACAAAATGACTATTCACTATTGGTGAGTATAATGTATGAGTATGGCAACATACCGTCACACTTTCGGAAAAATATCATCCACACAACTGCGAAGATTGCAAGAGCTGACAAGTGCAAATATTATCACACAACCAGCTTAACGGCTCATGTATCCAAGCTGCTGACAAGAATAATGTACAGAGCAATGGAGAAGATAATTGAGGATGTGTTAGATGACGATCCGTTTGGCTTTAGAAAAGGTAAAGGCACCAGAGAAGCAATTCTTAAAATTTGGAAATTTGTGTTAAGGACTATGGGACCAAACTGCTGAGATCATTGGTCCCTACGCTTACTACTACTTAATGTAAACAAACACACACACCCATCCATGGCTGAAGGAGGATTCGAGCTTCTGACGGGGGGAGCCGTGTGAGCTGTGACAATGCTCCGGAGACGGCGCGGCTACCCCACGCGACGCCAATTCTGGCATTGCGGTTGATAATGGAACCAAGAATCAACAAAAACAGGATTTGTCGACCTGCAGAAAGCCTAAGAAAACGTGAAATTGTGCAAAATGTTCGAAATTCTGAGGAAATACGAACAACCTATAGGCAGGGAAGGGTTACATGTAATACACTACTGGCCATTAAAATTGCTACACCACGAAGATGACGTGCTACAGACGCGAAATTTGACTCACTGGAGGAAGATGCTGTGATATACAAATGGTTACCTTTTCAGAGCATTCACACAAGGTTGGCGCCGGTGCCGACACCTACAACATGCTAACATGAGGAAAGATCCGATTTTTCATGCACACACAGCAGTTGACCGGCGTGGCCTGGTGAAACGTTCTGATGCCTGGTGTAAGGAGGAGAAATGCGACCATCACGTTTCCGACTTTGATAAAGGTCAGATTGTAGCCTATCTCGATTGCGGTTTATCGTATCGTGACATAGCAGCATATGGAATCAGCGGGTTCAGGAGGGTAATCCTATCACTAGCAGTGATAGGATGACTGCATGGCTGTAACAGATCGTGCAGCCACGTCTCGATCCCTGAGTCAACAGATGGCGATGTTTGCAAGACAACAACCATCTGCACCAACAGCTCAACGACGTTTGCAGCAGAATGGACTATCAGCTCGGAGACCACAGCTGCGGTTACCCTTGACGCTGCATCACAGACAGGAGCGCCTGCGATGGTGTACTCAACGACGAACTTGGGTTCACGAATGGCAAAACGTCTTTTTTACGGATGAATCGAAGTTCTGTTAACAGCATCCTGATGGTCGCATCCGTGTTTGGCGACATCGCGGTGAACGCCCATTGGAAGCGTGTATTCGTTATCGCCATACTGGCGTTATGACCCGGCGTGTTGGTATTGGGTGTCACTGGTTACACGTCTCGGTCACCTCTTGTTCGCACTGACGGCACTTTGAACAGTGGACGTTACATTTCAGATGTGTCACGACCCGTGCCTCCTCTACCCTTCATTCGATCCATGCGAAACCCTACATTTCAGCAGGATAATGCACGACCGCCTGTTACAGGTCCTGTACGGGCCTTTCTGGATACAGAAAATGTTCGAATACTGCCCTGGGCAGCACATTCTCCAGATCTCTCACCAACTGAAAACTTCTGGTCTATGATGGCCGAGCAACTGGCTCGTCACAATACGCCAGTCACTACTCTTGATGACCTGTGGTATCGTGTTGAAGCTGCATGGGCAGCTGTACCTGTACACGCCATCCGAGCTCTGTTTGTATCAAGGTCGTTATTACGGCCAGAGGTGGTTATTCTGGGTACTGATTTCTCAGTATCTATGCACCCAAACTGCGTGAAAATGTTATCACATGTCAGTTGTAGTATATTATATTTGTCCAATGAATACCCGTTTATCATCTGCATTTATTCTTGGTGTAGCAATTTTAATAGGCAGTAGTGTAGATCTACGTAACTATTCTGCAATTGCATCGAACCACCTCCACACTGTATTTCCATCCATTAAATATATTAGGTGTTGCGGATACGAACACTCACCAGCTGTATAAGGAAGGGAATGATGATAGTGACAATTTGTGTCGGACCGGGATACGAACCCACATTTCCCGCTTTACGCGGGCGATTGCCCTAACAGGTTTGGCTAGATGTGCACGACTCGGGGCCACATACAAACATCCATATGTCGTCAGCCATGTGTCTACAACCTGTAATCGTACATACATTATGTAGTTCCCCTGCAGGGAGAACATATGAATTGTTTTTCGTTCTGGCAAGTTCTTCTCATGAAATTGCCTTCACCAACTTTCAGAGTAAGAAAATATAATGTTGTCCTTCATACATCGAGAGAAGTGATCATTATTTTGAAATAAGAATAATCAGAACTGGCACGGACAGATTTAAGTGTTGGTTTTGGCCGCCAGCTGTTCGAGAGTGGAACGGTAGAGAAATGGCCTGAAGGGTGTTCTGTGCAAGTCATCTTCGGTGGCCTGGAATGTGTATAAATTTTTGTTAGCAGTATTAAGTTTACAGCTTACGACGATGAGTAGGTAAGTTATAAACAGTTGTGGCAGTTTGCTTTTCAATGATATAGTAATAATTCATACCATTTTTTGAATATTCGTTTTTACGTTCCTTTCGAATGTTGTGGACTGATTTGGAACGTTCTCGGAAGATGTGTAAAAATAAAGATCATGCGAAGCGGGTCTTTTTGAGATACTTGGGCCGGCCGGAGTGGCCGAGCGGTTCTAGGCGCTTCAGTCTGGAACTGCGTGGCCGCTACGTTCGCAGGTTCGAATCCTGCCTCGGGCATGGATGTGTGTGCTGTCCTTAGGTTAGTTAAGTTTAAATAGTTCTAAGTTCTAATGGACTGATGACCTCAGATGTTAAGTCCCATAGTGCTCAGAGCCATTTAAACCATTTTTTAGATAGTTGAGATTATCCTTGAGACTCCTACGTACAGATTCCGTTGAATCATAACATGTGGGCTTTCACGGCTGGAGTCTTCGTCATTTAAAACTTCCGGGCTAAGAGGCCGTGGTCGAACATTAGAAATTCTTCCTCGTGACGTTTCGGTGCCAAATGCGGCCTACATCTTCAGAGGTGAGCCAAAGATGTCAGGAGGAAGAATTTATACTGTTCGACCACAGCCCCTTAGCCCGCAAGTTTTAATGAATGACATTCTGTAGATTTTGAGCAGATAAGATTGGGAGGTGGAAGAAAGACTGGTATCCGGAATGCTGTAAATGCCAGTGTGACCAGAAATGGAGTACGAGGTCGAGAAAGGACGCAGAAAAGAATTGATTGTGTCCTTTAAAATAAAGTTGTGCCAGCAATTTCCTTAAGCCATTCATCGAATCACCAGAAAATCTACATCCGGAAGGACGGGCAGGGATTTGTAGCGACGTTCGTCTGGACGCCTCGAGTTTCATCGTCTGATCACCGCCTTAGCCGCCTACCTCGGCCACAAGTTGAGGCAAACGGCAGCTCGCACCGAAACGTTCAAGCAGTCACTCTCGTGCAGGCTCTGTCTGCAAATGCAGCGAAAATAATGCTTAACGGATCCTGCAACAAAAATCACCCACTGGCAATCACTTCACAGCTATCCGCGGGATGTAGATTTAGGAAATGGGGCGCATTCGAAATTGAATTCATTCTCTGATGTAGTACAAGACACCAAGAGATGATCACGTTATCTTACATGGCAGCGAAATCCAGAATTCGCAGTAGCGGATGACAATAATAAGTTTACATTTTAAGAATTATGCTGGAGCTACGGTGCACGATACACATTAAATCGTTATTAAAATATTCAAACATAGGTATGAGCCCATGCTTGTGATTGTTTCACTTGATTATTTTGAATGCAGATTAAGTATTACGGAATTAAAATATAATTGCTATATGACATTACAGGGTGAGTAACTAACTATTGCCACCTAGAATAACTCCGAAAATATGATAGTAGCTGAAAAGCCTTTTGGGACAAAAGTTGCATGGGAAAACGGGGATTATAATACAACGTTGGTTTTTTTGTTGCTAGGTGGGGTCGCGTAAGAAACGGTTCAAATGGCTCTGAGCACTATAGGACTTAACTTCTGAGGTCATCACACCCCTAGAACTCAGAACTCCTTAAACCTAACTAACCTAAGGACATCACACACATCCATGCCCGAGGCAGGATTCGAACCTGCGACCGTAGCAGTCGCGCGGTTCCAGACTGGAGCTCCTAGAACCGCACGGCCATCCCGACAAGCGGTCACGTAAGAGATATGAAGGTCAACTTTGTTTTTTTTTTTAATTGGATGCTATAGTTTGGTACTTATTTTCTGATAGCGGATATCGTGACGAATCCAATGATGTGTAACAGTTAGGTCTTTGAAGGTCAACAAGGTCACAAAGGTGACATGAGCGTCCATTTACAGATGCTGTTGAAAGTGATGACCATTGGTATCAATGCAGTGCTATAATCATCTTATCATGGATTGAGTGGTATTCCTTACCACTGTGGCACTTATCGAAGCACATGCTGTGACAATTCTCTCTCGTATATCGTAAAAATAGTCAATATTCACCGAACATGGTGAATCCATCTAACGTGCCAGTGACATGTAAACACCATTCGACGGTATCGGAATGCAACACTAATAGTGACGGCAATTACAGAGTCGTCGAATCAAACGAACGTAAAGAACAAGTCGAGATGCTTCTCATTTACGGAGAACGCCAACAAAATTCAGTGAGAGCTGGAGACATATACCCTGAAATATCTCCTCAACGTACTCACCCTACACGTCGTACATTTAAATACGTGTATGATAAATTGAGAATAACTCAGTCTTTAATGCATAGGAAACATATCCGGCAAAGGAAAGTTACTAACGAGGAAACTGAAATTGGTACCCCGGCCACTGCGTTAGTTTACGTCAAATCGCAAGGGAATCTGGTATGAACCAGAGTAGTGTTGTTCGTGTTCTGCATCGCCATAAATAGCATCCTTTCATACTTGTCTCCACCAAGAATTAACTGGTACGGATTGTATGCGTCGCATTGAATTCTGGCGATTTGCTCAACTTCAGAATCAGAGGGATGACACATTTATTAATTTGATTTTGTTTACTGTCAAGGCTACATTCTCGAACCATGGAAATGTTAATTTGCATAACATGCATTATTGGGCAACTGAAAATCCATGTTGGCTGCGGCAAGGTGCACACCAAAAACCGTGGTCGGTGAACGTATGGTATGGGATTCTGCAGGACCGAATCATTGGCTCCTATTTCCTCGAAGGGAACCTTAATGGTTGGAAGTACACCCACACGTTACGTCTGTTATTGGAAGAAATACCTTTAGGAACAAGGAACAGAATGTGGTATCAACACGATGGGTGCTCAGCAAATTTTTCGCTGATGGCTAGAAATGAGTTGCTGAGACAATTCCCAAATCGTTGGATTGGACGCGGGGGAGATGCGACATGGCCAGCTTGCTCGCCAGACTTCTCGCCTCTGGAG